>NC_047017.1:13859973-14459973 GCF_902652985.1 Pecten maximus | reverse complement strand
TTTAGTACTGTATTTATCCTGAAATAAGCCCCCTCCCCTAGTGTTAAAGTTTAGAACTGTATTTATCCTAAATAAGCCCCCTCCCTGAGTGTAAAGGTTTAGTACTGTATTTATCCTAAATAAGCCCCCTCTCCTTTCTATAAAAGTTTAGTATTAAAGCTTGGGGAGGGCTTATTCGTTAACCAATGTTCAGCAACCATTCTAGAATCTATCAATCTGCAATAAGTTAAGAAGAGGGCTTATTTATGGGTAGGGGCTTATTTGCAGATAAATAAGGTTGTTATTCATGCTTTAATTACTGTAAAACACCTACAAAATATATTTTGTTGCTTCTACAAATTTGTTTATATGAAATTCCACTGTTGCTTATTGCTTATACTTTATTGCATATGCTTTAAATAGTGCTGTTGGTATTGATTGAATAAATATATACTTTTATATTTAAAACACCTTTGATCATACTCTTTAATTGGTAACATGTCTGTGCATAATATTTACGGCTACAACTTTGTAGTCGGAGAATGTGACTTCTGAGAAAAAGACCTACATTTGAATTAGTACTGTATAACATGAAACATTCGTATGTACTTCCTTTCATGGCTTGGAGCTTTCAAATTATTTCTTGGCTACAAATTTTCGTGGTTATCACATGCAACAATAATACAACAATAATACATACAGCAATATTTGTTTTATTTATATTTGTGGTTCCATAGCCAAAGTTCTTACACAATGAATGTTGATACACAATGAACATTTATACACAATGAATGTTGATACACAATGAACATTTATATATACAATGAACATTTATACACAAAGAACGTTTATACACAATCAACATTTTTATACAATGAAAGTTTCATGTTATATAGTACATGTACCTAGCTTTATGTAAAACAAAGTATGGTAACAGCTCTGAACAGGAATTAGCCTTTGTGGAGTATCAAATTAATTTAGGGAAAGGTACATTTAAAAGCATGTTTGCATATTACATCATCTCTTTGATGAAATAAAATTTCTCCTTACAGTTTTCTAATTATCCTTGTATAATATCATTTCAGTTTTCAGTAATTATCAAATTGTTACTAATTATAACTTCTTAATTTGAAACAGTTCCTACATTACAACTATGTTTACATTTTGTTGTTGTTGTTGTTGTAATTTCTGGACTTACCACTCACGTTTACCAAACATATTGTCTAGTATGCCAGACAAGGAAAAGGATGTGTTGAAAATCTATCATTATACATGTACTAACACATAGAACATTATGTACTTAGAGCCTTAAAGATTGTACTGATTACAGAAAGAAAACAACTTTACTGAGGTTTTTTTTTATAATGTAATTCTTAAATACAGGCTCTTTTTTATAGCATTCATAATTTAATAAAAAGAAGCAAAATACAATTTATTTTTTGGTACAAACTCCTATCAATAATTACAGGTCAATATTGAAATAAATTAACATCACAATAATTATTATACATTTCTGATATCATTGTCAATCATGGCGTGTCCAAATTCCTATTTTTCATCACCATTGACCTGACTGCTCTTTCATATTAATTTACTTTCTGGAAGTTTTTCTTTGATTCAAGAGTCACAGTTTATATCAAAACTCTCAATTATGTTGTTTGTGCGATAATTTGTTGTATTTTTTTTGTGGAATTTCCAATTGTAACTTTCCTTAGTCATTATATATATATATATATTTTGTTGTCAGTTCTATGTGTTTTGTATGATTACAGTTTTAATTATGTATATATTCTTTTGTCATCTCTTATTTATGTAAACTCACTTTACTTATATATTGTACCGTATATTTAGTCCTACAGACCGTATTTAATTTCTTTGTGTTGATATTTTGACTATGTGTAAATTTTATTTTAAGTTAGTCCAGTGGACAATTTAACAGTTACATTGTCTAACTACAGTTTTCAGCATTTTGTTTAATTAATTTTGATCATTGATTAACTGCTGTATTGTACTGGCCAATTTTGGACCTCGACTTATTGCCTGTCTGTTATAATGCATAAAACTGAGTGATATTCCCCTTATTTTTCCAGTAAACAGTTAACTAGAAAAATTATGACAATATCAGTTTAGCTACCAGTAGTTATACTTTCTCTCTATGTGGAGCCAGTTTTTGTCATTATAGAAGGAACTTTGCTTTATATGTATATCAAAGGAAATATATAAAGGTATTAAAAATGAAAGAAAAGGAGAAGTTTGATATTTTGGTAATAAGGAAAGATGAAAAATGGAACAAAGAGCTTTATATCAAGGTTATATGGTGCAAATTAAGACAGAATCATGTCAGTTTTATGTATTGAAAGTACTGTTAATAGCTATTTTTCAAGCAATTCACATGTTGAGATGGAGTTTGAGTTCTGTACTTTCTAATATGAAGCGGATTTGTGTTGGAAAATCTTTTGAGATACTGTCACACTCTGAGCCAGGAACAGGTGATTTAATATAGATAGCTGACCATTTATCTACACAGTGCAATAGTATTTAAAGTATTGGACAAGATCAATAAATCCATGGCCTTGGAAAGTTAGAGTATGTAGTGATGGTCAGTATGGGTTTGTTATGACTTGATAATATGCCAGAGTCCTTAGGAGTAGTTAGTCAATAAAATACTGCAAAACCTGTACATTATACCCAGGTAAGTAGTTCAGTTTGAAATTGACTGATTTTTGTATTTCACAAAATAAAAAAAAAATATTAAAAATTGGTGGTAACTATATGTAGTTGAATCTCAATTTGAGACAGGTTTCCAGTTAAAGCAGGATTCAGTTTGGACAGGTTAGATTGTGAATAAAGAGGACAGGTTAGAATGTGAATTAAGAACAAATCATTGTTAGCTCACCTGGCCCGAAGGGCCGGTGAGCTTATGCCATGGTGCAGCGTCCGTCGTCCGGCGTCCGTCGTCCGTCGTCCGTCGTCTGTCGTCCGTCGTCCGTCAACTTTTTCTTTAAATTGCTACTAGTCCTAAAGTATTGAATGGATTTTCACAAAATTTGGTCAGGAACATCCTTGGGGGAAGGGGAACAGAGTTTGTATATATTTTTACTCTGAACCCCCAGGGGCCTGAGGGGCGGGGCCAAATAGGGGAAATAGGGTTATTCCTTTAAATCGCTACTAGTCATAAAGTTATGAATGAATTTGAACCAAATTTGGTCAGGAACATCCTTGGGGGAAGGGGAACAGAGTTTGTATACATTTTTACTCTGAACCCCCAGGGGCCTGAGGGGCAGGGCCAAATAGGGGAAATAGGGTTAATCCTTTAAATCGCTACTAGTCATAAAGTTATGAATGAATTTGAACCAAATTTGGTCAGGAATATCCTTGGCAGAAGGGGAACAGAGTTTGTATACATTTTTACTCTGAACCCCCAGGGGCCTGAGGGGCGGGGCCAAATAGGGGAAATAGGGTTAATCATTTAAATCGCTACTAGTCATAAAGTTATGAATGAATTTGAACCAGATTTGGTCAGGAACATCCTTGGCAGAAGGGGAACAGAGTTTGTATAAATTTTTACTCTGAACCCCCAGGGGCCTGAGGGGCGGGGCCAAATAGGGGAAATAGGGTTACTCCTTTAAATCGCTACTAGTCATAAAGTTATGAATGAATTTGAACTAGATTTAGTCAGGAATATTCTTGGCAGAAGGGGAACAGAGTTTGTATACATTTTTACTCTGAACCCCCAGGAGCCTGAGGGGCGGGGCCAAATAGGGGAAATAGGGTTAATCCTTTAAATCGCTACTAGTCATAAAGTTATGAATGAATTTGAACAAAATTTGGTCAGGAACATCCTTGGCAGAAAGGGAACAGAGTTTGTATAAATTTTTACTCTGAACCCGCAGGGGCCTGAGGGGCGGGGCCAAATAGGAGAAATAGAGTTATTCCTTTAAATCGTTACTAGTCATAAAGTTATGAATGAATTTGAACCAAATTTGGTCAGTAACATCCTTGGCAGAAAGGAAACAGAGTTTGTATAATTTTTTACTTTGAACCCCCAGGGGCCTGAGGGGCAGGGCCAAATAGGGGAAATAGGGTTAATCCTTTAAATCGTTACTAGTCATAAAGTTATGAATGAATTTGAACCAAATTTGGTCAGTAACATCCTTGGCAGAAAGGAAACAGAGTTTGTATACATTTTTACTTTGAACCCCCAGGGGCCTGAGGGGCAGGGCCAAATAGGGGAAATAGGGTTAATCCTTTAAATCATTACTAGTCATAAAGTTATTAATGAATTTGAACCAGATTTGGTCAGGAACATCCTTGGAGGAAGAGGAACAGAGTTTGTTTAAATCTTTATTCTCAACCCCCAGGGGCCTGAGGGGTGGGGGGAAATAGGGTCACTCCTTTAAATCGCTACTACTCCTGAAGTATTGAATAGCTTTTCACCAAATTTGGTCAGGAATATCCTTGAGGGGAGGGGGAACAGAGTTTATATGAATTTTTACTCTGTACCCCTAGGGGCCTAAGGGGCGGGGCCAAGTAGGGGAAATAGATATTAGTCTTTTAATTGCTACTAGTCATAAAGTTTTAAATGGACTTAAACCAAATATGGTCAGGAATATTCATTGGAGAAGGGGAACCGAGTTGGTATAATGTTTTACTCTGAATCTCCAGGGGACTGAGGAGTGGGGTCTGATAGGGAAAATAGGGGTTAATCCTTTAAATCGCTATTAATTATTAAGTTACGAATGGATTTTAACTAAATTTGGTCAGGAACATCCAGAGAGGAAGGGGGGGAAAGAGTTTGTATAAATATTGAGGGGCCTGAGGGGCTGGGCCAAATAGGGAAATAGGGGTTACTCCTTTAAATCGTTATTTTCATAAAGTTATGAATGGATTTGAACCAAATTTGGTCTGGAATATCCTTAGGGGAAGGGGGAAAGGGAGTTTATATAAATATTGACTCTGACCCCCAAGGGGCCTGAAGGGAGGGGCCAAATAGGGGAAATAGAGATTTGAGTTTTAAATGGATTTGATCCCAATTTGGTCAGAAACATCCCTGGTGATGGGGGAACAGATTTTGCATAAATGGTTACTGTGACCCTCAATCCCATAACTATGTATAGTATCGCTGGTCATTAAGGGATAAACACAATTTTTATGTAAAAATAGGCCAAAGGGTTTTCCCCACCCTAAGGGACTTAGTTTCTTTAAACACCATTATTGTGTAAAAATAATCCATATGGTCTTTCAGAGAGTACATTTTTGTATATGTATTGACAAATTGAACATGTACATTATTTTGACATTTGGTCAAATCCAACCAGGTGAGCGATACAGGCCCCATGGGCCTCTTGTTGTAGATGTGAGCTAACTTTAGGAATGAGGTCTGGGTGATTATTGGTTACTGAGTGATGATATGAGAGGCTGTTTATATTTGTAAAAGTTATAAGCCACTGATGTAGCTTGTCATATGATCTGTATGGGTGTCTTTTTCATGAAAACTTGATTGGTAATATGTCTATTCATATAAACCAGACTTGAAATGTGACTTGATATCTATGAAATTAGACTTGAAATATGATTTGGTGTCTATGACCTCAGACTTGAAATATGATTTGGTGTCAACAAGATTAGACTTGAAATTAGACTTGATGTCTGAGACAACAGACATGAAATGTGACTTGATGTTTGTGACCGGAGACTTGAAACGTGACTTGATGTTAATGGCCTCAGACTTGAAATGTGACTTGATGTCTGTGACCTCAGACTTGAAATGTGACTTACTGTCTATGCCTGCAGACTTGAAATATGACTTGATTTGTGACCTCAGACTTGAAATGTATAATTGAAAATTACACTTTACCAGATAGGTCAAGAGAAAAAATTGCCCTCGAGAAAAAAAAATAGTGATTTTGATGAGAGAAGGGTGAGAATTGACATTTTAGCTAAACAACTTTTGAAACAATTGAATAAATGTTCCTTCGGCATGAAAAGAATGCTTTTGGAATAAAAAAGTTGAGATAGATCTTTGATGAATGAAAAATGAGAATAACTTACAAGAGATAACGACCTTTTATCAGGTAAAAGTTTGTGATTGATGTAATAGGAATGACCTTTTGTGGGTAAACTAAAAACGAAAAAAAAACATTGGTGAGAATGACTTTCTGAGAGTCAAAGAGAGTTTGACCTATAAGATGAGATTAGGATAAAACATTAGGACGAGGGTGGATTTGTGATGAATCGGTGTTGACTGGCGTTTGCTGAGTAATGGTGTATATAGGATTTGTAGAATGACACCAGGCGTCTCTTCTGTGATCACAGTTTTAGCCACACATATGGCTATACCATTGATAGATTTATATTATGTTACAAATGCTTGAAATCATGCCATGTTTGCTGCATCAATTTTTTAATTAATGTTACCTGTATTTATTGTAATAAAAAGTTAACAAAACATTTATTTCTTATCTTATTTAATTCTTAATCTATCACTACAACAGATATTGTTTCGGTTTGGTTTTGTATTGTTTGATGTCCTATCAACAGCTATGGTCATTTATAGAAGGCCTCAACTGTTTGCAAGATGTTTTGTTTGTTTGCTGCGTTTATTGCCCTATGGAGATAAAGGGTCATTTTGAGGCAGAGTTTCCTTGTAGTAGTTGGTGACTACCTCACTGAACCACACACAGGAGGCCCGTCGCATGCCATCCAGAGCAATGGGGGTAAAATGTCTTGTCCAAGGACACAACCACAACACCGACTGGCCCGTTTCTCAGCTTCCCCAGAAGATGTATGTGATGAGTGTGTTGTATTTTGAAGGTGTGTATATATGAAAAAATAAACTATATTTATTATACAACAATTGCAAAACAAGTTATATGAACTTACATTAATCACGCTTGTTGGCCTGGATGGAAGTGCACGAGTGGTTTTACTGTTGGAGGAAACCGGAGTACCCGGGGAAACCCACGTGGTCGGGCAGATGACCCCATACCTTTTCATGTCTGACTGGTGAATCAAACCCCGGCCACTTAGGTGAAAGGCAAGTGTGTTACCACTGTGCCACCCGACCACCCATAGCCTGTGGTATGTATGTGTATGTATCCTTGTGATAGCATGGAACCGATGCTATCTTTATCGTGCAACCTCACTGAAGCATACTGTCGAAGACTCCCATCATCATCAAGGTCAATGTCATCTCCTTTCAAAACAATGGCCAATAATTTATTCACACCACAGTAAACATATTAAGAACCTACCTGTTGGTAGTTAATACGGTAAGTTTTCCCTTCAAGTAACGAAATTTGTTTATTGCATATTCTTCTCGGGTCCATTTTCTAACGCAATCATGTGAAGGTCAAAACTTTTGAATCGTGAAATAAATCTTAATGAAACTCGATACATAAATTCATCACCCACAGGTGATGTTCAATGCACTGAAACTAGGTCAAATCAAGTTAAAAGGTTAAAAAAACGATTTTCAGTACAATTTTATCTGGGTAAGAACTTTTAACTTGTTACAATTATCTTGATATATATTACTGTGTACTTGGAAGCAGGTAATAGAGCCAACACCGTGCCTTTCGTAGGATGGATAGAGGGTCCTCCACTTCTCCGCTGGATACCCAATGGTATGCAAGGTGATCAAGCAATAGCAGAAATATGATACGTGTATCGATCACGTATCATATTACTGTGTACTTTTAGCACTCACAACTGGTCTGCCTGACCCTGAAATACCAGGTAGGTTACTGTGACCTGAACTCAAGGTCATTGCATGGTCATGAATATGCAAAATGTTTAGAACAGTGTTTTCCTACCTTGTTTAAACATTTATACATCATATTCAGGTGTTGCCTGCTGCATTTATTAGGTGACTTTATCCTTTAAATGTAGGTCACTCATACTAAAAATAACTTTACAAGAACTTCTTCTGATAAATACATACTTTGTTATGGCAGGTCAAAGGTTAAAGGAAACTTAAAGATAACATCGACCAGAATCAAATTAGTAAGAGCCTAGTCAAAGGTCAAGGTCACCAGGTTAAATGTCAAGTTCTCCATCTCTTAACTATTGAATATTTACTTATCAAATTTTGAAATAAAGTTGTTCGGGTTCAAATGAGAAGTCAATGGTAAAAATCGAAGTGAAATTGTTTTACTTAATATATTGATGTATGAACCAGAATTATTTTAAAATAAAGTGCATGATCAAAGGTCAATGTCAATTTTCTAACTTTATCTGGTTAACACATTTTGTCTAGACTGAACAAATAAAGATAGTCGGAATTAAATAAGGAGTCACAGTCCCAAGCTCCAAGATTATGGGTCAAACATTGAGGTCATATTTCTTAATGAACAGCAAATATGTTACTGTCTAATAAGGGAATATGTCATTATTCACAAAAAACAATTTTCTAATTATAAAGTAGGATATTTGCTCAGTAATAAAAAATTGTCACACCAACTCTATAATAAGATTTGCTCGAGGAGAATTACAATGTAATAGATCCTGTAAATTTGATTCACGATATTTGATATACACAAACATGTACAACCTTGTACTTTAATCAGCCTGCAGTCTGCTGTCAATGTTGGATGACTGCTGTCCTATTAATTCTGAATATCAAAAGATATTACTGTGGACTTTATTACTCACGGTTCAGATGTGACTGTCATACTTGTAACCACAGAAAAAAAAGGCTCTGAAGGGTTTTATTATCAAACATATGAGTCATTCTGAATGGTTTGAATTTGACCTCCGATATTTCAAAATTAAATGCCATGCATTGAGCTTCTTCCTTCGATATTTAGACTGTAATTCCTGTGAAATTGAGGTAGAAATTTTTCCATTTAATTTAATTGTCAGAATGTCAATCATACCTGCAACAAAGGGGTTATACTGGAATCAGATTATTTTTCTGTCTATCTTATTTCAGATGAAAAATACACTCCTGACAACTCGTCCTTAATATTCTGTTCACAAAACTATATACACTTGACAGGTACAACATTTAACACATTACATATAATATATTTATTTTACTTTTTCTAGCTCACCTGGTCCAAGGTGATCTTATGCCATACCATGGTGTCCATCGACTGTCAACAATTGACTTCTTATCCACTGATCAGGATTTAACCAAATATTTAAATATTTTTTTATAATAAATTGGTAGGAAGCACCGGTATGTGGCTGGGATTCAATTTTATACAAATGATAGGGCTGGCCCCCTTAGTGGCCTGTGTGGTGATGTCAAAAGGGGTCCATTTGGTAACATTAATATTTACGACTTCTCCTCTGGAAGAAAGCAATGCATGACATCTGATATTTTAGTGGCAACATCCCTATGAGACTGGGATTCAAATTCGTACAAATGATTGGGCTGACCCCCAGGGGCCTGAGGGGCGGGGCCAAAAGGGTCCATTTGGCAATTATTGATATTAATAACTTCTCTGGAACTAAGCAAAGTGACATTTATATTTCAGTGGTAACATCCCTATGAGGCTGGGATTCAAATTTATAGATGATTGGGCAGGGTCAAAGGGGTCCATTTGGCAATATTGATATTAACGACTTCTTCTCCCCTGAACTAAGCAATGTATGACATTTATTGTGCATTGTGCGTCTGTAAACAATTTACATTTTGGACATCTTCTCAGAAACCCCTGAACCAATTTCAATTTCAATGAAATTTTGTAGGAAGTTTCTATGACCAAAGGTCAACCAACATGTTTTGGCACAGATTCACAATACATTATACCTTCACCATATCCATGTATGGGCATTGGAGTCATATTGTCTTAATTTGAAATGATCTCCCCTACCCTCAACAAATTAAAATCAACACAAGGAAAACAACACAATAAAATGTTTTATAACCTTTTTATATAATCTCTTTCCAGTAGCAAGTAAAATCACATGTACATACTATTGTACAACTCATACTGATACATACACTTATACAACCTGGACATATATCAAAGTTGTATCCCTCTCATACCCTCCAATACAATTTAGTGCTGGTATATGTATACACAAGAGCCGACTTAGTACCAATGGCAGAAGGTGATTTATTGATGATATATCAAGAACTGATATAACACAAATGGCAAAATATAATTCATTAGTCATACATCAAGAACTGATTTAATACCAATGGCTGAAGATGATAAATTATTAAGATATTAAGATGAAATGGAAAAATAAATAAGAGGTGACAAAGTAGATCCAGCCAACTTTTGGTATTTAAATTAATATTATGTAACAAGTCTTTCTTCCATCAAAAGAACTATCTTCAGCACTTAAGTTGTTTCTGATTAGCCATGTAAAACTATAGACAATTGAAAAATCGGAACTTCCTGATGTGTACTTTAAAACCACTACCAGTATTCCCACTTCTTTCCCGATTTAAACGGTCATATACACCTGTACACCTACTTAATATCATAAATAAATTATCCATGTCTCACTTTTAATATGTACTTCTTACTGAAATGATATTGTATACAGTATTTACCATAAATTGTATATACAAATAGATCTTTTATATACATGTACATGATATTGATAATGAACACTCAACCTTACTCGACAATGCTTCATTCACACTTCAAACTCATTAACTTACAAATATTCACAAAACATTTATTCATGCAATAAAAGTTGTTCCCAGCTAAAATGGAAATAATTGTAGGACATTTCACAACGTAAAATTTAATTCATTATCCCTGTGTATTTAATCATTGCACAATTATGAAATTGTTCACATATCATTTCACGGTCAACTACATACTGATTCAAGTCACATTAAGGTTTATTTCTGTAAAACCCTTGCCCCAGTTCATCAATATTCCTTAACTTAATTCAGGAAAATCTTTCACTTCAAATTATCCACAGGAAAACTTTATAGAATTTCCTTATTAAAAACTAAGATTCCCCCCCCATAAATCTGATAATTCTTTCCTATGGCAAAAAAAGAAAAAAACAATTCAAGTTAAGGACTTTATGTCAACAAAAATGAAACCAGGGCCAGCAGAACCTTGATATGTTTTCATACAATTCAAATCTATTTATTTACCACAATGCCCACAATGAACAATTTCTGACATTCCTGTGTCTGAAAGATTTTCTCTCAGGATGAGATACTTCAATATAGACTTTCAAAAGTTTAAAAATTGGCACTAGTCATGTAGCTTCGCTATCTCGCTGAAAGGACATCTTTGAGAATTTCACTAGAAGTGTTTATGGGTGTGGTATGTGCTGTCACTGGTGTGAACACAGCTAGCGTTGGCGACATGGGAGCTGAGGACATGAGGATATGGGAGTCGTGAGAGGCGGCGCTGGTCCCTGTCTGGCCTGGCATGGCCACATGTCGGGGAGCAGTGAAGGGATTGTAGGCTGGTTTGTCCTTCTGTTTCTGTACATCCAGGACCATCTCCTCAGCAGGCAGGCGGAGGCTTGGAGGGGGAGGCGATGATTCCTTCTCCAAGAATTTCACAAATAATTCGGAAAATGACTGAAAAAAGATTAAGAACTAATAAAACACATGTAAGTAATAGTCTCCTGTTCAAGTATATTAATAATTTATACAATGTTTTGTCTTTTCAACACAGCATTTGAATGTTGTTATTAAATGCTATATATTTACTAGGTATGATATTTATTTTAGGATATTAAAGTTTTCTCTTTTTCGAAAATTACTTCTACATAAAATGGCCTACCTTATCTGCGCGTGGTGTGGATGTGTTTTGTCTGTGAGGTGTGTGGACAGGTGAGGAGAGTGGAGAAGGAGTCCCTCCACCAAATCTTAGGAAACCGGGCATCCAGCTCTTGTTCAAAATTGATATCTGTTGACAACAATCAAGAAAGAAAATTAAACAATGAAAACAAGCTTAAAAAAAATCTTGATTTCTTTTCCACAAAACATTTCAACATTTTTCATCGGAAATCTGTACATATATCAAGATATTCTCAAATTTGCAGAAAAAATTAGGGAAATTTTTGTCTGTTATTTCTGTTTTTACACAGTTACCAAAGCAATCCCCTCTATTTAGGCATGCTTGAATTGTTACCTTTTCATAGTCGGTGGGCGTGAAACCAAGTACACCTCCGATTGCCTTGAGGACTTGCTGCTGTTGGCCTTTAGGGGTCGTAAAGTAGCCCAGGAAGAGGTTCTTGATTACAACCCTGTAAAAACATAAAAATGGGAACATATATATGTGCAGGTACAACAACAACATAGATTGGACTTGGCAAGTTAACACTTAAAGAGAATCCATTTTGAAACTGAAAAGATTTTATCACATTAGTGCTAAATTTATTAAAATTCAAAACAAATCAACATTTGTTACTTAACTGTACATTATCATAAAATTTAAACAGTAGAAGTCAAACATATAGTAACACAATATGTAAACAAAAGCAGATTGTGAAATATCTTAAATAATTTCCATAGCCATGTGTCAAGGGTCACAGTCACAAACCATAAAATAGGTATGTACCATATACAGTATATCATTACAAAAGGTAAACTTAGTTTTGTATAGTTTTAGTGCCCTTCAATACCTTGAGTCATTTAGGAACAACAAAACATACATCATTGTGTACTTAATTCTGCCATGTTACTCACTTTTCGACTTTAGACTCGCGGATGGTTCGTAGTTCAGATATTTGATCCTCCGCTGCCTTCAATGCAGTCTCTCGAAGCTGAACTGTAAACGTTATGTACAGATTGAGTCAGTGTAATGTATATATAGTAATTTATGACAGTACCTCATATCTACTGGCCAGGGGTACTTTTTCATGTATACATTTTATTTCAATATCTACATAATATTAATAGCATAAAATCTGCTAGTATATGTTATGCTGCTATCATAAAGGTTATGAAATACAGTAAGATTTCACAACAAACAGTTAGCTATTCTGGCATTAAGTTGATGAACATGCACAGTCCAACTTCCAAACTCTGATCATTCAGACCCTGCTTCACTTGAAGTAAAACTGAAGTTCAGACAGCAAAACTTTATATAATATATACTTGGTTACCTAAATACTCAGGATATCTCAAAGAATTTCATGATACCACTGACTTTGTGATAACAAAGCTTGACTGTATTTATTGTTTTTGAGAAAAATTATGAATATAATGTACGAACAAGAAACTTTTTTTAAAATTTAAAGAATCCAATCATCCAGAAATCGATACAGAAATATCTACATTAATATTGATCATCACAACAGCAATTTTACCGTCTTCTGTGAAAACTAAGAAAAGTTTTTTAACATTGTAAACAGCTTACACAGAAACTTGGACATAAATAGAGAGAGCTGTACATTGTAAATGCTATTTGAAGTTCATGTCCGTCTGGTTGGTTTGATGGCGTTCTGAAGTGCTGGAGCTACAAACTAAGAATACCACAAAAGGTACTGATGCGTGCAATCTTCAGTACCTGATGTAATACTCACAGATGGTACTCCTTCATGCTCATGCTCACATGGTCGGCACGGCAGCCATATGGCGAAATGCAAAAACATTCTCTTGTTACCTCTTAATGGGGGTTATATTCTACAGCAGGACACGTCTAGTAGAAAATTGGACCTCTCAACAGGTCTAATCAGCCATTCACACAATGCAATCAGGCAGGGACAAACAAGTCGAAATATCACCCAACGCTATCATGTAGTAACACATATAAACATTCCAGACACATATAATCCTGAAATAAAATTCCTGATAGACTTGGTCATAAATGTAAATGTTATTATTAAATACGTATGATTTACTTAGGAAAGAAACAGTGAATAACAAAAAAAAAAAAAAATTACACCAAAATTATAAAATGAAAAACCAGAAGCACCTGTTCCCCATTCATGACATGCTGGTTACCATGGATACTGCAGGTGAAGATGCAGCATGCTGAGTTACAGTGTTACGTGTCCAGTGTTATTCGGTATTAGTGCTCGTTACCAGACGCTGGGTGAACCCGGAAGTATTTGTGTAGTCTCGGCTGGTAACTTGAGGCCTGAAGTTTCACTCAGAATTACCAGCTGAGATTAGACAAACACCAACATTATTGGCAGCTGCAAGGCAGGACAAGAAATCAATGCAGAAACCATGCACTAGTTCAGTCATAGAGTCGCCAGATCACGCAGGGAAACTCTCCCAGGGAAGCTCGCAATACTATCGCTGTGCTAAGCCTACCCATTCTACACTGAAGATCCTGGTATACGGCAAGTATTCAAGATGTCTTTTAAAAATTTCCAATACATATGAACGAAAATTATCTAAACAAGATATGTACAAGTTATTGAAGTATTTTACTGAAAATACAAAATTTTGTTTTATACAGTGTATATGGTTCTCTGTTTATTATATATGGTTGGCTGTTTATTAGTCTGCTCTTGTTAATACATGTAAAGCAATGTGCAGGATAGCAAAGTCAGTGCAGCAGGAAAGAGAAACACACCAAAGTTATATTCTAATATCTTGCAAGCAGGAAACAGTATTAAAGACTCAATGTACAGTTTTTGTTTTGATATGAAATATCTAATCAAATTTTGTATTAACACAGTTTCACTGACATAGTATAGTGAAAACTACAAAGAAAGTGATTTCATTAAAATTTGACCTAACCTGTGCTATTTTAGCATTTTTGAAGATATGGACTATATATACTTTTAGGTTATTTTTTGGCTATTTTTCTACCTTTACAAATATAACATTGAGAATTGAAATTTTTATATATTTTTCTACCTTTACAAATATTACATTGAGAGTTGATATTTTTTGGCTATTTTTCTACCTTTACCAATATGAAATTGAGAATTGATATTTTTTGGCTATTTTTCTGCCTTTACAAATATTAAACTGAGATTTGATATTTTTTGGCTATTTTTCTACCTTTACAAATATTACATTGAGAATTGATTTAAGCAGGCTCTACAAGCAAATGCTTGTGCCCCACTGGGCACACTAAGCAACTACAGGGAGGGATAGAGACCACTGCCGTTCTGCCCTGGACCGTTCCCCAACTGTTTGGGTAATATCTGCCAGCATCCTGAGCGGTGCTGCCTCATCTCAGGATTACCAGCTGATATTAGACAACCAACTGGTCGTGTCAATCTCCTCGACAATTATCAACAAGCCAAACAGATTTCCTACTAGACAAAGCAAGATTTGGGAATTTAAAAACAAAAGCGTATGCTGTTTTATCAAAAGGTTTTTCTTTGATAGAAGCAGAAGGCAGAAAGTAGCAAATTCAAATTGGAAAATCAAACGTAAGCCAGGAGAAGAGTAAAGCACACTCTTTGTTTCAATAGAAAACAACACTTGGTTTGGACAGGGCAGTCAGCAGGTCTGGGATGGAGAGAGGTTTTATTGCGGGAAAGTAAGGCCAATATTCTGCTTTAGAAAAGCACATAAGGTTCTTTTATACAATATTCGTCCTATTTACTACATACATGGTATTGTCGTTCTGTGCATCTAAGATACCGACGATGAATCACAAACATTACTTGTTGGTGTACAGTAAAACTTTTGTAGATATCTGATTAATGATATATGTATATATATAGATATAATTCAGTTATAAAATGCAGAAACAAATGCATGCCTAGCATAACATATACATTGTTAAAATATTTTTGCCCATTTTCCAGTCCAGCATGCTTACAAAGCATGCTCTACAGATAGAAATTAAAGCTTAGGAATATGACAGTAAAAATTCCCAACATCTGACCAAACGTTCTTGCATTTGGAGCATTAGCAATATAGGGTAACCTGGCTATACTGACCCCTGTCTTATCCAGATACCTGTCTATACTGACCGGTATTTTGTCCCTACATTACCCATCTTATATCACAGCAGTAAAACCTGTCTAATGCCCTGCCAATGCCCTGATCATGTCTGAAAACCAGGCTTGTTATTCAATTTTCAGTAAATACATCTTTCTAACACAACTTATTTAATTCTAGTCCCAAAATTCTCTTCGACACATCAGTTAATCTTTAAATGGCCTCGCTCTAACAATTTTCCCTCTACATCAAACTTACACTTGAACTATGTTATGTAAATGTAATTTATCAAAGTGTGTTATCAGTTTAGTGATGCAAATTGAATGCATCATATTTCAGTTCAAATGGGCCCTGGTGACATATGGTTTAGACAGGTTATACTGTATAACTTCTGCTTTCTAAAAATGATTAAATATTTTATAATACTTGCAGCAAGGCTAACTTTCTTGATTACAGCCAATGAGATTGCTGGAGACATTGCCTACACCCAATGACATTGCCCGTAACAGTGCTATGTGCTATATATACGTGAGGTGATAGAGAAGAGAAGTTAGTAGAAGACACATTACCTTCTTCCTTTAAGGCCGCCAGAGCTTCCTCTTTTCTGTCCAACTGTTCCATCAGACGAGCAGCTGCTTCTAGTCCGTCCTCTGCCTCTGAAAGACTCTCCTGCAAAGCATGGGATTCAGTGACGTTTTAGAATAGGATGTTGCAGGTTAATTGATATGATCTTATTGAAATTTCAATGTTTTTCAAATCTATATTTTAAAGTTTGAAGTTCCAATATTCTGTTATATAAATACCTTTGTCTGGACTAGTTCTTTCTGTAACTGTTCCATTGAATTCTGCAGTGAAGAATTTTCTCTTTGGTAACGCTCCACCTCTGTGGCCACTAAAACTTCCTTTTCTGTAAAATTTATTGGTGTTGAAGATGGTACACATAAGGTGAAATCAACTTAACCATAAAATTGTCAGAACACTCAATACATCAGATAAAGTAGTGTTCACACTACAACATTTTCAAATTATTAATCATTTGTAATGAAGCAAATGTTCTAAAGTTCCCAATTCAACTTATTGTACTGCATATAATCTCATACAAAGAAATAATAAATTTTGTGAATTTCTTTAGAAACAAACTTGGATTCAGATGACAGTGGTATAACACTATATCTATTTCTTCAATTTCCTAAAGGAAAGTAGTTGCTTTAAATTTTATGTTCTATTCGTAATATTGCTCCATTATTAGACTCAGCCAGCAACAAAACTTTACTGATATTTACTTAATTCCCTAATGGCCGACATCAACCTAAGGCAGTGTGAATACCACAGCTGTTACAGCCCCTTAGCCAAAATGTAAATATCAGTAATAAACAATGGTCTAAATCATATCACTTGTTTATTGTCTTTGTTCATAAAATAAAATACTGACCTTGCTGAAACTGCTCGAGGACCATCTGTAGATTTGCGAGGGACATGCTGTACTGTTGTACCTGATCCTGGAGGGATGAGATCTGTAAGTAGGCCTGGTCCCGTTGTGTGGCTGCTGACATCAGCTGCTGGTGAAGACTATCCACCTGTAGACTGGCTTGTTGGCTGTCAAGAGATATGTGATGCAGTAAATAATTTACCCAAGTGAAACTCTTTAAATCTCAAGTAATTATTTCAGTATTCTTCACTTAAGAACTTGCATAAAGTCTATTATTTAGCTTTGGTAATCATATAAGTCTAATTCAGAGCATTGCTATTCTTTATTGTTGTTTCTATACTGTATTCCTTTCAACATTTAAGCCTACCTTGCATTCTCAACTGCAGAAGATGATGAAAGCAGTGATTCCTCTGCCCCTGCCAGTCGGTTCCTAAGATCTTTCTCCCTTTCTTCTGCATCTAGAGCCTCCTTCGTGTAACTTTCTTCCACCTAAAAAAATTAACAGGTATTATTTACTATAATAGTAAAGATACACAATCAAACTTGTCTATAAAGGCCAGTAAGGTCGCAGACAAAAGTGGCCTTTATAGACAGGTAGGGGTTCATACACAATGAATTGTGCTACATTGGGACCAGAAATACTGGTCTTGATAGACAGGTTTGTTACATACAGTTGGCCTTTAGGACAGGTTCTACAATATGGATTATATATATATATTGTATATAGAGAAAATAAGAAATTACTTTGATGTAGTTCTGATTTAGAAAATCACATGCAGGCAGTAAAGTTCCTGTGGCCAGTTAGTTGCAGGTTTACTGCCTACATGACTCCGCCTATTGCTAGGCTTCATCTCACCGACTATAGTAAGTGTTCCGTCGTCGAACCCTGTGGTAATCCTAGTAGTGGTGAGATATCTGAATTGTAACCCCTAATTACCTGTGGTAATCCGAGTAGTGGCGAGATATCTGAATTGTAACCCCTAATTACCTGTGGTAATCTGAGTAGTGGTGAGACATCTGAATTGTAACCCCTAATTACCTGTGGTAATCCGAGTAGTGGTGAGATATCTGAATTGTAACCCCTAATTACCTGTGGTAATCCGAGTAGTGGTGAGATATCTGAATTGTAACCCCTAATTACCTGTGGTAATCTGAGTAGTGGTGAGACATCTGAATTGTAACCCCTAATTACCTGTGGTAATCTGAGTAGTGGTGAGACATCTGAATTGTAACCCCTAATTACCTGTGGTAATCTGAGTAGTGGCGAGATATCTGAATTGTAACCCCTAATTACCTGTGGTAATCCGAGTCGTGGTGAGATGTCTGAATTGTAACCCATAATTACCTGTGGTAATCCGAGTAGTGGTGAGATATCTGAATTGTAACCCCTAATTACCTGTGGTAATCCGAGTAGTGGTGAGATATCTGAATTGTAACCCCTAATTACTTGTGGTAATCTGAGTAGTGGTGAGATATCTGAATTGTAACCCCTAATTACCTGTATCAAGTGGGCCTTCAGTCTCTCCAGCTCCCTTAATGCCTTTGCTTCTCTTTCCTTCTGTGATGACATCTAGCAAACAATAATTCAAACGAATATATATCTAATCATATTATGTAGAGTAAATGTTGCTGAAAGACAATGCAATTAAAAACTCACTTAATATATATGTTAGATATGCTGTGTTTTTTCGCATGCTGTATACCAATTAGTGATTTGGTTATTTTATTACATGCAATGTTAGTATTGTGACTGTATCAATTATATATTTAACAACATACAGTAATTTATATATACTGTAACAATGTTTAAGCCATTTTCATGCACTCTGAAACCTTAATACTTAAATATTTCCAATCCTGATGCACAATGCTGGCTTACCTCCCTTTGCAGCTGAAGTATGGCTTGTTGGTGCTGCGACACTACCATCATGGCCTGGTCGCGTTCAGCCTGCAGCTGCCTGGCCTGGGTCAGTATGGCCTCATTTTCCTGTATGAGGCGGTCCACCTGTTCCTGTTGGTCAGTGCCTTTCTGTTGATCCTGTACAATAGCCGTCAACGTCTGGCTCTTTTCTTCCAGACTCTTTAACTGAAATTCCCGTTGCTGTAGTGATAATGTTAACTGACTATTGGCATCCTTCAGCAGCTGAATCTGGGCAGCCTGCTCACTGGCATTTTGCTGGAAAGATAATTTTTGTGAGTTGATATCCTCAAGCTCTGTCTGTAGACCCTGGGTCTGGAATGTCAGACTGTCCAGTTGTTTGCGGAGCCCACTGATCTCTGTGTCCTTGCACGCGATGCTCTCCTTCCACTCCACACACTGTTGATGTAGTGTCTGGAGTTTACTGTCCCGATCTTTTATCACCTCTATCATTTCCTGATGTTTTTCGTGTAGAGACTTCACCTCCTCTACCCGACTGTTGTACGATGACAGATCTACTGTCTCGGAAGCATTAGACCGCTGCAGAAGCTCTCCATGTTTCACCTCAAGTTCTGTATATTTCTGCTTGTAGTTTATCAACTCATTCTGAATTTTCAGTAAGGCCTGTTTCTTGTCTTCAAACTGTGGTTTCAGTTTGTCAAAGTCCTGTTGAATCTGTGTATATTTTTCCGATTCAGAGTTCATGAAGCTGGTAAGACGCTGGATCTCGTTGTGATAGGCGAGACTCTCCTGGTGTTTTTGGTTGAGGTAAGTGACCATTTGCTCCCTCTCTGCCTGAAGAGCAGCCAATTGCTTCATTAGATTATCTTTGTCCTGCATCAGGTTGCTGATTTCCATGCCTCCTCCAGAGGACTCCTGCAGGACCTGAAGCAGAGTCTGATTCTTTTGTGTTAGAGCCTCTATTTCCAAATCCTTATCCCTGACGAGTCTGGACAAGTTCTGTAGTGCCTCCTTGTGCATATCGTCAAGAGGACTGTCCTTCTTCTGCTTCAACTCCTGGTTGTCTGTTGTTAGCTTGTCTAGAGCAACTTTCTCTGCTGATATGATATTCATCAGTCGATGAACTTCACTCTTTTGGTTACTACACTCCCGTGACTTCTCGTTCATGACTGCCAGAATCTGCTCTCTCTCCATCTTTAGTGCTCTGACCTCATTTTCCAGTTTGTGTACATCCATGGCATTGTGCTCCCCCTTTGCCGCCTTGTTATCCATCATTTTCAGTAATGAGGTGTTGTTGAGCTGCAACTCACGAATCACTTTGTCCTTCTCGTGTATAACCTGCTGTAGTTGTTCCATTTCCTCTACGACGTTGCTTTCCTGTTCCAACCAATCCTCATCTTTCACACTACCATTCTGCATTGTCACTGTCTCGGCCGAAGATTTCACCATGACATCCTCATTAACCTCTGTCTCACTCTTATCTGGATATTCCCGATTTCCGTAAGTCTTATTATCGTTTTTAAGATATGATGTCTCCATTACCTGCTTATTAAGTTGGCTGATTTCCAAGTCCTTTTCCATTACGAAATCCTGAAGTTCCCTGATCTTATCATCACGAGAAGTAAGAGTCTGCTTAAACATAATAAGATCTTCCTCCATCTGTGTTACTTGCTCGCGTGTAAATGCTGATTCGTTTTCCACAAAACTAGTGACTTTAACTTGATTCTGATATTCAGCTATCTCTAACTCTAGTTCTGCAACCCTTTGTTTGGCTGTGTTGAGTTCAGATTCAAGATCAGTAACCACATCTAACATACCCGAGTCAACATTTTTATCTCTTGACAAGTCCTCTAACTCTGCCCTGAGGCCAATGTTCTCCTCTTGGAGAGAGTGTAAATTCCCCTCTAGACTATGTAGATTTTCCAACATCAGCTCCTGTTCTCTGATCTTGGCTATAGAAGCTTCTTGCTCCTCCTCTAGTTGGGATTTCTCCTGACTGAGCGTTATGGCATCAGCTTGTTTCTCCTTGAGGAGGTCCGATTGCTGTTTTTGCCTTTCCAATGCTTGATCTACCTCCTGTTTGAGTATCAGGATGTTGTTTTCTTTCTCCTCCAGGAGATCCGACTGCTGTTTTTGCTTTTCCAATGCTGACGCCATCCGTTCCCTAAGGTGGTCTACCTCACTTTCAAGGTGCTCCACCTTACCTTGTAGTTCGGTCGTTTCCACACCTTTGATGTGACAGGCCTCCATAAGTCGCTGATGTTCTGCCTCTAGAGAGGTCGAGTCCAGCTCACGCTCCTTCTTCAGTTCCTCTATATACTCCTCCAAGTCTTTGATCTTGCCCTCAAGTGAGTTTAGAGTTATACTAAAGTGATTTCCATCAGATTCCCTCTCCTCATGGAGAGCATGTATTTTCTGTTCTAAATCTTTAATTTTCTCAGATGATTTTGAAATTTCTACCTTAAATTGATCTCTATCTTCAGATAACTGTTGTGTATAATTTACATTAAGCTTAGTTGAATCCTCTAAGTTAGCTTTTAACTCTTGAATACGAAGCTGAAGACTTTCTTTTTCAGTTGTATTTTCCTCTAGTTTTTCTTTATATGTTTTTATGTTTATTTTAAGGGAAGATATTTCCTCATCTGTAGCTCTCAGGCGATCTCTCAGGATATCCGTTTCGGAATTTCCTCCAGCCTCTTTCTGGAGTGATTCGTACGATTGTTGTAAGGAATGAAGTTTCACCTCTAGATCACTTTGCTTAGTTTGTAGCTCGACTTTGGATTTTTTAAGTGTCTTAATTGTTTCCACTTTCTCTGAAACAGTTTTCTCACTTTTCTTTAGACTATCCTCCAGGTCTTTTATGTCCATATGGAGGTTATTTACTGCTAAAGCACCGCTCTGTAACTTCTGTCTCACATCTTTTATTTCATCGTCTTTTTTATCACAGATTTGCTGAAGATCTACTAAAGACTGTTTTAACCTCTTCACATCATTTTCAAGAGTCAAGTTTTTATCTTTTAGATCATTGAGATCTAAATCAGACACATCAGACTGGTCATCCAAGCCTTCCCACTCCCTAAGGGACACTAGCTGTTGTTGGAGGTTGGATATCTGCTCCTCTTTCTCCTGTGTCTGCCACTCGGCCTCTTCCAACTGGTCCTCTAACCTCTGAACAATTTCCTCTTTTTCCTGTACCTGACCTCGCACTTCTTTCACCAGTTCAATCAGATCATCCTTAGTTTTGATTAAATTCTGAACCTCTTCTGATGAACTCTCCCCTTTGACCTCTGATTGACCTTCAGCATTGTCCAGCTGTTGCTGAAGTCCTTGATTCTTTCTCTCACTTTCTTCTAACTTGTGTTTTATTTCCCCTAGCTGCTGTTTGAGATTTTTCATCTCATGGACAGCACTGTTACCTTGGGTACGAGCCTGCTCCAATTGTTTGACAAGGTCATCACGTATACGAATGAGTTGATCCATAGCCTCCTGGTTCTGGGCATCCAGCTCCTCAAGGCCAGTTTCCAGTTCAGCCTTTTCCGTCTTAGCCTCTGCCAGTAGACCTGTCTTTTCCTGGAGTTCAGTCTTGAGAAGTGACACCTCACAAAGACTGGCATCTAGTTGCTCCTGAATGGCAGACATACTACCCGCAGTCTTCTCAGACTCTGCCAGACTTGTCTCCAGGGTATTTTTGTCCAGTTGCAGCTGTTGTAGATCTTCTTGAAGGTGTGACACTTGATCCACACTGGTGTTGAGCTGCTGCTCAGCTCTCAGCTTCATCTCTTCTATATGCTGCTGATGCTGAAGTGTCAATTCCTTTATGTGGGCCTCCAGACCTTCATTGTCAACAGTCATCTCTGCTATCTGGTCATCCTTGGTTGCTAAGATCTTCTCCATGGCAATAAGTTCATCTGAAAAACAAGTAATTTCAAATTTATCACAGGATGTACAAAAATATAATGAACACCTTTCACTAGCTTTTTATTTATACTTTGACATATTATGTGATTACACCCTTGATCACAGAACCTCAAGTATATACTAGGATTGTTACAACAAATGTTATTAGCTTCCCATTAAGACTAAATTAGCTTTCTATTTAGACTAAAGTAGCTTTCCATTTAGACTAAAATTAGTTTTCCATTTAGACTAAATTAATATACTTTTCTTCCTTTTTTTGGCTCTTTTTTGTTGTTGTTATAGGTATTTTAAATAACATAAGGGTTGATGAGAAGTTCACCAACACAAGCACAATCATTAACACATCACTTGTATTCTTTGTTATGTTGTAGATATTTTCAGAGAAATTATCAGCATGTCGATTCATTAACACATCTACATTTTATTGTTTACACCTTACCTGATTTAGCACCAGTTTTCTCTTCAGATTCTTCATCTTCACGATGAGCCTGAAATAAATGAAACTCGATTACCAACCCTGTTAACGTTGTTAAGATCTATGATTGTTAGTATTATAAACTATATAACAGTTAGTATGATAGAGTAAAGCTGTTATCGCTGAACCTTCTCAAATGATTTCAAAATAAAAATAGATAACATGTATTATCTTTACCTTTCCATTACAGAATCACTGGATTTTACTGGGATCTGGTTTATAGATTCAGAAAAGTGAACGATCAAAAATTTGATTTCATAATCAATTTTCAAGTAAATATACTTCGAAAATATACTAGGAAAGATTTAAGAGCAGAAAATAATTAAGAATTGAATTTTTTTAAACTGATTATTTATAATTGATGACCAGATAGCAGAGATTATTTATAATTGATAATAAACTAAAATCAAAACAGATTGATCATATATTTGAATTCTGAAAGATAAATTTGGCAGTCAACTAAAGAAGAATGGAAAGAGCCGATACAAGACAGAACAGACAGGGGATAGACAGGTCGACACACTTCACTACAGGACGGAAAAATAACATGACACAATATCCAAGCTGGTATTGACAGAATCTAGATTAGACAGGGGTCAACTTCAACAGGATATACAGTGTTTTTTGTTTCATTTAATATACAATCAGAAAATCTGATTTTACATTTTAAAAATTTCTTCCTTTTTTTTTTCAATAAAAATATGAAGCAAAATGAGTATTTTTTGTTTCTACAAAAGAAGTAACTGTTGTTAAGATGTTAAAATTGTTAAGATGTTAAAAAATATTAGAAAGTGGTTGTTAATATATCAATGGACTGTGTTATGAAACAAATAGCTAGTAACCTTTTCTGAGATTAAGAGATCTCTCTCATATTCCAACTGTGCATTAGCCTGGGTTAGTAGCTCCACTTTATGACTAAACGATTCAAGCTCCATGCCAAGGTCAAGTGAGCTATTATCAAGGTCGGAGTCACTATCTACAGGATCGGGGGGTGAAGTGTTCTCCACACTCTACAAACGTGCAAGCATGATGTTATTACCCCACTCCAAACATACAAATTGTTAAATCGATGAACGCTACATAAAGGTATTAATGCAAAGCTACATTCCACACAGGTCAGTACATCTACAGCTATTTATACAAACAACAAAACACAGACTGTCATGTCAAGTCACAGTTAGCATACTGTAAACATGGGTATGTGAGGGGGAAATTTATCTTAAATACACAAAGGCTATTTGCCCTTGAAAATTTCCACCACTAATATTATTTTGTACGTATGTGGTATGTACAGAACAAGTGCAAAAGAAAAAATTTGGGAAATAACCTCTACACATACAGTTTACTAATAAAAATCACAAAATTAAACCCCACAGAAATAGCCATGTTTACAGTGTAAAACTGTGTCTATCAATATGTAGTTGTATTCCTTTCTATCTCAAATATCACACAGACAGTTGTTTAGTCTTTACACAGTTTATATATTCAGTTGAACCTTTGTAATATGACAAACTTTGGGACATAACATATTGGTCAAATTAAACACGATGTCAAATTGAACAGGTTTGATTTAATGTATACATTAGAAATTAGATTACATCATAGTTTGATTAGACAGGATGTCAGACTACTCAGGGGTCAGATATGGCAAGTTTTGTTGTTTTATTCACATTTACTAGAAATTTTGTTTGTCCTGTTTATCCTAAATGTTTTCTCATATTTAATACTTTCATAAAACAAGAACTGTAACAGTTGTAACTAATTAAAAGCAAATCTACAGTCAAAGCCAAACATTCTATTCTGGATGCAATTTTCTAAGAGCTGGATTATGATTTTATGTCAGAAACATGTTCACTGGTTGGTTAAATTTGATACGAACATGAAATATAAACTAGTAATCATGCGGTTATATATCATATATGGTACACACAAAGGTTATAACACATAAACAATGTACAAACCTCATCATCAGCCTCTGTAGCCTCCAGGGCCCTCCTTCCTCTCCTTTCAGCCTCGGCTAAACCCTGAAATAGTTCACCCAATTAAGTTAAAACTCTGATCTACGAGACATAAAATTTCATGGTGAATTCTATGATGCTATGTTCATAGTAGGTCTTTGTACAGTCTATATTCAAATATCGTTATATTTAGTACATTAATACTTCATAACAACACGAACAGCATGTTTTCTTTCTAACGGCACAGGTCAAAACAGATTGAATGTATTGGTAAAAATATGATACAGTGTTAAATGTCCTGTAAAAGAATCTTACTTTTTGAGCCTGCAGAATATTGAGGGAATTTTCCTTGTCACGCAGTTCTTCCCTCAGATCCATCAACACATCCTCCAGAGCCTCTTTCTCGGACTGCCAGTCAGACTTAACCACCTCGAACTGTTCAATATCCAGTTCGTACCGATCAATCTGCTTTTGTAGCAAGGCTACCTGTTCGTCGAGCAGTTTGTTGCGCTGTGAGAGTTCGGACATTTCAGACGTAATGGAAAGCTGGTCCTGGTCCGAGGAAGACTGCACTCCACTGTCAGATCGTTGTCTTTCTGAACTCACAGTCTGTAATGCCTTTTCCAACAGAGTTATCTGCTCTTGTTGTTCTATTGTCTTCTTCTTCAGAAGTAAGTTTTCTTGCTCTATGGTGTCAATGATGCCTGTCAGAAAAAGAATTCCCCAAAATTGATTGTCATCCCAGTTCTCAAATTAATTAATCAGATACAATAAAAAGTTGAATAATGACAAAAGTTCTTCTTAAGGAGAAATACTTTTCCAACATGAAGTCTACAAATTCAATTATGATGAAGGTAACAGGGTATGTATGTGTGTACCTGCAGTAAGATTCTGGTTTTCTGTGCTGCCCAAGTCTGTTAGCATCTCATTGGTTTCTGTGGTAACAGCATCCTGCTCCTCTTGAAGAACTGCCACACAGTCTTTCAGGTTACGCTGCTATAAATGAAAACAAGTTTAACATTCAACATCTTATATTAATATAAATATAATCCTACTTGACTTATTTTAGTAAAATTTGTGGTGTTGACATACATAATCAGACATTCACACATTTCACACTCAGAATCAAACACAAACCTAGACAATTTTACTGTGTCGTTTAAGAAAAACCCTGCCTGCTGAGAAGAAAATACAAAAATATCAATACTTTTATATGCCCACTCCACCTAGAATGCCCCGGAGTGCACACCTTAACCTATCCTGGTAGTACAAATGTAGTTTTGACATGGACGGGAGCGCTAACCTTGTTACCAGACTGTATGATCTGATTGACCAACTCCTGTTTTTCCCTGGCCGCTCTCTGTCTGTGTGTCCTTGCCTCAGAGCCAATGACTCTTCTGACTTCCTGTAGATCTCCTAGCAATTCTAGTGCCTGGGCCTATCGGTGTAGAACATCATACAATAGCACATCCAGAAATACTCTATAGTGTTTGTGGAATTTCTCAGTTGTCTTCGCCAATTCAATTTCTTTCTTTTATAAAATGCAGCTCAAAAATAAATCTAACTGTAATTTTTTTGTCTCTTTGTTGTTTTATTCATGAAGAAAAATTTTCAAATTTGTTAAAAGCTATTGAAAAATAAGCATTAAATGCTAAGATATATAAATTAAGCTGAGCTTGATGATAAAAAAGTGATTTATAAATGCAACTTTATACTGAACCCTTTCCATGCGAAAAATGCGACTTGTCAAGCAAAAACTGAAAACGTGCAGCGATGGCCTTGAAGGGTTAAAGGTCAAATACATTTCAATGGCTCTGCAAGGTCAGGCAAAAAGGGCATTCTACACAAAGGATTGGACAGACACTGGTACTGTCAGGTCTTTACGAACACACATCTCTACATGCTTAGGATTCTCAACACACACACATCCATTTTCTGCTACTACAGAAACTCATAATCTCCCGACTAATTTCTATGATTCTAACACAGACAAAAGAAAGGTATATCAGAGGAATTTTCTAAATGTTATGTTTTTTCAAAGCATCATGCTTCAGCAAAATATATGTAACAAAAATTGAAAATATAAAGACAAAAATTATTAGTAAGTGTACTCAAACGGAAAAGTTGGATGCAACGACCGCTCATGCAAAACCAGACCAAAAGTAAATCATGCGTGAAACAAAAGTCAATACATCTCGGTGCTTGGTACATATAGAAGAAATGGTTGTGTATTAAAACTCTGCGAGATTACTTGAAGGAATTCATTATTAAAGTGGAAATGAAATAAAACTGACAGATTTGGATTATAATTTTAAAGCACAAGGGTGATATAGCAAACCAAAAATAAATTTAAAGGGAGATAATTATATTTAGCAATCTTTTGTTTGGTATGTACATGGTTTGCATCCAACTGGTCCAGAAGATGGTATTTAGTGCTATGCAAACTGCTGCACACCTTCTCATACTCTGTCCGTAGAGCTGCTACCTCAGTCTCTCGATCTGAAAAATAGAAGAAAAAAAAATTGTAAGATGTCTAAATAAAACAAAATTTTTCAAATTTCAAAAGGAAAAGGGAAATGGATGAAAAATACAGAAATCTAACAGAATATTGACACCGATTCCGTATTTGAAATACAGATTGATTTTTTTTCCTATTTACAACCGCTTTACCTCGGATAGTTTGCTGCAACTGGACAACGTCTTTCTCTCGACTTGTCTGTGATGTCTCCAGATCATCCCCTAGCTGCTTGACTTGCTCTGTGAGTTTCTCGATTTGCGACAGGTGAGTTACTCTCTCTTTCTCCAGACTTTCTACTCGAGTCTTCAGGGATTCTGCTTCCTAAAACAGGAGCAAGACACAACATACAAAATCATCTCTCCCACTCTACTGAAACAGGGGCTGTTCAGGCTAAAAGGTCAAGACCACTTGAAATTAGTACAAATTTCCCAGCCATCTCTCTATCAAGAAATTGATCAATTTGGTTTCCTTAGAATAGATCTGATTTCATATACATTTTCAGGCTAGTAAATAATAGAATCTAACATGTGTCTGTTCCGTGGATTGAGATATCTCAACCCGAATGTAAGAGCTTTGGCCAATCAGCACGTGGCTTACAGAGTGCTGGCCAGCCAAACTCTTACAGGAGGGTGTATCATTTCCCTAGCAACTGTGGGCTAACCCAGCGAAGTATGTGAGAATGTCATGTCTTGCCTTGGCTGTTTGTCTAGTCTAGTCCCTATATCGAAAGCTTATCTTCAGTTATTGGCTAAATCAGATCATATAACAGACTTACCTGAGACAAATTTTCAGGAGATATTGATTTTTCTGTTACGGAACTTTCATCTAAAATAAAAGAACATAAGTCAGATTTCACACACAATGACATAATGTTTTCATTTAATTGTACATGTAACACGAACTGGAGCATCCCAAACCTTCGTTAGATAATTATAGTATTGATAATGTATTAAATTGTTTCAGATTTTCAATTCAAAAACATACTACTGAATGACTTTATATACATTCAATAAAATTTTGATATAAAATAAAACTCTTCATAATTAAATTACTTCCTATTGTCTTACTAAGCCTTACATGACTGAAGTTGTTTCTGCAGGTCCAGAATGGTGTCCTCTTTGTCCGCCACCTCTGCCTTGAACTTCTTACGGAGGTCAGTGAGTTTCTGTTTGTATACATCCTGTACGCAGGCGACTTCCTGTTGCTGCTGCTCCTTGCCATGACGGAGCTGATCTTCTAGTTCCTACAATGAGTACAATGCCATGCAGTATGTTCCTACAATGAGTACAATGCCATGCAGTATGAGGTTGACAGTATGAGGTTGACTGTTTGTCTTTTGCCTTGTTCTTACTTCAACAACATAGTATTTCACTACCACAAATACCATAAATACCATAAATACCATCAATGAAGTTAAGTCAGTTTTTATCTGCTGTGGATTTAATTTTACTATGTACAGTCATCAAATTTTGAGAGCAAAATTAAATACCCAACAAATATCAAAATCCTGAACTGTAAATATATACATACAAATATATAAAAGTGTTCTCTTGCTTTCTGAAGAATGTTTACAACTTGGTATTGTGCAAAATTTAATTGCTCCAAATTACTTCTGACTAGGATAATCGCAAAACACAAGTCCCACAAAATTTAACAACAATCAGTAATATCTTGTACCAGATCTTATGGCTTATCAGTACCAATTCTTTGTTGATGTTTTTCTTAAAGCAATGTTACTGGCACAATTTGCATTAAATAAACTTTGAATTGGCTATTTCATAAAAGAATTAAATCTTTATGATAAAACGATCTGTCTAAATTCCTATTGACAATCAAATGCTTTCTTGAAAACTTAGCGATAACTTTGTGTGGTAAGAACAGGTAAAGAAGTTATAAAACACATCTATGATTCATCCTGCAATGTGCCAGAAAACCTAGATACTGAACTATTTAACGTTTTAGCAATGGCCAATTTTAATAAAACGTTAGCTCTGGGGCTGACTGACTAGTGCATTATAGACTAAGCATATGTAAATATATTCTGCAATGGACTAACTATTTGTACATATGTTGGCTGTTTGGTAACAAAATAAAAATTCTAGAAAAAAAAAAAGTTATTAGATATTTGAACAGATGGGATAGGGGAGGAAGCATATATATCTGGATATCAGATAAGGTTCAATTTTATGCAACCAGTGAATGCGTTTGTGGTGAAATTTTTTTTTGTGACATCACACCATGAAATACAGATTGAAGAGGATCCATTGAGCTAAGCAATAATCCTAGCAACAAACTATGCAGGCTAAAGTAAGATTAACAGTTAATTTGGTACTCAATACAATGTACACAGATTTAATTCATGACATCAAGGGAATTTGCTCTGTTGAATAATATCATGTAACACAACGATGACTAAAGGAAAGTGAAACTGATTTGAAATACACTGACTCATCAAGCGTTGATAGGAAGTGCCAGGCTTCCCTGTACTACTAGGGACTACGGCTCTGCTTGCAACAAATTCTAACAAAACTGCTTTCACAATAGCAAGGCCATTCACAATCACATCAATAAAACATTCATGTAACTGTAACAGGCTATATATAGTTTACATCTATAGCAACAATCCGATATCATTAACCACCGAGAATGATCTCACTACCTGTTATATCATAGGCTAGCGTCCAGGATTTAACTACCATTTTTTTTTTTTTAAATCTGTACTGATTTACCTGGAAAACGTAAAAGCTACAGATATCCTTCCATTACCTCGCATAAAGTGAGTTTTTTATAAAATCATTACCAAACATGTATAGAGGTTATATTACATAATATACTTTTGTGAATTTTAAATGAAGTTTCCCTTATCCCAACATTCTGATAAAGCCAACAACTACCAACCTTTAACTGCTTTTTCAGTTCCAGCACATCAGAGGTTGACCCATTCAAATTCTGCTGACCTTGCTTTTCTGAATTCTGAAAATTAAAATTCAATAATGTATCCTTTGATAAAGAGTATTGATGTTAAGAGTTCTACACTCGAGATCAGCTGGCTTGGCTTTGTGGGACACCTATTCACCAGCAGGCACACACAAAGGGCAGCACAGGCTTTAAATGAGGCCGATTCACTGCCGATTACAGACATTACAACCATACTTCAACATTAACGGTAATCAATTACAGCCCCAACACAATCCACATGGCTGACACGCTGTGGTCGCTAATATCACAGATGGCACTTCTGTCCTCAAACTCACTATTAGCTGTGAACCTGAAAATTGTCCAATGAAGTGACAAGAAATTGTCTGTACCTGCACCACTTCCCATCATTAGCATCTGACACTGATATTCTGCATATATCATGGCCTAATAATAAATATAGGTGTTACGGTGTGACCACGTAAAACTCTAGTCCAATACTGTCACAGCTGAATAGAAAGCCGGCTCTGCAATGAATAGCATCCTGAAATCTGATCCAACTCAATCACAGTATGTAGTGGAGCGTTATTTAAATCCAAGGTAAATGAGTTTGAGTCAAAAACCAGAACCATACATTGAAGTAAGCGACGGTTGAGAATAAAAAAAAAACTGCCACAATTTGAATATTCTGATTGTGTTTTTTACCCCCGAATGTCTTAAAAATGGATTGTCTTACCTATACACACATCGTGTATGCTACACACATATGGTGACAGTGACTAGAGAACCCCTACAGGAACACGAGGCTGGAACAGCTGATGGGCTAACTACGGCCCCACGACCAACCCCAGGGACAGACAGGTACTGCACACACCAACGCACGGCCACTTTTACCTGTGTAATGTTACCTGGACGCTTACCTGTATGATCTGATGAGTCACACTCTTTATCAATAAGCCACCCAACCCAAGCTTTCTTACTTTTTGACAAGAACAGATTTATAATACTGTGATAAAACAACATCAACTCCATGCGAAAGCTCCTTTTATCTACAATGCACACGTTACCTTTGAATGTGTCTGTTACTTGGATACTGAACAGGAAATTGAATATTTAATCAAACTGCAACTGAATTGGGAGAAAAAAAAAGAAGTTCAAACTACCCTGAGAAAGACATTACATAGTTGTATACAGGAGCACTTACAGTAGAACTTGATAAAGGCCCTAATCCAGTTATGTATTCAATGTCATACCTAGGTGCACGTGGTATGTCGGGCCCATCCCCTATACTGGTATCAAACCTGAATTAAGCACGATCACCATGCTGAGAACCTGAGGCTAGTTACCTGTACCACTTCATCCGGTAAAATACTTCCATGGCTCTGATCAGAAACTTACTCAGACCTCTTATAAAATCAACAACATATTTTCTGCTCTATCAATATTTAGGACTTAATTAGCATGATACAAATATATTTATGTTGACCACACAACATGCATTAATTTAGCTTGGATCCATTAACATCTCTGTCAAATGCTATAGCTAGCAGTGCGTACCAAAAGAACTACATGCAACATACTCACATAACTATTAACTACATGTTAGCAGCCGCCATTAAACTTTCAGGTCCATTTAAATCATCACTTCCTTTTTAATATCCAAATATCTACCTGGATTTTGCACAAAATGTTATACATTTATTTTCTTCTAATTTCAGCATAAAGCTTTTAACAATATTAAAATATTTCCACCACAGTTGGCCATTCAGTGTAACAAAAATCGATCAATATACATAGGATATAATAATAAAATTCCGACTTGAATGACAAGCTAACACACAACTCTTAAAGCTCGTGTTCCATGGAGGCATTAAAGAAACGAGTGAGACAGTCAGTTAACGTTTTTCCTTAGCCAAGAAATAATTTTTTAAAGATATCAGATGATAACTTAATGGTTACGCGGTAATAACTTGTCATCAATGATGATGGTTTTGTATTTGACTTGATATTTGACTTAAGTGAACGTAAAAATCTAGTTAAGCTCTCCTAATGTGTGTGTTTAGTGTTCGTTAATTACATATCCATTAATCGTCCATTACAAGCCTGGCACGAATCCTGTCCCGAGATCCTTGATAACTCCCTTGCTAAACGGCCTGTGTGTGATCTATGGTTACATTAAACATGATGACTAAGTCATTGCGTATAACTGTCAACCTTTGAAACTGTAAAACGTATTAATTTTGAATATTTTCACCGTTTGCTTTTCCTGTCTGTGGCCGATATGTCTGCTTGTAATTACGCTGACTACAAGGAGTCATCAAAGCCGAGATTTGTGCCCTTAAAACAATACATGGCCCTATGACTGAACACATCGAGGTGCTTACACAATAATGTGTACGTCTGACAGTGATTGATGGCAGCAAATATAGTTAATCACCTACAAACCTATACACAAACTAGATCTACACAACATGATGCACGTCCTCCTCTAGCGGGGGAAAGCCATGGAGCGGCCCAGTAGAATGATACATAAGTTTTTGTACCGACCTGATCAAACTATACCTGTGAGTGTGTGCTGGGATGGTCTCTGTTTGCCTAGAGATTACACATCCTGTTTGGTCCCCGAAATAAATGACAAGTAATGCAGACAAATGTCAACACATACCACTAGTGCTCCAGTCCGTTTTGGCGGGATTTCGTTTCAGAATTTCGTTTACCTGACAAGTCCTTTAAACCAGCCTGAGTCTAAATATGGGCAGGCAGGGAAGGAGATATGAGGGACGCATGACCTTTGATCCTTGATAGCGGTACCCAGGAGTACCTAGAACCGGGAGTACCAAGAACCTGTGTGTGGAGGTCTTGTCAGATACAAGCCTCTTAATGCATTTGTGGCAGTGCTGATAACCTCCGGAGGAAAACTGGGCAGCAAATAATGAAGAGATTCCTGTGCTCCTAGGTAACAGGAAACTTGGTGTGATAAAGGACTCCAAACTTGAGGTAACAAGCCGTTATCAGACATAGCCTTCTTAAAAGGCTGGGCTTGAGTCACCTTATCTGCAGATAAGACTGCTTACAATGCTGACAAGGAAGAAACACTGAAACAATGGTTAACCCAGCTAATAACGTCTAGTATCTTCAATATATAGACATATCAAGGAGATTCCAATTAACATCCAAACCATCAAAGAATGCCAGTTTTATTAAGCCTAATCATGCTTCCTCTACTTCAATTTCAACTGCTGCAAAGACTGAAATTGTCTCTGATATCAAGATGACAAAATTGCAAATGAAACCAATGAGATTCTATATGTGAATCTTTCTGGGAAATGTCAATAGAATTCAATACTGAATTGTTCATCATTTTTCTTCCTGTATTAGACAGTAGATACTCTCCACATCAAGGTTTGGTGGTCCAGTTACACAATCATGACAGCAAACATGTACTAGAGCTATTTTATATTTAAGTCATTAGTTCTAAAACATTTAATTTAAATAAAGACAGATTGTATCACAATCCAACGTCTAGAGCGATCAGCTTTGGTAATTAACTCAAAAGTTCAAGTCACCTACAGGTAAAATTAGTACACAAGTACATAGACTGAAGATCTAGACTAACATGTCAAATTAATTTAATATTTAGTCATGCAGATTTCACACAATTCGAAAAACCATTGAAAAGATACAGACATTTGCCAATAAATTGTCTGACAATTTTACATCACAGTCACTTACCAATGTACAATAATTGGGTTTGTAAGACAACTATAGCTATTATAGGTATTGTGAAATACTCCAGTGTGTATTGTGAAATAGTTTTTTTGTGACAGTACTAAAGGTTTAAGACAAGGTTGTTACCTGATAGCTTGCTACATCCGTGGAAAGCTCCTCTGTCTCTATAGGTAGCTGGTATTAAGACTACCCTGTTAGGGTTCATATTAGGCCACTACTATACTGCCACTCTCAGGCACACAGAGAAATGTCCAACCCAGCTATCCTGCTGTAGATAGCGCGTCCCTGTGAAATGTTCCACAAACCCTGTGTTTGTACATACTTAGCTATGACCTCCCCATAACAATGCCTATCACAGCCCTGATAACACTCTTCTCAGCCATAAATGGTTTACCAATGCAAACACCATTAAGTGGTAGTTGTGGTGTAGAAAACATAAAGTTCCACTACATGTATCTTTATATAATTTATTGAATTTCCAACACTCTTGTTTCACAATTTATATGCTAATGTGTCTCTTAACCCCCTTCCTATTTCTCTGTCTTTTACACATTAATTTTTCCAAAATGTATAGGCTGCATCTTATAGTTGTGGCGTATCAACATTCTCATTGTGTTGGTTTTCAGACCAGATCAAGCAGTCAGTCTACTTACAAATTTTATGCATTAAAATTGACAAAAAGTTCAGTTTTCATATTAGATGTTTAAGAATCCAGTTGTGTTAACAAGTTATGCCAACACTACATAATCGATTAAGCATACACTTTTCAGAGAGTGCTAATTGATAAAACTATTTGAACAGACATGACAAACAGCTCCGAGCCACAGATGGACCAATGGAAATGCGGGACACAGACAGAATTAAGCACTTTGACAAACAAAGCTGTGACCAACATAACTAGGATTGTAGACAGATATTTATCTTAGCTGATTTATTGTGGTTTCAAATTTCACACAAATCAAAATTTGAAAAAAAACAGAACTGAAGAAAGCACATCAGTTAGACAAAGTGCGTGCTGTTACTCCTTAGATTGATTAAATTATTCATTATATTTCTCCAGTTGTGTCCTGTTTCGTCGACATTAATACATCTTAACAAACCAATGCTTATGGCTATTTGAAGTGTTTCTACACTGTCTACACCTCGGTTGTGACCCGAACACCATTAATCCAACTGTTGTGACCTCCACACTTTAAATAGATGTGTATCCCTATCAGGATTGCACTGTCCACGTGTTAACATGTCTAAATACTCACCTGCCTGAATTAAACCTTGTTAACTCAAGCGGAAAGACTTACACCTGTCATAAACTTACAAGTGAACCAAAAGTCTAAAGCTATCCTAATGCCGGTGACCTTTTAAGCTCTGAAAGACACACTCACATCAACAGGAATTTCATCAGGATTTGTATACAGACTTATTAATGACATTCCATAGAAATGTCTTACCTCTCCTTGTACTGAAATTAATAGATGCTTTAAATCTACTATACACCTGATTCGTAGCTACAAAAACCTGTTTTGAATTTCCATAACAGCTTCACGGGACATCCATTACATTTGTGTTCAATATTCATAGAAAAGGACAATTATGACGTAGTAATGAAAAACCTACCAGCTCTGTGAGGGTAACCTTCCCCTCCGTGTAAACACTGGGCAACTCCCAACTGGAGAAGATTTGATACAGGCTTTAAGTGACTGTCTAGTTATATATTTTGTTAACAAACGGTCGTGTAATCTCACACTCTGCAAAACTGGTTATAATGTAAATTTGTACATAACGTACCGGGTACACATTCAAATGAGCGAGAGACAACAATCAAGCCGCCACAAGGTGAATCAACAGTCAAACATAGCTATAGTAACGCCACACTTGTCACGTTCCTTCCCTCAGAAGGGGTTTTTACACAAAACATTAAACAGTCACACTGATTTTACCAAAACGAATCAAACCACTTTTTTGATGTCATTAAAACTGGTATATTAATGGTGTCATTGATTAGAAATTGAAGTGGACCAAACAAGGTAGAACTGGTGCTTTCAACGTTAAGATATCACATAGACATACATAATTATGGAGAATTTGCCACATTTTATTTTTTACAAAAATTGAATATACCTGCCGTATTTATCAAAAAATAACTTGAATAAGCCCCCTGTTAAATTTTTTGTGGAATCAACAAATTTGGAATATTATGCTAAAAGTGATCCTAAAATAAGCCTTCGCTAAACTTTAATACTAAACGTTTGGTACTGAACATTTACACCAGGGGAGAGGGCTTATTTGAGGATAAATACAGTACCGAACATTTACACCAGGGGAGAGGGCTTATTTCAGGATAAATACGGTACTTCTGTTTTGAAAGGTGTGGTTACTTCAGACAGGTAAGAAATATAAAGAGACTTACATTGGTCTGTGCCACTGTTTTCCAGTGCTGACATTCGGAACGTAGACGCTGAGCTTCCTGTGTGAGGCGGTTAATCTCATGCTGCATGCCAATGTTGTCTCCAAAGTCAAGGTCGTCCGATACAAAACTGCCATGGTAACCTGTCAGGTAAAAACCAAAAGTCAAAGTTGAGTTGGGAAAGGCAAACAAAATGTGCCAAATGGCTTAAAAATCAAAGTGATCAGACAGTCTCCAGTATATCCTTCCAGCAAACACCGTAATGATAAGCTGGTAAACCTGGTAATTATAATAATCACTATGCATGTTGTAGAATTCAACCTCTCTTTGTGATTCTCATACCCTCTACATGTGTATCATAACTTCCTGTGTTGGAAATTGGACAAGTGCAGGTAAGCACTTTGTAAGCATTCAGACAGGGCTCACAAAATCCCTAATAAAAAATAGATGACTTATTGCCATAGTCTGGCCTGTTTGTACTGGATGGTTTGTAAATACAGTGTACTGTGACCTTCGTTTATTACCCCTATATAGTCGACTTCAGCATACTGGGAAAAAAAGGTTGTAAATTATTTAAGTCAATATCTATAACACTCCCAAAGTACTGTGTTTTCTGCGCGTCTTGAATGCAATCAATCAAGCTATACTCCAGCAACAATTGCCATCCGACCAAGGAAATGTTCCTATTTATTTTTAATGATAATTATAAAGCTTATTTAGCTAGTTGCTACAACAAACTTTGTTTATAATTCACAAAAAGACATGTCTTTTTAGATTCGCATTTAACTTGTATTAAATATTAAATCTTTTGTTAATTACCCCCTCCCCCCCCCTCCCCCTACACACACACACACTTTTCAGTACTTTGCTAACTTACACTTCATACAGAATTATACAAGCTGTATGTGTATGTTTGAGTGACGTGACTGTCTGATCCAAACTTCCTGTTTCACTCTGCACTACACATCTAAAAGCTCTGTCAAAGAGCACTAAACTTTTTATCAGTGTCTTTCGTGGTTTAAAGGACAAAAGGTCACAGCAAATGTCAGATTGTACAATGTTCCGTAATGTCTGTCTTGAGGAACATATACATTTTTTTCTTAATCACTGTGTTAAGACTGTTTCACTATTCTGACCCTCTTTTTTTTTTTTTATTTCAAACTACGTCAGAACATGCAAGTAATTGTTGCGAATTATAATAATTAAATATGGGTGTGATTTCTAATGAGAGTAAAATTTCAAGTATTTTAAAAATCACTGAATTGGATTACTAATTCAATATCATCCTTGAACAGGTATATAGTGTGAAAATTAAACAAGTTACACTCAAATAAATTAAAAAAATCTTTTTATCATAAACTTGCAAGAAACATTTACTAGACTCAATTCAAATATATCATTATTCCTATTTACCTGTGCCAGTGCATTAAAGTTATATCAGATATGCTCAAACTGATTACAATATTTGACAAACTAAAAAAAAAAAATCTTTTGAATAAAGTATTGCATAATTCTAACATTTTTTCTTGAAATTGCCAATCAAATTTCAACAGTGCTATAATACAAATGCAGCCGGTTTCATTATCTGAACAGAAGATATTAAGGTAAGAATAAATAGCTTGAAATACAGACAAGTTGTACAAGGCTATATAGATACTAATAGTTATTATAAGATTAGAATGACTAACTCATACATTTTACTCATTAAGTATAAAAGATAAATTAAACCTTTCTACATCATAGTATCCTATACATCAAATACATTGTATCTTATTATATTGAACCTCTCCCCTTCAACCCCCTCCCTTGAAAAAAAAAAAAAAATATTGCGAAAAAAAAAATCATATTGGATATTGGAACTAACATTCCATTGTGTATGAGAATGCATTAAATTTAGCATATTGATTATAATAATAACAGACTAAACATTAACATGGAAATTATTATCATCAGAAAACTGCATTGTATCTAAATCAAATCGTTTGATCTTGCTAAAATTTGACCTCAGTCAATGTTACCTTAACGAACTCAACTAAATACACACACACTACCAAGACTCTGATAAGAAATCTTGCCTATAAATGTCCTTCAATTCACTTGAGCAAGATTTTCCATGTCGCAGCCAGATATGAAAATTCAATTCACTGGCATAAAAACCCAGTGAATGCTACGGCTATATCAAATTTTACCGAAAGACTTGCCCAAATTTAAATAAAACTAAACAGCACCCAAGTCAATATACATTATGACATAACAAACAGTCTGGCAGTCACACAATAGTTCTGATCAAATAAGGCTGGCTGGTGGCAGTACCAGTAGTTTGTGTTGACTCAGTCTGATAAAATTGTCACATGAAGTCGCACCTACCACAAAAACTTTGTTTGTTTCTGCTCATGATAACTAATAACGATACACTCCAAATCCTTAGATCTTTTATCAAATCTTTTACATTTGCAGAAATAATCTGTAGCTTTGATAAGTCCTACATATTGTAGCTCATAAGATAACAATGATATTCGGTATAGGAATTATTAGTTTGGTTTCCATACGAGAATATTATAAAATTTACTTGGAACTGGTTAAACTTGAGGACAGATGAATCATTGTACACGGCTTCTATATTTGAATATACTGTACATGTATTACATCATAAAACAGAAGGTCACAAACTATATCTTAAGTAATCAATATGTTCTATGGTCTACAACTAGTAAAGGGAAGTAACTCCAGCAGTACCAAGTATTGACTTATTGTAATAATGTAGACCACATGTACACGATGTCAGCCCACCATACACAATTTTAAAACAGGATCAATTACACTTGTAGAAATGTATTTGAATTAATTAGATAGAAAATTTAAAAAGTCGCAGTATCATAATGACTTGTAGGACAAATTATGCGTCAAAATGAATCTTTCCGATTTAATTAATGATAAATGTTTTGTAAACTAATTTTACTTAACCATGACTAAGACATTTATGTGAAATTCACCTTTAAAAACAATTTAAATTCAATTTGTCTTTTAAAACAAATTCCTTCGACTACTGGAAAACAGAATTTTGAGACAAAAAAATCCATTAAAGTTTAGGAATACTACATGTATTTCTTGAAATTATCTTTTAATTAAAATTTGTAAAGTTTAGAGACTGTGAAAATAATTATTTTCTTTTAAGGAAATATGATGTTGAACATATTATCAGAATGTAAGGGTAAGAACTGGTATGCATATCAAGTTGGTAGATATACTTGGACTTTCGACCCAAGATGGCGTTTTTAGGCGGGAAGAGTGCCACACAGGCAAGCCAACCCACAAACAGTGTCTACTGAAGTGACAGCTAGTGAACATATATGACTCAAACACACAAGTGCGATGGATTAAGCACAATCAAGTTATAAATTGAAGTCTGTATAACTTAAGCTCGTGTAACCATAGCAACCAAGCCAAAATGAAAATCTTGGTCTTATCAGTGTTTTTGATGTTTATAAATACCTGCATTACATAAATTAGTGATAAGGGTTTTTCCTTGGTCGAAGCTGGTGTTTTATCTTAGGTCAACAAAACTATGACTTGGCGTCCCAACTGTCTGTACAGGTAAAACCAATCAACAGGTGTGTTACTGAATAATTTTTTTTAACTTTCAGATTTGTGTTCCATTGGCTCAACAATGTGATATACCTTACGAAAAACTTAATTACAAATTACAATCTTGCCTCCCCACCATACTCTAGTAACATCATACAAACTAAATTTTCAATATTTGCAAATATTTTCTGCAGACCAAATATTTTCAATAAATGTAATTAAACTGCACTATTCTTTTTACAAACATAGCATGGCAGATACAATCTGTTATTAAGGAATGCTTAATATTCTAATCAGCTATTGCTGTCCTTGTAGTTGTATTTCTCCCTTGGAATTTCTACCAAGATGAGGTAGATATATATATATATATGGTGTATGAGGCCAAACACTGCCGTTATCGCTGTGTTCTCTGGGTGGTCGAGATATACCCAGGGTATACAAGGTGACATTGAAGCTAAAACAAACAGAATGCCATGTCTCGGCCCACCAAACCAACACTACAAACCACGAACCTCCATTACGTAGCACAGACAGCACTTGAGAGTTATTTCATAGGTGTCAGCAGAATTTAATCCCAGTCAGTCATTCTTAATCTACATTATTGACAATCAAAATCTAAGAACCGAATTTCAGACAATGGCATCTTAAAATTCTGTATTAAACAGTACAGTACTACAGTACAGCAAATTTGCATTGTCTCAGGTTGAAAATCCATGGTTCATATATTATATTGCATTCTATTCCCTTAGGTCTTAGAGACCCAATAAGAATTTCCTGCAGGATAATTTGAAATGAAAACTAGACGTCTTTGAGCAACATGGATGCCCCCTATGGTAACCAAGTAGAAGTTTAGAATATTCCAATTTTATTAGCTTTATTAAGAGATGTAATTATGATTTTTCAAACAGGTACACACTGACACAAATGTAACACTAGAACAATACCAATTGTGAACCCGGTTGGTAAATTTTTTATGATTTTTCTTTTTTTAAACCACTGGAATAAGGCAAGGCTCTCCAATTTTGGCTTTAACTTTTTTTGCGAACATCTTATTTACTCTGGAAAAAATTAATTAAAAATAACTAAATATAAAATAAACTGCACATTTTCCTTACAAAGCTGCATCTCAAATAAAAACTGCACTTTTTTTTCAAGTGCTTTTGAAGTTTTTTTTAATCAAATATGACATTGGACAGAAGGACTGTTAGTCTGTTTTGTTTTGTAAGATCAAGCCATGAAGCCATTTATTTAATTAGCTATCAACCTGTTTCAACATGCCTATGTTTTATAACCAAAAAATGCTACAAAATTGTATCACCTCTGTGGGATCTTGTGAAACTGTAAGTTCACAAGAGGAGACTAAATTCCTTCATTCATAATATATAATTTCCATTTAAGTTCATGTGACCCCAAAACATTCAGCCTGGGTCATTTTCAGAATTAAATGTTTAGATATCTAGATCATGACCTTTTAATGTCCATATATAAATCAAGAACGACCCCTACATGTACACCTACGGTAAATAGTGGGACTTAAGTCAGTCTATGTAAATCGTGCAGACAGGTAGCGGAATAAAACAAGAGATCCCAGAGGGATCTTGGCGCCCACCATTGAATGATCTTTATAGGTTCCATGTCAGATTGATCTTTTCTCTACTTTTCCCTTCCTCTAAGTCTTACTAATCTGTGTAAATTCAGAAACAGCCCTCTAGTACTTTTCAAACAAGGGGAACCTATATATAAAATTTAAGATTTTGCGATAATGGCTGTCTGTTGTTTTCGGATTGGTCCCAAAATGCAACACCAGGGACCAAGGGGAACCTACATATGAAATTTGAGAAAGATCCCTTCAGTACCTTCTGTAAAATAGCGATAACAAACTTCAATTGGACCTAAATACGAAAATTTGAGAAAGATCCCTTCAGTACTTTCTGAGAAATAGCGATAACAAACTTCAATTGTAAAAATCTAAGATGGCTGCCTGTCGGCCATGTTGTTTTCCGATAGGTCTCAAAATGCAATATGCATAACTAGGCACCAAGGGAAACCTACATATGAAATTTGAGAAAGATCCCTTCAGTACTTTCTCAGAAATAGCGATAACAAACTTCAATTGTCAAAATCCAAGATGGCTGCCTGTCGGCCATGTTTGTTTTCCAATCGGTCTCAATATGCAATATGCATAACTAGGCACCAAGGGAAATCTACATATGAAATTTGAGAAAGATCCCTTCAGTACTTTCTCAGAAATAGCGATATTAAACTTCAATTGTCAAAATCCAAGATGGCTGCCTGTCGGCCATGTTGTTTTCCGATAGGTCTCAAAATGCAATATGCATAACTAGGCACCAAGGGAAACATACATATGAAATTTGAGAAAGATCCCTTCATAACTTTCTCAGAAATAGCGAAAACAAACTTCAATCGTCAAAATCCAAGATGGCTGCCTGTCGGCCATGTTGTTTTCCGATTGGTCTCAAAATGCAATATGCATAACTAGGCACCAAGGGGAATCTACATATGAAATTTGAGAAAGATCCCTTCAGTACTTTCTCAGAAATAGCGATAACAAACTTCAATTGTCAAAATCCAAGATGGCTGCCTGTCGGCCATGTTGTTTTCCGATTGGTCTCAAAATGCAATTTGCATAACTAGGCACCATGGGAAACCTACATATGAAATTTGAGAAAGATCCCTTCAGTACTTTCTCAGAAATAGCGATAACAAATTTCAATTATCAAAATCCAAGATGGCTGCCTGTCGGCCATGTTGTTTTCCGATTGGTCTCAAAATGTAATATGCATAGCTAGGCACCAAGGGGAGCCTACATATGAAATTTGAGAAAGATCCCTTCAGTACTTTCTCAGAAATAGCGATAACAAACTTCAATTATCAAAATCCAAGATGGCTGCCTATCGGCCATGTTGTTTTCCGATTGGTCTCAAAATGCAATATGCATAACTAGGCACCAAGGGGAGCCTACATATGAAATTTGAGAAAGATCCCTTCAGTACTTTCTCAGAAATAGCGATAACAAACTTCAATTGTCAAAATCCAAGATGGCTGCCTGTCGGCCATGTTGTTTTCCGATTGGTCTCAAAATGCAATATGCATAACTAGGCACCAAGGGGAGCCTACATATGAAATTTGAGAAAGATCTCTTCAGCACTTTCTCAGAAATAGCGATAACAAACTTCAATTGTCAAAATCCAAGATGGCTGCCTGTCGGCCATGTTGTTTTCCGATTGGTCTCAAAATGCAATATGCATAACTAGGCACCAAGGGGAACCCACATATGAAATTTGAGAAAGATCCCTTCAGTGCTTTCTGAGGATTAGCGATAACAAGAATTGTTTACGGACGGACGGAGGGACGGACGGACGGACGGACCACGGACCACGGACGCAGGGCGATTTGAATAGCCCACCATCTGATGATGGTGGGCTAAAAAATAAAATATACCAGCATTTTTTTGTAAAAATAAAATGTTTGGGTAGTGGATGCTTTTTAGACGGAGCAGTTCCTGGTAAAGTTAATTTCAGTCTATTCCATCTATGAGGTAATTTGCATAATGAATTTCTAATTTATATCCGCCACGTAAAGTTCACCATATGTTACTGGTCTGGGCAGATTTCCGTTTTGAGTTCTACGTGCCGCCAGTCTGCCAGCTATGAGGACCGCTGTATTGCTTGGCCATATTTCATTTAGGAACGTAAATCATTAATCCGTGTGTAAACCCTGCACCTACAGTAGTTAGGCAACACTATATTAGAGTTGGCATGTCCTACCAAATCAATATACAGAGTTCCACCTAGTAACTCCGATAAACACATCACTGCCGCATTTCTATATGAAACAGGTGCAAGAGTAATGCATAACCGGGTAGTCCATCAGGAAGTAGAGGAAGCTACAGGGCGTGGCAGAGACCCCCAAATAGTATACCGATTATATAGCAAGCATATTTACCATGCCACTATAGTGGAAACAATGTAAAGTCACTTCTCCTACAGAAATGTCCTGATATGAGTTATGATAAATTATATCTGTTTCATTGACTCTGCTGGGGTTTGAACCCAGGACCTCTGGCTTAGTACTCCTATGCTCAACCAATCGAGATAAAGAGATGTTCTCTCCAGCTAAGAGGTATATAATGGACAGTATCATTGGCTAAATCCTGATGATAATTCGGTACATTTTAACATTCATTCACCAACAAGAACATTAAATGTTATGGCAGCCTGAAAGATTTTATGGAAAATCTTGAATAAGAACTAACATGAACTTTGAACTTAAATAAAAGATACTATCCTAATTATGGTACACTCAGTATATTGGATATAGAAGTATGCTGGTCAGATTCATCATCAATTTTCAAGTTTAAAATGTGCGGCCATATTGAGATATTGAGTGCTCATTATTATCATGATTTGATTCTTGACCAAGAGAGAATAACACAGCACATCTTCTCTGTATGATAAATAATTAAATATATAATTTGAGTCTTAAGATGTAATTAGACCAGAAGAATAGTATTAATACAAGTACCTCCCTTGAAGAGAAGATGTAGTGATAATATAAGCGTAAACCCTGAAGTGATAATCTGCACAAGTTAGACAATTTCTGGCTGTTCGGTACCTTTCAAATTTTTCAAATTTGTCTTTGAAAATTATTGCCAACACAAAAAACTGGGATTGCAGTTTCATCACTTTGTTAGAGTTATAACATGTCAATTTCAAAATATACTTAAATATTTCACAATGTTCGGCTAAGAAAAATCGGGGCCATGAAAACACTGTAAATTGATCTAGCTAAGGTCTATATAAAATTTCTATAAAAATAATATCATACGTCAATTTAAACATTTCATTGAAGGATATGCTTTCCATAAGAATAGAAGTAGATATTTGATGCAATTTTTACAAAAAGTATCAGATGAAATCCTAACTTGTACAGAATATGCTTTTGACTTAATTTACTATAGGAACGCTACATTTACACTGCTCAATGTCACCATCATAAGTAAAAGAGATGTCCTGAGACATTTTCTTCTGGTTGGTAAGTTTGAGTGTGAATACATGTACTTTGGTATAGCACAACCTGTATTGGATTTTGGAAGCATGAAGTTTTGGTGACCCTGCCACATAATTATTTTTTTAATTGAATAAATGTAAAATTATTTCTTTGTCTGATGAACGTGACTGAGTGCATGAAGTCACAAAATTTCATGCTTGAAAAATCCAATACTTGTTGTGCTATACCAAAGTAAAAGTGATATTATCAATCATTCAGAAATATTCGACGAAGTAATATCTGACACACTGACCTGTACTGGAGTTAGCTTGTTCGGTGTGGCCTCCGTAGTCTGATGGTGTAGACAGTTGCTGATGCTGGAAAGCTTCCTGTTGTGACTGTTTCAGTGCATTTATCTCTTTCTGTTAAAGACAAAGAAATAACTGAAATCCTGTGTTAAGGCCAATATTGCTACAGGTATTGCTACAGGTATTGATGTATGTATTGTCTGTCATATGTGTCGAGAGTAACAATTTCATATGAAAATATTTTGAAATGCACATTTTCTTGTATATAGTGAAATCAAAGCCGCTTCTTGTATAAACCCTTTCACTTTGTAGGTAGTTAATACTTCAAATACCAATGTCAATATCAGTGACATAAGACAATGTTTGATGTACTGTCAATGCTTTCGTGAAGCTGAAGTCAAAATGTCTTTCACAGTTTTATGAACATTATTTCTATAGTAATTATAGTTTCTATATAGAACTTTCTAATAATGCTATTTCCAGTTTTTTCTGGGATTATTTTCTTAAGTCTTATACATATCTCCTTTAACATATAGCACAAATAACTTTTAAGTATCAAAATTTTCCTGGAGAAGAAATTGAAACGTAAGGAGAAGCCAGGAGCACAAAGGTTTTTCCCAGGATAAAGACTATCTTCGAGAATACTTCAGTCGTAAGTTTTGTCTGATTTCTCTTTGTGATAGGGAAAGTACGATCATACACATCTTACCTCCTTCTCCTCCAGTACTCCTCTGTATTGTGCTGAGATACTGTTGATCTGAAGCTCAGAAGACTCTGCCTTTTCTTCCAGTTCATGAATGATCTGTTTAAGTCGGCCACTCTGAAAATTGACATAAATTCAATTTATTATTATTCAATATGATTTATAAGAATTTTTTCTTGATAATATATATTCAATCAATTATATACAGCTGTGTAAAATGGGTTATGATTGACAAGTTCCTATGTTTTTTTGGTGTTATTTTTTTTTTTGGGGGGGGGGGGGGGGTATGGGCCCATTATTGACCTCAAGAGGCCTAGGCCTCTACACAAAATTCTGGTTGCAACATATTGAAGTACAAATATCCTTCAATTAGAATTTATTTAAGCACCTTAATCTTGTTATGTTTTTGTTATATCTTAACAAGAAACTCGGTATTATAACTAGCACATTTAAAAGACGGCGTTTTCAAATGAATATCTCCTGATGTTTTGTAGATCATTAACAAAAGATTTTCAGTTCAGTCCTCAAGGCCTTTCTGGCCCGGAACTTCAGTCTCTACAGATAATATGTTGTAGCTGTACCAGTTTGTAGTGCTATGTAAATATACAATTCATTGATGTTGTTTACCAATAAACATACGCCTGACTATAAATACTTCTCTAACAAAGACTGTGACATTCTTCTAATCTAGAGAACTACTTCAGGCTTTAAAAACCTCTACACAGGAAAACCTTAAGAGATGGAATATTGTGAACCTATCTAAACTGAACAAAGTAAAACCAGATGTTTGTCTAATGTGAACAAAAGCATGACTAAATAATATAAATAAGCCAGTAAGTAAAATTTCTTTGAACTTACTTGACCTTTTACTTAGAGGTGACAGTATAATATTGACTTAATGACACTATTTCTTTCCTAGACAATCAAAAACCTCAAAGAACAACCAGCTGAGCTTGTAAATTTCTTAAAGATTTTTTAAAATGTGCATGGCTATGTGAATCTATCGAAGCAGTCTACTACATCAAATCAGAGCACCCAGAAAATATATTTCTACATTAGCAAAAAAGGTCACACAGAAATGAGAAAATACTTTAAATAACATGACCAACATATGAAAGTTTAAATTGTCTTGCTCAATATGGAGCATAAAATGAAAGTTATCCAACAGGTTTGCAGTTTAAAAAGTTGACTTTGTCAAGACGGGCACTAAAGTCAAGAAAAAGTTATATATAGATCTTTGCCTAACTGTGACGTAATTCTCATGAGCGCTGTACAAACATGGCAGGACAAGAACTCGAGGACATTTATTTAGTATCCACTTACCTCATTTTTCTGCGCAGTTATAACAGCTTGGCACTCTGTAATCTTTTCCTGTGCGATCCTCAGCTCTGTAGCATGATCTGTAGAGCAAACAAGTTAAAGTAGATAAATTTGTACAAGCACCTGCCAGGCCTACATCCTTTTATGGCAAGCTAAGATAATAAATAGGCAGAAATGATAAGTGGACAGTGCGCCCAATTGTTGAACTCTAAATCTCCTGTAGATTGTCAGCCATGCTGGTACTGACTGTACACAATATATCATGTACGGTTGTACAACAATACCCAGTATTTTAATTTTACCGACTTCATATCATCTGACAGTTCGTGAAAGTGATTAGATTCACGAGAAATTTTTATACCCAAAAGTTTGTGAACAATACTCCACAATTAATCAAAAGTATTCAATTTGAAAAAAAAAAAAAAGCTTTCAAAACTATTACCGTAATAGCTTTTCCTTTTAAAAGTCTAGGTAATAAAATTGATTGGTATATCAGCTTTCTATATCCTTGAGCCTGTAATTACGTATACTTTCAAACATTTGGAAATGTAACTCAACGACCACAATTCAACACACTATTGTTAGAAAGTAAACAGACACCAACAGAGACATTCAATAAAATTAAGAACTTTTTAACTAGTGCACCAGCAAGATCTAGCCAAATAAGTCTTACCTCTTCGAATTTTCAACCCTGGAACTCGTGGACGCCAAACACATATTTTAAAATATTTTTTCACTGAAGTCAATAATTCCAGTTCTTTAATGTCAATATTAGTATATACTGCTCTGATCACCTTAATGAAATGAAATTGTTAAATTTTTCTAACAATTCAAACATTATTGAATTTCAAAAGTCTGTTGAGTCGATTTTGAAATCCTGCCGAGTCTGCCGCGTTACCTGCCCAACTCTCCAAAGCCTGGGGCTCCAGGTGAACTGCGGCTTGTGCAAACAAGTAATATCAGCCAATATAGAGCCCTAAATTTTAGTCTCCACATAACATATGACAAGACCCGGGATAAATCTCATAATGCCACGGTAACCAAGCGGCTCTCGACCAACCCGCGTCCGCAGAGTGGCTTATGGGTTAGATAAGGTACAGACTGATAAGCTGAAATGCGGCCCTCAAAAGTGGGGACGTGCTATATAGAGATGATTCATTCACAGTGGGATTGTTTTATCAATATTATACTATTTATTTTTGACCAATCGCTATGCAGCATGATGTAATGAAGAGCCAATTAATAGCTAGAGCTAACAAACTGAACATGAAAAGTAAGCATGTGGTCCCCTAGAGTTGTCCCAGTTACTGAAATTTGTTCAAATACTGGAAAAATCGAAAAGTAATATATCCAGTCTGACTTGGTTCAACTGGCAAAGTATTGAAGGGCGTGTCCCATATGTACATACAGCTTATGACCCTGGACAGACAAAACAAAACATACATATTTGCCAAGAATATGTGTTTGAGCTTCCATCAAGTTCCTTAATACATCATGTGACATAATATTCATTTTGTACACAATGTTAACCTTTCTGTATATACAGCGGAGATATTCAATACCGTGTAAACCATACAATATTTTAATCAAATAAACCTTCCTAAATCAAACAGTTCTGATAGCTTTACACAAAGGCAGAACTTCCTCTCCTAGGTCATTATACAGGACTTTTGCCACTCTGACCAATTAACATGATGCTAATCTTTGGGAGGAAACATGAGGTCACGATTTAAATATAGATTTGGTACATGCACAAATAGCCATGTCACATTTTCACTCTCTCTTACATTACCAGGTACATGTATATGTTTACCTAACCTGTAGAAACTGGAAACAAGTTTGATGTCCCTACAATAGCCAAGGGGTCATAGGAGGATGTAAATCAAGGCAACACCAATGAATGGAAAACAGAGAAAGAAAGGAAAGCCAGGAAGGAGGGAAAGACAGAAGGAAAGAGAGGCAAGGAGAGAAGGAAAAGACAGAATAGAAAGAGAGGCCAGGAGAGAAGGAAAAGATAGAAAGGAAATAAAGACCAGGAGAGAAGGAAAAGACAAAGGAAAAAGGTAAGGAAAGACGGAAAAGACAGAAAAGAAAGAGAGGCCAGGAGAGAAGGAAAAGACAGAAGGAAAAAGAGGCCTATAGAGAGATGGAAAAGGCAAAAGGAAAGAGAGGACAGGAGGGAAGGAAAAGACAGAAGGAAAAAGAGGCCTATAGAGAGATGGAAAAGGCAAAAGGAAAGAGAGGCCAGGAGAGAAGGAAAAGACAGAAGGAAAAAGAGGCCTATAGAGAGATGGAAAAGGCAGAAGGAAAGAGAGGCCAGGAGAGAAGGAAAAGACAGAAGGAAAGAGAGGCCAGGAGAGAAGGAAAAGACAGAAAAGAACAGATAAGATCCAAAGTGTTGCTATGGGGACAGCAGACCTATTTTAGTGTCTTCAATGTCCCCTGAAGTAGACAAAGAGGAAAATTTTAGTCATTTCCTACATATATATAGCTATGATCATCAAATGGATATGGTGGGCCTTCTTCATGGGCTCTCCAATGCCTTACTATAATTTAAAGAAGACTTCAGAGACACCAGCCCCCTGACCTAGCCAGACGCACCTCAATTAGTCGCCTCTTAAGATATGCAGCAAGATACAGCAGGCATATTCTCTACCTGTTCACCAATGTGTATAGGTAACCATGTACCATATCTTTTACATGTATGTAAGCTGCAGATTTGTAAGGCAACTTTCAATTCTCAGGATTAAATATGTACATACAAAAAAAATGTATAGAAATTTCCAATATCATAACAAAGTTTTACATCCATAATGAGGCTGAATTGTGGCATAAAAATGTCAGATAGATTTTTTTGTGAAAATTAGTTACACACCAACAATGAACATCGATGTATACATTACGGTCATGGTTGAATTAACTCACACAACTTTTTAAACAGAGTTGTCTGATGCAGAGGCTTGCAGTACTTCAACTAACCCAGGATAACATCTACCCAAATTTCCTGTATATTAACTGTAATCAACTCAAACTTTCAACAACTGAAATCTTATAAAACTCTCATAATATATTATACCCAACACTTTTAACAGGGGTGCTTCTGAAGTACAGATTTGACTTCAGGATCTTTGGATTTGTACATTTTAAACAAATTTGGACATGCTGTTTGATTGTAGAAGTGTCATCCTGCAGAAAGAAACTGGGAAACTTGACAACTATGCTGTCAAAAAAGGGTGTATCGACTAGCAAAAACATCTCCAACCTTCAAAAAAGGGTGTATCGACTAGCAAAAACATCTCCAACCTAACTTTTGAAGAATGCTTCTTCTTCAACACGTATTGTCAAAACAGTAGAGAGTCAAGTGGCAAATTCTGCTAATACCTATCAAAACAGCGTTTGACCTCAGTGAACTTGACTTTACATCTGTTTGCCCTTTCAGATTTAAATTTTCCAGATATAGGGAACATTCCTGGGTGAGCAACAAATTCTGTCAAATAAAACTTTGGTTATATCACAAAGTTGGACTGGGACAGTGCTAAATTCCAGACTGAGCATGATTGATGCCAATCTGACAACATAAGCTATTCAAAACAGGCAAGTTTAAAATGAAAGGGATTGACCGTTAAAACCAAATTCAAACCGAGACAAGTTGATTGACTACAGAAGTATCCGAGCCCAATAAGACCAGGATGTGTGCAGTACTGTGTAATCCTGTGTGGACAGGCCAGGGGTAACACCCACCATGACTGTCAAAACCTGGACTGTATTTATGCACAAGTTTTTGCCTATGGTAAGCTGAACAGAATTGAAACTAGACAATTACTCCAAATTGTGACAAAGCAAAATATAGAAAAAAAAAAAAAGAAAAAAAAATGCAAAAAAAAATATAAGGGGCTGTGAGAAATGACACATCATGGATATATGAAAAGACTCTGCTATTTAAAAATGTTAGATTCATAGATTTCTTGATAATTCATTAGCAACCGCCAAGCAAGCTTGGTATTTGATATTTTATGTAATTTCATCAAACATATGGGAGAGATAAGAATTTTAAAAAGTGAGACATGTTTTGGAAACAGGATCTTTTGTAACGTACTCTGCCACTTCTTGTAAAACAAGTAAAATCTATTTCTAATAAAATGAAACATGTTATCAGATGTTTAGTGTTTATCTAGATTGTGGATATCTGACCAGGAATTGGTATATATATCTTTAAGTTAAATCAGTAAAAAAAACTATATACTTTATAACTGAACTTTAAACCAAGAAGGAAAAAAAATATTCACAATTTTTTGTATTTTTGATATATCATTTTGTACAAAAGGTCATTTTTTCATTAGATTGTTTGAAGCATTATTTTCTTCTCCAGAAAATCCAATAGATTGTATAGCAATATATCTTTCAGTATTATCAGGTCTAAATGTATACATATCTTATCTTTGTTCCCATACCAAACATGGGGACATCAACTAGTTTTTGGTAAAAGCCAATCAATAACTAAGTATTTTTGGAGAATACCTACTAAAGAACATGGTCTAGTCTGGCTTGGGACCAGACAAACGAGACCAGATCTAGACCAGGCGGAGAAAGATCAGAAGAGACCAGACCAGAAATTGGGACCAGACCAATAAGACCATATACACCTGGCCAAACCACACCAGAGCAGACCAATTAGACTATACACACCTGACCAGACCGATAAGAACACACCAGACCACACCAGACCACATAAAACTACGTCAGACTACACCAGGTCATACCAGACCATATCAGGTCATACTAGCCCACACCAGGTCATACCAGACCACACCAGACCACATCAGGTCTTACCAGACCATATCAGGTCATACCAGACCACACCAGGTCATACCAGACTACACCAGACCACACCAGACTACACCAGACTACACCAGGCCACACCAGGCTACACCAGACCACATCAGGTCACACTAGACAACACCAGATGACATCAGGCCACACCAGACCACACCCCACACCAGACCATACCAGACCACACCAGACTACACCAGACCACACCAGCCTACACCAGGTCATACCAGACCATATTAGGTCATACCAGACCACACCAGGTCATACCAGACCACATCAGGTCATACCAGACCAAACCAGGTCATACCAGACCACATCAGGTCATACCAGACCACATCAGACCACACCAGACCATACCAGACTACACCAGACCACACCAGACTACACCAGGTCACACCAGACTACACCAGACCACACCAGACCACACACCAGACCACACCATGTTTTATAGACTGTTTGACCTGGGTGACCATGTCCAGGTAAACAAATCAATGCCCAGTAATATAATTTATAATCAAGCATGTGGACATCTTTATGTCCTCTTGTTAGACTGAGGATTTGTACATCACAGTTTCAGCAGTTTCAACAGAAGCACATTAATACATTCTGACCAAGCATGTGCACAGGTTTTGTGTCTCCAGGTAAAAAATCAATAACTGTGCAAACTTATTAAAGAAGGAAGTACTCCATTCTCTCAAGATCAATGATATAATCAACAGCCACGCCTATTCACTGCACATTCATGACAAATAGACTAGTGGACAGAAAAAAATCACAGTTCACAAAATAAATTCTCAGGTATAGCAATATTTTCGCCTTTAAATTACAAAAGTGAAATGAGATATTGGACAGGTTAGAAGTAGAAAAAGTTTTGTCTTTGAACAGTGGTTATAATGGGGTAGAAGGAGATATGGAGACAAACTCAAGCCTAGACAATGATAAATGTGTCCCGCGCACACAGGGCGTTGGGCTACCATAATTCCTCAGTTGACAGGCTGAACCAGCGGCCTCAACTGATAAGCTGAGGGAGAGTATGCTATACAAACTTCCAACTTTGTGAAGTCCTATACTGGTAAATTGACTTTTTCAAGCAGATAAGTAAAAATAACATATCGATTAATAATACACACACACATTAAAGTTAATCATAAATTTGTCACAGAGACAACCCATTCAAAGGACAAAAATTTTACTTGTAGAAGCAAGTTTGTGGTTGTCATTTGTTCCTGGAGTAACAATTTATAACTATAAAATCTATTGAAGGAATGACAAATTGTACACCACCAGAGAGGGCGAGTGATATACTGTTATAACAGAAGATTTTTATCTAATGTCATGTTACATCATGTTCTTTACAGCTTTCCACGTACCATATATACTGTAACCCTCATTATACTGCCACCAGTTAAAGGGGTACGGCATTATATAGAGGGAGACGTAAAAATATTAGCAAAATGGATATATGCTGATGGTAGGAAAGGTGGCAAATAAAATGATAGGATTTAGTTTTTAGGTTTAACGTCTTTCCTCAAGTAAATAGTAAATTTGTACCCAAGATGAAATTTATACCTGTTCCAGAATACTATGCATGAACTTATTTTTGCGCACTCATATCTTAGCGCTCCGAAGTATTGTAGACTTAGCACACTCTTGAATTTGCGCAATCGTCATAAGAATATTTCTAAATTATCGGTAATACACTTTTCTAAAAAGTAATACATCAATGCTCATAAAAAAGGGTTTTACGTCTTTCTTTTAGTAAATATTTGCACCAAAGATTAAATTCATACCAGATCCAGAATAATACTGATATAAATCAAAGTTCGAAAAAAAAAAAAACTTGGAAAAGTGCTGACAGATTTTTTTTCTCAAAAACATGCATTGTGAGTTTTATCATCACAAAATATGCCATTATCATGCATGGAAACAGAATATACTTTACTTGTAATTTAGTCTGGTTCGGAATATATACCATAAACTTGTTATATATCAAGTATTTAGAGAAGATTAATGCGCTACATGACTCCTAATCCTATTTATCACATTTTAACAACAATTTTTTTCATCTAAATGAAAATAACACCTGGATCTTGATCGTTCGTTCTAATCAATGAAATTTGGCAAGTCATCAACTTCCTGTTTAGCAGGGCCGGGAGTGTCGTAAGGAAATGTTGAGAAAACTTACAGAAGCTTCCTTCACTACATACTACATCTGAATATCTTAAGACATTGCTTTACTCAGTACTTCACATAGGAAATTGTAATTAATGCAGTTTCATTATACTAGAACTACAGAAGCTTACTCAGAGACCATGAGGTCATCTTTTTACGTCATTAACCACATTTTGGAAGCAAATCTCTTATTGGTCAATAGATATATTTACTAAGCAATTACAATGATCAGAATTAGGCTCACCTGAATGTGACAGGTCACAGAACCTTTACATTTAGGCATTTGTTTATTCCTTTTATAATCGTATTTGATTAAACAGTCTGAATATAGTAATTTATTGTCAATTCAACTTGCCTGTCATCTTTATCTAAAATCACCTCTAAAATAACTTATTTTGAAAGTAAGCCTTTTATAATTATTGGTAAATATTTAATAATGACGATTCATCAGAATTGGGTTCAGATTAATATGACCATGATCACTGTCCCTTCAGATGTTCAAGCATAGCATATAGCATTAATTTAATAAACAGATGATTTTAATGAGACTGAAAAATGAAATTAATCACCATCAATACACAAGCTATAGTATCAAAATTAACACAAGGCTATTATAATTCTGTTATGTAGCGGGCATCAGGTAATCCAATTTATTATACACGACCAACTATCAAAATAATTCACACAAGAATTCCACGGAAGTGAATGTGTCACCTACACAGAAATTTGGATGATTACAGAGTTATCAAAAGGAAACAATTTTTTTTTATTTTTAGTAGCAATGACCTTGACCTTCAGCCTTTGGGTCTGAAAAGCCATCCCATTACAAGCACTTTTGGTAAAGAAGGTCTGTATGAAATTTGGGTTCGATTAGACAAAGGAAAGTCGAGATATCGCACGGCAAACTCTACTGCGGCATCCGCCGCCTACATTATATATTGTGATCCCAATATGTCTCATGCTTTTGCAGGCGACACATTAAGAAATTAACAACTGGGGTGGAAAAGAACATAAGACATGCCTCAGGGTAGGGGTGATCCTGTACATATCATGGTCACCATAGAGGTGTCCGGGTAGGGGTGATCCAGTATATATCATGGTCACCATAGAGATGTCAGGGTAGGGGTGATCCAGTACATATCATGGTCACCATAGAGGTGTCAGGGTAGGGGTGATCCAGTATATATCATGGTCACCATAGAGGTGTCAGGGTAGGGGTGATACAGTACATATCATGGTCACCATAGAGATGTCAGGGTAGGGGTGATACAGTATATATCATGGTCACCATAGAGATGTCAGGGTAGGGGTGATCCAGTACATATCATGGTCACCATAGAGGTGTCAGGGTAGGGGTGATCCAGTATATATCATGGTCACCATATAGGTGTCAGGGTAGGGGTGATACAGTATATATCATGGTCACCATAGAGATGTCAGGGTAGGGGTGATCCAGTATATATCATGGTCACCATAGAGATGTCAGGGTAGGGGTGATCCAGTACATATCATGGTCACCATAGAGGTGTCAGGGTAGGGGTGATACAGTACATATCACGGTCACCATAGAGGTGTCAGTGTAGAGGTGATCCAGTACATATCATGGTCACCATAGAGGTGTCAGGGTAGGGGTGATACAGTACATATCACGGTCACCATAGAGGTGTCAGTGTAGAGGTGATCCAGTATATATCATGGTCACCATAGAGGTGTCAGGGTAGGGGTGATCCAGTATATATCATGGTCACCATAGAGATGTCGGGGTAGGGGTGATACAGTATATATCATGGTCACCATAGAGGTGTCAGGGTAGGGGTGATCCAGTACATATCATGGTCACCATAGAGGTGTCAGGGTAGGGGTGATCCAGTACATATCATGGTCACCATAGAGATGTCAGGGTAGGGGTGATCCTGTATATATCATGGTCACCATAGAGGTGTCAGGGTAGGGGTGATCCAGTACATATCATGGTCACCATAGAGATGTCAGGGTAGGGGTGATCCAGTACATATCATGGTCACCATAGAGATGTCAGGGTAGGGGTGATCCTGTATATATCATGGTCACCATAGAGGTGTCAGGGTAGGGGTGATCCAGTATATATCATGGTCACCATAGAGGTGTCAGGGTAGGGGTGATCCAGTACATATCATGGTCACCATAGAGATGTCAGGGTAGGGGTGATCCTGTATATATCATGGTCACCATAGAGATGTCAGGGTAGGGGTGATCCTGTACATATCATGGTCACCATAGAGGTGTCAGGGTAGGGGTGATCCAGTACATATCATGGTCACCATAGAGGTGTCAGGGTAGGGGTGATCCTGTACATATCACGGTCACCATAGAGGTGTCAGGGTAGGGGTGATCCAGTACATATCATGGTCACCATAGAGATGTCAACTATTCACTGTTTTAACAAATTGGTGTTATAAAAAAACCATATTCCATCTTTTCCTTTGTAAAAAATTACCTGGGAAATCATCAATCATTGATCAATGGGAAGTTCATCATTCACCCTCCCAGTGTCTGGGAAGTTAATCATTCACATCATTTCAAAACCTGGCAGCCCAGCGGTCTATCAAGATGATAAAGTAATTAGTGTCAACCCCTGAGTGTCATATCAAAACTTTGTGTTGAAGAATGTAAATAAAGTTTTTGACAAAGAACCAAGATATTAAACAAAAATACATCAATCTCAAGTACATAACTGAAATAATATTCATGATTTTACCAAACAAATTTTCTGTTTGACTATCCATTCGATCATGTGTACTCACGTTTGGTCTTACCAGGGGTATCTATACTTTTTTAATGAGCAAAGGGAAGTAATCAGTATCAGTACTAGTGCATTAAATTGATTCCTTGGTATCGCTTCACCAGTGACCATTATTACACAATGCAGGTTAACTATGAAATTATTACACCTCTAGTATATCATTAATACAGAACTTATCTGTAAATTATATATATGTTATGAATTAATGATGGCCTATATATATAAATTTAATAATTAACAAAAGTATCAATGCATGGCCTAATATTTCCTTTTGTTCTTCCTTTCGCTTCCATTTTATAGCAATACATGTACAGTGTGACACTAAACGCAATAATACCTCTAGATCTCCACAGTCTTTAATGATATGATTTTTTTTTCATGTAAACTTTTTATAATGAGGTTTGAGTGGTGATATAAAAGATGAACTTTGACAAATAGGTTATTATATGATTTGAATGACATATTTGCGAATTCATTATTTGAATGACTTTTGCAAATGATGATCTATCAGAATAATGGACATGCAAGGCTCATATAATGGTAACCAATAGCTTGGCTGCCATCCAGAATTGTTACTTTTGCAAAAATAATCGCGAGGGATTTGAATTCATGATTGATTCTCCTTGCGTTTTAACACGAAAAAATAAATGCCACAGGTAATATAAGCGAGTTACAGTAATTGATATTCAGAGCAAGAAAGAGATAAGATTTAACAAATATTGCAATGTATTGGAATATCAATGACACCAGGTATCTCGGAGGTCTCAATGACCTGGACTAGCATTGCAGTAATTTAACCTTTAAGCCTCTGACCCTTTCCATGGTCTACCTAAGCAGTACAGACCTGATACAGTACCATATATCCCACATGTATGTGATGTCTAGCACTTCACTGACATCAGAGGTATTCTTTGGTGTGTTCATATTGACTTATGCATTTTACCTCTGGTGTATACTTAACCTTCAATGTTCAGACCTACGTGTAAATTGACATTTTCACACTTACAATATTTAATGTGACATTTTTTTGGTGCCATTATATTGACTTTTTATACATTGCAGTGCAACCAAATATTAAAACGTTGTGCAATGGACACAAAAAAACCCAGATTACTTTTAATTAAAAGACAAAACATATCCATGTCAACAAAATTATTTTATATATATGTCAGCTTCTTTCCCTTGTGTCACGCATAAAATATGCACTATCTCTAGTCGTCCCTGAATACATAGAAGAATGGATCTGTGCTTTTACACCTATAGTCTATATGTATACTATACTTTTTTATTATACATGTAGGTTATGGTTTTTGCAAATTTGGTGGGCCATATATACATATTAATAATATATATCTATATAGAGAGCTCAAACCTAGGATTGGCTTTCCCAATAATGGCTTCTGTGTACTGTTATAAGTCTACAAAACTGTCAAATGACTTGTTGTTGTGATCAGGGGAAAACTTAACTTGCAATCACTGAATCAGTGTCAAACAGTCAAATGTCGATGGACAACTGTTAGCTAATGGCATATATCGCAAGACTATGTGAAGTGTAAGAAGACATTTTACCACGGGGAGCCATAAGCATCAACCACATGCAGATCTATCGAGGGTAAGGATTGGTCAACATGGACAGACGGGCATGTCACGAAAAAATTTGTGGGTCGAGTTGACTTACCAATGTTGGACAGTTGATTGTTGACATATTTGTTTATGCTTACAGACAGCATTTTGATGCGAGTTATTATGACATTTAATGATTCATGAATAACTAAACATTCCTTACACTTACACAATTCATAATATAACATAAGAAACGTATTGTAAACCGTACCACTAATTTCTTCGGTACCCTCTGTCAAAATATCTTTCGTCAAGTTGGACAGCTGACCCGTCAGGTTTGATAAACTTCCGCCTATCCATGACATTCTCGGTTTTTGCTACGTGATAAGAAAATGCCAACGGACCATTATTTATCTCCTACTCATCTATATATCGGAGTTGTGACTTATATTCTGTCATGACGACAAAGTTGATTCGAAGCAACGATGTGCCAACACGACGGTCGCCATCTTCTTTCAGGAACAGGAAATCGGCACAGAAGAGCATGCTGGGTATAATATTGAACACTCATCGTCTGCTACACGTTGCCCAGCAAGCACAGCCTACACCAGCATAAGGCTAGGTTTTGTTTAAATCCACGATAAGAATAAAGAAACACAGCAAAACAAGGATGAAATGAAAATACTTTGATATGCATATATTTAAAGGAGAAACAATCATTGTATTTTGACTCGGTAATATGAAAGGCCGTTCATGTCAAAAACGAGATACATTTAACGCGTTAAGCTTTAACGCGTAAAACACATTTAACGCGTTAAACATAACATTTAACGCGTTAAGTCTTAACGCGAAAAGCTTTAACGCGTTAAAGCTTAACGCGTTAAATGTTTTCATGGAATTTTAACGCGTTAAATTTGTTACTTAGCTAGCATTTAACGTGATAAACAGCTTCATTCGTTTAACGCGTTAAAAGTCGTAGCTTTTGTTTTAACGTGTTAAAATGACTAAAATAACAGACCAATCGAATTCCTTGTATCTACTATGTATTTCAAGGACCAACAGTATGGCTGCCAGAGCCAGTTTTCTGGAGAGAATTGACTCTACCGTCAGCTATTGCTATCGTAATTATTGTTGTTATCTTTTAAATAATTTACTACTGTTTACTTTTATATTTAAATTCTAATCGTGTGTTTATATTTGCCAGTTGTAGGAATATTTACTGTCATCAATGTTGCCATGGCAGCCGACCAGATAGGCGAACTATCGACAAATACTTGTAGTAGGCTGATGGATGTTGGAGTGATAAATACAGTTTTCTGTACACTGCATTTATAACATGGTATATTGTGAGATGTTCTGTATTATCTACGGAAGAGCATTAGGGCCATGTCGAAATTTCGAGTTATTATCTCGAAATTTCGAGTTATTAACACGAAAAAATGAATTTATTTTTTTTGCTTCATGGCCCTAATGCTCTTCCGTAATTATCTCATCAATGTTCATAGATGACAAAACTACCATATCCCAGAACAAAATGCCACCTTCGTGTCGGTGAGTGCATACACAACTCGGAACGTCAGTAAACAATGTGACGTCATCAGAATGTACCAGTTACAGTAATGTACAACAATGTATCTTACAGACCTTCATGAATACAAAAATGACCAAAAGAATGAAGCACAGTGAAAGAGGAAAAAGAAATTGTTGATTCATTGCACAAATTGATTATTTTGATACGGTCTCTGTTTAAATCGGTTTTCAGAGATATCAACATTCTTTTTGACGTGTTGATATTCTGTCAACGCGTACTGTAATATTCTGTCATTAAACTGTTTCCCTGAAGAACTTTCATCCGAATGCTGATGCAAGGGTGCAACTGATTGGTTAATCTGATAAAGTTTAACGCGTTAAGATTTAACGCGTAAAAATGATTATGAACGTGATAAAACTGTCTTTAACGCGTTAAATGAGAACTACATTTAACGCGTTAAATGTTTACATTTAACGCGTTAAGCTTTAACGCGTTAAACACATTTAACGCGTTAAATGTTATGTTTAACGCGTGCGTTAAATGTGTTTAACGCGTTAAAGCTTAACGCGTTAAATGTATCTCGTTTTTGACATGAACGGCCTTTCATACGGTAACTACGAGAAAAGTTAGAAACATGGAGGAAAACAAGACCCCTAATTCTATCTTTTGGATCTCCTGAAAGCAAAAAATCGTTCTTTAAAAACATCAGTAAACTGAAAACTCAAATTAAGGAAGATCCGGATAAATAACGACCTAACGAAAAGAGAAGAGGAAAGCTAAGAAGCAAAAGTGAAGGAAAGCAGGAAATCGGGGAAATAAATCTATCGAGGTACAAGGAGGACCACCGTGAAATCGAAAATTTGTACGACTTGTAGCCAAAAAAGAATCAGTAACTGAGTTAAATGATTTAGTTCTATACGGAACCGCGAAAACGGCAAACGAAGTAAAAAAAATAAGCACAAACCATTAATGCATGTTCACGAACGGAGATAGAATCTACACTTACTAAAAAAAAAAAAGGGGGGGGGGGGGGGGGGGGGGGGACTTAAATGTTGAATTGTACAAGAAAAAAACAACAAATGTCGTGGGAATAGTAGAGCAGGAAATGAATATCTGCCAGTAGATGTTTACAAACGCAAACGGTTTTAGAAGTGTGCAAAATTATTTAAAATCCAGCCAAAGGTTTCGGTAATATATGCATAATACAATGTACATCTTCATGTATTGTGGAGAAGGCCTTAGTAATGTTGTAATAAATTGTGCCTAATCTTTTATGCTCTTGAAGCCATAAAATATGTTTAAATCAGAGTAATAAAGCCCCCCCCCCCCCAACCACCAACCACAAAAAAACAACAACAAAAAAACAAAAAACAAAAACAATGAAAAAAAAAAAAAAACGAGATACACATGCATTCAACAAGTCGGAACCAAGTGTAGATGGTTTTGATGTATTTTCCTTCGAGAGGAGCGACACAATTGAAAAAAAACCAGTGTATTGAATCAACGGAAGAGACTGCATAATATGCTTCTTTCCTATCAAACACACACATTCCTGGTTCCAAAGACAATTCATACAAATTTAAAAAAATAGATTTATTTTACAAAGGAAAGGAAAAAGAGGTAAAAAATGAACCTTTCTCTATTATATTGTATAAAATCTTTGGCGTACAAATCATTAATTTTTATAAAGGATAAAAAATAATATCCTGTATGCCTTTTGGACAACCTTTGACAGGTGGACTTCTTAAGTCTGATAAGGTCTGCTGCATTCTTTACATTATGTTCTAATTCCTTTAGATTCAGAATATATATACATGTGTGTACTTGACGTTCTTTTGAAATCCAATATTGGAAATTGTGAAATTAAGTGAATTATGGGGCTATCGAATCTTCCTCTCCCTAGATTTCAACATTTCTCTTCACCTGTTTTGAGTTCCCTCTGTCAAATATCAACGCTTTACTTTAGGCCCCTAGCGTCACCGGCGAGTCCCAGAAGCCGATGACACGACTGTAGAAATTAATGATACCTCCGCAACAATGTTGTGATGGGAGGAGGGGGTGTCAGCTTGTCAGTCCGTCCGTAGTCGAATTTGTCCGCTGACAATTTTGTCGGCTATGCATTCCCTCCGGTTTTAATGAATATAAAAACTAATGTGGGAAACCGATAATGTAGGGAGTTGTGCCCCCTGAATTAATTTTGCATTTCAACCCCTTTTCATAGATTTATGCCCTTTTATGAAAATTGAATTTAAGTTGTCCGGCTATGTATTCAGTTTACAACGGATCTTCTTAAAATCATTGACCACCTTACGAGGGCTGATTGGTAAGTTGTGCGTCTCATATTGAAGGATTTGAATTTTGCAGGACATATTGTATTATTTTTCAACAGAATCCCCTTCAGTATACAGTATATACAATTTTGCTCGTATATTCCAAATGTCCTATAGTCAGAAGGCCCATTAGCCCTAAGGCCTGATAACAATGACACTGTGAATGATACAAACCTTTATTTTATAAGCAGATATTGTTTATGTCTAAATTCATTTACTTATTAATTTACATTTTATATCTTTTTAAAGCAATCCGTGATTCTGACCTGTTTCTTTACTGATACTATCTCGACATAGGATTCGAATGACTAAATGCCACTGAACAGTTCCTGTGGGGAGTTCTCAGTTGAATATATAAATCTACACAGAATTTCAACACATTGATATGTAGTTTCAGATCTAACAGTTTCATTATTTCACATACAACTGAATCGTCATCTGACTCATCACTTGTGTCATTTTAATTAATTTTAGCGTTTTCTGGAAACAAATGCATCCAAGTGAGCATTATATCAAAATGAATACTGATATTAAAGGAAAATATCCACACTTTCTACCACCGCTTAGATGGGAAATATCCAATCTCTATCCAGAGTTGTTCACTTACATGGCCAGTTTTTTTTTGGTTTTTTTTGTTGTTTTTTTTAACGTCCTATTAACAGACATGGTCATTTAAGGACGTGCCAGGTTTGGAGGTGGAGGAAAGCCGGAGTACCTGGCAACTGTCCCACGTAGGTTTCGAACTCGCAACCCAGAGGTGAAGGGCTAGTGTTCGGCCACCGAGGCCAATTTCGAGTAATGCTGACATAAATTATCTATCAACATTACTATACAACTTTTTTTCGACCTTTAGTATCTTTAGTGAACTCTTGGATACACCAGATAAAAAGGTCCTTTCTGATTCAGATTCTGAACTTTGGCGTTTCCATGCTCCTGTTAGTCTTACTCTAAAAGTAAAGTCTCTTGTCCTGTATTTGGTGGCAGAATCCCTATCGTCCATTTGGTATACCCTTTGCTCCATGAAATTATACAAAAAGTCTATTACTTCTGATTCACTTGTCTGCCACTTTCTCAATAATGTAACTATGTGTATGCTATCTGATTTTACTCCGTTTTCCCCAGAAAATTTTCTCCGAGTATTGGTGTACTGGAGGTATTTTATGCTCTATCCAGGAGAATAAACTTGTACCTTAACTTCCTTTGTAATGTCATATGTCATCTTGTGATATTGTATTTTCTTGCAATACGTTTCTTACTTAAGCATTTACTACAGTTGATGTTATATCAAGTAAAACTGATATTCTGTTTGTATTTTTATTTTACTTGTAAATATGTAAATACATTTTTATCAAACTAATTAACTCAAGAATACATGTCGTGACCACCGATACAGTTGAAAGCATCTTTTATATTCAATTCAAATTTACTAGAACTTTTTACATACTTGTTACAGTTAAAATAAATAGTACAACATTCACCAAAGGAACTGGTCCGGAGTTATATATGCGTATACAGTACAAAATACGCCATTGAAATGTTTCCTCGCTCTCTGAGAGTTGGTAAGATGCAGAAATGAATTAATATTTTTAAGGAATAACGAAAACATCTTCCAAATACATACGTATTTCACGAGGCACATATTGCAGAAAACTTGTAGAAAAAAACCAACATACTTTCTTAATTCAAATAAGCGCCTATATTATCTACTGTTAAACATACATGTAGTGAATGAGCAAATAATGAAAATTGGAGATAATATCTCATTTACATATTTAAATTGCTCATTTAAATATCATGTAAAATTTGGGCATAGTAACGTTAAATTTTTCCTGAGGTCAGATCTAGCCCACCATCCTCCTTTGGTGCAATTGCTATAAAGGACTACTTACAACCGGAAACCCGGGTAAAGTCTGATTTACATATTTCTTATTGTTATCTTAAAATAAATTGTAAAACATTCACCAAAAGGACTTGTCAAGAGTTATATATGCGCATAGAGTACCGAAAAAAATACTTAAATTTTCCGCACTCTCTGACAATTGGTAAGATACCGAAATTAAATAATATTTTAAAGGAACTTGTTTTTCTTTGAAACGTTAGGTGAACGTTACTATGCGTATGCTAAGGAATGTTATTGAATATAATGAAACATAGCTTTCTGAACGCAGATAGACACAGAAAAATAATTTTCAAATGTACAAATTTTGATATAGCATATGTTGTCGCTGTCTGATCTTCGATGGAATTAGTAAATTAACGTATTTTTAAATCGATAGGTTTGCACACCAACGCTGTCATGAAACTTTTGTCCTATATATCAAGGCTACAAAGCAGTGGTCAAACTATCCTCTCCAAACGAGGCCAAGTGTGATTTTCTTGGCTTGCCTAGGTTGTAACTGGTATCCGATCTGTTTCTTTTATAATTACATCGATGGTTTTGTGCTTTATTTATTTATTTAAATGTTGTTTTTAAAGGAGTTATGTATTGATAATAATTACAATGTTGATTCCATATTACTTTCCAATTATTGAATGACGTTTTTATCTGTAAATATTGAATAAAATTGTATGAAACTTAAAAAAAGCCTAGGTTGTCACATGAACAAAGCTCCCTAATTGTTAAGCTTCTGAACTCTGACCCTTCTCTGAATACAATAGTAACTAACCGTTACTATTCCGACCTGTGAGTTAGCTCAAGAATACATATCGTGTTACATTATGACCACCGATACAGTTGAAAGCATTATTTTCACTAGAACTTTTAAACTGCAGCTATAATTTGATGTCTAAATATATATAAACTATCTAAACATGTCGGCATAAAACATCGCAATTTTAAAACTCAAAAAATTCGAAACCACCGTGTTACTGTAAAGCGACTTGAATTATATAAGATATATCTTAGGTTTTTGGTCTTGATTTCTTCTAGAACAGTTCTTACTCACAGGAAACGTATTGCTATGTCCGATAGACCATGATAATGTACGTATTGTTATTGAGCACATATTGGCATTATGTGAACGTGTTTCAAGCGTACAAAATGAGGTAAAGTCAACCCGAAGTATCATTTTAAATGCTGTATAAGGCTCGTCGTTTGAAACAAGACATTTTAACTACTCGGACATTGTTAATATACGGGCTTAAATTGTCCATACATACTGCCGTTACCTCCAAACTCCCTAGACGCACTATCCTATTTATAACTTCCACCATTCCTTTTTACAATACAGATTATTTTATGACATGTATCTCAACTAGACGCATTTGCTTTGTTGTAGTAAGACGTACATGTAAATACCACCCAGGTAAATGTAGATTTCAATTATTTCCGTTAAGAGAAAATGGATATCTGACAAGCTACTAACACATGCCAGAAAATCTTAACTAACATATTCATATCCGTGCTGAATTGAAACTGTATAGCAATTTAAGAACTGCTATCTATTAAAAAGTATTCATCTCATATAAGATATATATGATCATAATAATATGCCGAACACAAAACAACATGAAATTAGAAATTAACTCCTTCCATTATCATACTTATACACAACGAAAACATCATTTATATACAATTTATTCCTTGTGAAATACGCACAAGTTTGAGAGATGTTTTCGTTGTGTAAAGTATTGAAAAATGTGCAAATGATGTACTAATTGTCGATTTAAGAATCAGCATGCCAACACAAGCAGATGATATATGTTTAGTTAGTACACAAAGCGTACAGATACGTGAATTGCATTGTAAAAGGTGTCGCTTCACTTTTTCCACGGTAAAAAATAAACTAATGTGTTTCTCCAGAAAAAAAAATTGTTAACTTGATTTTGTGTGTGTATGTATCGTGTATGTATCGTGTATGTATCGTGTATGTATCATGTATGTATTGTGTATGTATCGTGTATGTATCGTGTATGTATCATGTATGTATCGTGTATGTATTGTGTATGTATTGTGTATGTATCGTGTATGTATCGTGTATGTATTGTGTATGTATCGTGAATGTATTGTGTATGTATCGTGTATGTATCATGTATGTATCGTGTATGTATTGTGTATGTATCGTGTATGTATCGTGTATATATCGTGTATGTATCGTGTATATATCGTGTATGTATATGTATCGTGTATGTATCGTGTATGTATTGTGTATATATCGTGTATGTATCGTGTATGTATTGTGTATGTATTGTGTATGTATTGTGTATGTATCGTGTATGTATAGTGTAGGTATCGTGAATATATCGTGTATGTATAGTGTAGGTATCGTGTATGTATAGTGTATGTATAGTGTAGGTATCGTGTATGTATCGTGTATGTATAGTGTAGGTATCGGGTATACCGTACCGTGTGTCGTGTATGTATCGTGTATATATCGTGTATGTATCGTGTATGTATCGTGTATGTATAGTGTATGTACCGTGTATGTATTGTGTATGTATCGTGTATGTATCGTGAATGTATCGTGTATGTATCGTGTATGTATCGTGTATGTATTGTGTATGCATCGTGTATGTATCGTGTATGTATCGTGTATGTATCGTGTATGTATTGTGTATGTATCGTGAATGTATTGTGTATGTATTGTGTATGTATTGTGTATGTATTGTGTATGTATTGTGTATGTATCGTGTATGTATAGTGTATGTACAGTGTATGTATCGTGTATGTATCGTGTATGTATCGTGTATGTATAGTGTATGTATTGTGTATGTATCGTGTATGTATTGTGTATGTATCGTGAATGTATTGTGTATGTATCGTGTATGTATCGTGTATGTATCGTGTATGTATCGTGTATGTATCGTGTATGTATTGTGTATGTACAGTGTATGTATCGTGTATGTATCGTGTATGTATCGTGTATATATCGTGTATGTATCGTGTATGTATCGTGTATATATCGTGTATGTATTGTGTATGTATTGTGTATATATCGTGTATGTATTGTGTATGTATCGTGTATGTATCGTGTATGTATCGTGTACGTATCGTGTATATATCGTGTATGTATTGTGTATGTATTGTGTATATATCGTGTATGTATTGTGTATGTATCGTGTATGTATTGTGTATGTATCGTGTATGTATTGTGTATATATCGTGAATGTATTGTGTATGTATCGTGTATGTATCGTGTATGTATTGTGTATGTATCGTGTATGTATAGTGTATATATCGTGTATGTATCGTGTATATATCGTGTATGTATAGTGTATATATCGTGTATGTATCGTGTATGTATCGTGTATGTATTGTGTATGTATCGTGTATGTATCGTGTATATATCGTGTATGTATCGTGTATATATCGTGTATGTATCGTGTATATATCGTGTATGTATCGTGTATGTATCGTGTATGTATTGTGTATGTATCGTGTATGTATTGTGTATGTATTGTGTATGTATTGTGTATGTATTGTGTATGTATTGTGTATGTATCGTGTATATATCGTGTATGTATCGTGTATATATCGTGTATGTATCGTGTATATATCGTGTATGTATAGTGTATGTATCGTGTATGTATTGTGTATATATCGTGTATGTATCGTGTATGTATTGTGTATGTATCGTGTATGTATCGTGTATGTATCGTGTATATATCGTGTATGTATCGTGTATGTATCGTGTATGTATCGTGTATGTATTGTGTATGTATTGTGTATGTATCGTGTATATATCGTGTATGTATCGTGTATATATCGTGTATGTATCGTGTATATATCGTGTATGTATCGTGTATGTATCGTGTATATATCGTGTATGTATCGTGAATGTATTGTGTATGTATTGTGTATGTATTGTGTATGTATCGTGTATGTATCGTGTATGTATTGTGTATGTATCGTGTATGTATTGTGTATGTATTGTGTATGTATCGTGTATGTATCGTGTATGTATCGTGTATGTATCGTGTATGTATCGTGTATGTATTGTGTATGTATCGTGTATGTATTGTGTATGTATTGTGTATGTATCGTGTATGTATCGTGTATGTATCGTGTATATATCGTGTATATATCGTGTATGTATTGTGTATGTATCGTGTATGTATTGTGTATGTATCGTGTATGTACCGTGTATGTATCGTGAATGTACCGTGTATGTACCGTGTATGTATCGTGTATATATCGTGTATGTATTGTGTATGTATCGTGTATGTATTGTGTATGTATCGTGTATGTATCGTGTATGTATCGTGTATGTATCGTGTATGTATCGTGTATATATCGTGTATGTATCGTGTATGTATTGTGTATGTATCGTGTATGTATCGTGTATGTATTGTGTATGTATCGTGTATGTATCGTGTATGTATCGTGTATATATCGTGTATGTATTGTGTATGTATTGTGTATGTATCGTGTATGTATTGTGTATGTATCGTGTATGTACCGTGTATGTATCGTGTATGTATCGTGTATATATCGTGTATATATCGTGTATGTATTGTGTATGTATCGTGTATGTATTGTGTATGTATTGTGTATGTACCGTGTATGTATCGTGTATGTACCGTGTATGTATCGTGTATATATCGTGTATGTATTGTGTATGTATCGTGTATGTATTGTGTATGTATCGTGTATGTATCGTGTATGTATCGTGTATGTATCGTGTATATATCGTGTATGTATCGTGTATGTATCGTGTATGTATCGTGTATGTATCGTGTATATATCGTGTATGTCTCGTGTATATATCGTGTATGTATCGTGTATGTATCGTGTATGTATCGTGTATGTATTGTGTATGTATTGTGTATGTACCGTGTATGTATCGTGTATGTATCGTGTATATATGTATCGTGTATACCGTACCGTGTACCGTGTATGTATCGTGTATGTATCGTGTATGTATCGTGTATATATCGTGTATGTATCGTGTATGTATTGTGTATGTATCGTGTATGTATCGTGTATGTATTGTGTATGTATCGTGTATGTATCGTGTATGTATCGTGTATATATCGTGTATGTATTGTGTATGTATTGTGTATGTATCGTGTATGTATTGTGTATGTATCGTGTATGTACCGTGTATGTATCGTGTATGTATCGTGTATATATCGTGTATATATCGTGTATGTATTGTGTATGTATCGTGTATGTATTGTGTATGTATTGTGTATGTACCGTGTATGTATCGTGTATGTACCGTGTATGTATCGTGTATATATCGTGTATGTATTGTGTATGTATCGTGTATGTATTGTGTATGTATCGTGTATGTATCGTGTATGTATCGTGTATGTATCGTGTATATATCGTGTATGTATCGTGTATGTATCGTGTATGTATCGTGTATGTATCGTGTATATATCGTGTATGTCTCGTGTATATATCGTGTATGTATCGTGTATGTATCGTGTATGTATCGTGTATGTATTGTGTATGTATTGTGTATGTACCGTGTATGTATCGTGTATGTATCGTGTATATATGTATCGTGTATACCGTACCGTGTACCGTGTATGTATCGTGTATATATCGTGTATGTATCGTGTATGTATTGTGTATATATTGTGTATGTATCGTGTATGTATTGTGTATGTATCGTGTATGTATTGTGTATGTATCGTGTATGTATCGTGTATGTATTGTGTATGTATCGTGTATGTATCGTGTATGTATCGTGTATGTATAGTGTATGTATCGTGTATGTATAGTGTATGTATCGTGTATGTATCGTGTATGTATAGTGTATGTATCGTGTATGTATCGTGTATGTATCGTGTATGTATCGTGTATATATGTATCGTGTATGTACCGTGTATGTATCGTGTATGTACCGTGTATGTATTGTGTAGGTATTGTGTAGGTATTGTGTATGTATCGTGTATATATCGTGTATGTATTGTGTATGTATCGTGTATGTATTGTGTATATATCGTGTATGTATTGTGTATGTATCGTGTATGTATTGTGTATGTATCGTGTATGTATTGTGTATGTATCTTGTATGTATTGTGTATGTATTGTGTATATATCGTGTATGTATTGTGTATGTATCGTGTATGTATTGTGTATGTATCGTGTATATATTGTGTATGTATTGTGTATGTATTGTGTATGTATCGTGTATGTATTGTGTATGTATTGTGTATGTATCGTGTATGTATCGTGTATACCGTACCGTGTATCGTGTATGTATTGTGTATGTATCGTGTAGGTATTGTGTATGTATTGTGTATATATCGTGTATGTATTGTGTATGTATCGTGTATGTATTGTGTATATATCGTGTATATATTGTGTATGTATCGTGTATGTATCGTGTATGTATCGTGTATGTATCGTGTATGTATTGTGTATGTATCGTGTATGTATCGTGTATGTATCGTGTATGTATCGTGTATATATCGTGTATGTATCGTGTATGTATCGTGTATGTATTGTGTATGTATCGTGTATGTATTGTGTATGTATCGTGTATGTATTGTGTATGTATTGTGTATGTATCGTGTATATATATGTATCGTGTATGTATCGTGTATACCGTACCGTGTATCGTGCATGTATCGTGTATATCGTGTATACGGTACCATGTTTATTGTACTGTATATCGTGTATACGGTACCGTGTATATTGTACTGTATATCGTGTCTACGGTACCGTGTATATTGTACTGTATATCGTGTATACGGTACCGTGTATCGTGTATACCGTACCGTGTATCGTGTATACTGAACCGTATATCGTGTTTACGGTACCGTGTATACCGTACCGTGTATCGTGTATACGGTACCGTGTATATTGTACTGTATATCGTGTATACGGTACCATGTATATTGTACTGTATATCGTGTATACGGTACCATGTATATTGTACTGTATATCGTGTATACGGTACCGTGTATATTGTACTGTATATCGCGATACGGTACCATGTATATTGTACTGTATATCGTGTATACGGTATCGTGTATATTGTACTGTATATCGTGTATACGGTACCGTGTATACCGTACCGTGTATCGTGTATACGGTACCGTGTATATTGTACTGTATATCGTGTATACGGTACCGTGTATATTGTACTGTATATCGTGTATACGGTACCATGTTTATTGTACTGTATATCGTGTATACGGTACCGTGTATATTGTACTGTATATCGTGTATACGGTACCATGTATATTGTACTGTATATCGTGTATACGGTACCGTGTATATTGTACTGTATATCGTGTATACGGTACCGTGTATATTGTACTGTATATCGTGTATACGGTACCGTGTATACCGTACTGTATATCGTGTATACGGTACCATGTTTATTGTACTGTATATCGTGTATACGGTACCGTGTATATTGTACTGTATATCGTGTATACGGTACCGTGTATATTGTACTGTATATCGTGTATACGGTACCGTGTATATTGTACTGTATATCGTGTATACGGTACCGTGTATATTGTACTGTATATCGTGTATACGGTACCGTGTATATTGTACTGTATATCGTGTATACGGTACCGTGTATATTGTACTGTATATCGTGTATACGGTACCGTGTATATTGTACTGTATATCGTGTATACGGTACCGTGTATATTGTACTGTATATCGTGTATACGGTACCGTGTATACCGTACTGTATATCGTGTATACGGTACCGTGTATATTGTACTGTATATCGTGTATACGGTACCGTGTATCGTGAATACTGTACGATGTGTTGTGTATACTGTACCGCGTATCAAGTATGAATCGTGTATCCTGTACCGTCATCAAATGATGAGATTTAATTGAAGAATTAATGAAAATAAAATACATAAAGTTATATATAGCAAATTTGTAATATATGTGACATAAAGTTTTAAATAGCAAATTTATTGTCACATATAATCAGTATCACACATTACATGATTTTAATTCCATACTACAAATATTCCACATAATTTGCATCAGAATAATTGTATCACACTTAGAGCATGACATAGTATAATTTGTATACAATATTTGTATTATAATACGTGTTTACAACAAGTTGTGAGTGAAGTATAACAGGAGATATATATCTTTAATTATTATTTAACTCCTAGTATTGTTGTCAAGGGAAATATCAGTTAAATGTGCAAATTAAATAAAAACGTTTCAATGGTATAAAACAAGAAATATCTTTAAAAAAAAGATAAACGGCATAGTTTAAATGCTGGTGTTAATAATATAAAACTGCTGGTGAAATAAATGAACGAACTGATGTGTTTCAGCACAGATAACAAAATGATATCAGTTTGAATCATTTTGGTGATAATACCATGCGCGTAGCCAAGTTATTTTGTATGTGTATGCAGAGAAATGAAATGAGGGGTGAATGAGTTAAGTTAAGTGTTTGGACAATTTAAGTCCGTCATTTAACGATGTCCGAATAGTTACGTTGTCCTGTTTTCTTGAAACGACGAACCTTGTACAGCATTTGGAATGATAATTTGTGTTGACTTTACCTTATTTTACACGCTTGGAACATTTTTACATAATGTCCGAATATGTGTTCAATAACCGTACATAATCATAGTCCATTGGGCAAAGCAATACCTTTCCTGTGGGAAGGGCTGTAAAAGAAAGAAATCAAGACCAAAAACCTGAGATCAACCTTGTATTTAAGTCGCGTTATCGTAACACGACGTTTTGGGATGATCATTGCGACAATGGGTGATGTTTTCATGACGATATGTGTAGGTAAAATACATTTATATATAAAAATACAGTTGTAGTTATAAAAGTTCGATTCCAGTAAAGTCGAGTTGAATTTAATATAAATGAAACTTTCAACTGTACCGGTGGTCATAACATAGCACGGCATTTGTTCTAGAGTAAAGTTAAAAGTTGGAATTATAACGTTTATCATTATACTCAGACAGGGGTAGATTGATGAGGATTAATGTCCTTGTTCCAGATTTTTTAAATGTTCTAGTGCCCCAATCTGTTGGTCAAAACACCCCTTATGCATTGAGAAATAGAAATAATTTTGTTATTCCTAACTATAGGCTTTCCAATACAAATTCATCCTTTTTTCCTTCAACTCTTCGTCTATGGAACGAACTAGATCATAATATTAGATCTTCTCCTAGCTTGAGCATTTTCAAAAATGCTATTACACCAGATATAAATACATTAAAACCTCCCAGTTATTATGGTTTTGGTGATCGGAAAATTAATGTAATTCATACCAAATTAAGGTATCAAAACAGTTCTCTCAAATATGACTTATTTCGTTTTAACCTGGTAGAAAATGCTGAATGTATTTGTGGTAACCCCTGTGAAAATGTCTTTCATTTTTTCTTTGAGTGTCCAAATTATGATATACAGAGGCAATTACTTTTTCTTAGTCTTCGAAATGTAGATATCGATGCAGCTATAAACTTACAGTTACTCCTATGTGGAAATGTTCATCTGCCTGTAGACACTAATTTAATCATATTCAGAAATGTGCACAAGTTTATAAAAACAAGTAATAGATTTTAAAATGCTTGATATTTGTTCTGTACTTCATGCCTTTTGACAAATCGGAGAGCAATGTTACAAAGCAATGTTACAAAGATATTACAAAAATATTGAATTGGTGACCTTTATCCTTTATTTTGTCAAATGTTGTAATTTTGTATTTGTTTTGGGAAAGGGCGTTGATAAGTTGCAAAAACTTGTGCCCAATCCTTTTGTACATTTTGACAATAAAATATGTTTGAATCAAAATCCGGTTATAGCAGAGCCATGGACACTCTCTCAGATAGGGGTCAGAGTTCAGAATTTGACAACCCAGGCAAGCCAGGAAAACCACACTTGGTGTCGTTTGGAGACGTTAATCCCACTACTTAGCAGCCTTCATATTTGAGGCAAAACATTCGTGACAGCGTTGGTGTGCAAACCTAATGATTTAAAAATACATTAATTTACCAATTTCATTGAAGATCAGACAGTAGGTACATACATAATATCAAAATTTGTACATTTGAAAATTATATTTCTGTGTCAATCTGCGTTCAGAAAGCTGTGTTTTATTATATTCAATAACATTCCTTAGCATACGCATAATAACGTTCACCTAACGTTTGAAAGCAAAACAGTTTCCTTCGAAATATTGATTCATTTCTGCATCTTACCAACTGTCATGTAGTGAGGAAAATTCCAATCGGTGAATTTTGTACTCTATGCGCATATATAACTCCGGACCTGCTATTTTGGTTAATGTTTTATAATTCATTTTAAGATTAACAGTATTAAATATGTAAATCAGACTTCACCCTGGTTTCTGGTTGTAAGTAGTCCTTTATAGGAATGGCACCAAAGGGAGGATGGGGGCTAGATCAGACCCCAGAAAAAAATTAAATGTTACTATGCCAAAATTTTAAATCATATTTAAATGAGCAATTTAAATATGTAAATGAGATATTATCTCCATTTTTCACTATTCGCTCATTCACTACATGTACGTTTAACAATATATGATATAGGCGCTTATTTTACTTTTCTTAATTGAGAAAGTATCATGCAATTTGTGCCGAAATGCACACACAAATATTTGAAAAAGTTTTTCTCGTTGTGTATAATTGTTATAATGGAATGAGTTAAATTATAATTTTATGTTGTATTGTGTTTCGGCATATTATCGTGATAACATATCTTATATAAGATAATACATTTTAAGGGATATGAAATCTAACAATGCTATATAGTTCACATTCAGCACGTTTCTGAATATAGCTGTTAGATTGTCTGACATGTGTAAAAGAGCTTCCAAATACTAGTACCCATTTTCCTCGTGGAATCAATTGAAATCTACCTTTACCTGAAATGGTTTACATGTACGTTTAACTGCAAAAAAGCAATTGCGTGTACTTGAGACATATTTAAAAATGTAATCTGTTAACTATAAAAAAGATAATCTAAATTGTATAAAATAAATATATATTGTAAAAGGGAATGGTAGTAGAGATAAACAGAAGAAAATAAGGAGAATTTAGAAAATAATTTGCTCTATTTTGAAGGTACAATACCAAATAGACTGATTGATCAAGACAAGCGAGGTGGAGGACGCCAAACAGGAACCAAATTGATAATCATTTAGTAGAGTAAAGTTACAAAAAAATATTATTGAATTATTGTATTTTTCTTTTAATTTAAGTTTCCTATGTTTAGGACTTAACGTTTTTGTATCAAAGCTCATTTTAAACTTATCGAAACACTTTTAAGTCTATATTAAGTTTTTAAGCCTATATTAGTATATATATCTGGCATCTTTTTATTTGACAACTAATTTTGAAATTATTTGGATTTATTTTCATTTTTCTCATATTTTGTATAAACCGTTGGACATCAAAACTAAGTTATAAATAAGCTCATATAAATATCAGAGTTTTTTTCTTTCTTTGTTTTGTTTGTTTGTTTGTTTGTTTGTTTTTGTTGTTGTTGAAAACTGATGTGTACGCAACTGCGTATTTGCGTATAGGCATCTACGCCTGCATTTCAATCAGGAATATAATTTTATTAATGTGTCATTTGAAAAGATGCATCCACTTATTCAGCTTGCATTTAATCTTAACTTTGTTCCGTTTTAACTGCATATCTGCATTTTGCATTTACCGCTACATTGACCAATCACATACTTCATCTTGACCAGTAACGCCACCTGTCGCGTCATATCCGGGGACAAAAGAATATTATACGGCTATGCCGACAAATAATTTCAACGTTGGAACACAACTGTATTTGATACATATATCAATAGCATTTTAAGTACATATTAATTTTTGTAATACATTGCTTGGTGTACGTAAAAGTACAAGTAACGATGTGGCTTATCTTGAAGTAGGTAGGGTATCCATTAAGAGTGCTACGAAAAATTATAATTATGAAATATTGGATTAAACTGAGAAACTCCCGATATTATATTTCACAGTCTTGCTATGACGACATGTTAGAAAATAATGATAGATGGATGTTGAATATCAAGGAAGAATTATATAGAATAGGTTTCGGATATAAATGTGAATCACAAAAGGTTGACACTAATGATTTTCAAATGACAAAGGAAAGAAGTTTTGATTTATATGAAAGAGTGTGTAGAAAAAAAAAATATTGTCCTGTAAAGGAATTTTATATCAACATGTTTACAACAGTTATAGTTTACAGAATTATCTAAAAAAGTCCATATCAGTTGAATACCTGAGAGAAATAACTAAAATTCGACAATCGTCACACACTCTAAATATTGAAAAGGGTAGAGTCATAAAAATGAACGACACTAAAGAGTTTGTCATATAGGTGACATGAATGATATTGAAGACGAGTTCCTTTTTGTATCAGTGTGGCCTTGTTTGGCAAATTTAAGAAATACATTCTCCAAAAGTTATTTTGTAACAAATCCAAGTGTGTACAAATGAGAGGAATTGCTTTATACAGATAGCCCTAAAGCATTGACAAGTTTTGGTAAATGTATAAAGCTTGCTAATAACCCTTGACCTTCCAGTTACGCTGATACTGATTATATACCATATAGATAATCACTTAATTAATCTGACAGTTTTAGGTTTTATACAAAACATTTTAAGCGAATGCGGTTTAATGTACATGTATATATGGAATTCTCAGTTTCAAGGCAATTTGAATCTTCAATGGGTAAAAGTTAAAGTAAAGCAAACGGAGGTTGGAGATGTCGTCCATTTTCCGCACCAGGATCTTGCTGGACTGGATATGTATTTTTTAAAGAAAATCCTTCCGTTATTTGTAGGTATGATTATGCTTTTTTTAATATGGTGATAATTATGTCATACTGTTTCTGTATACTATGACTATATTGTCTGAAATATCAAATTATTTAGAACGTTTTGGCGTCAATTTATTGTATATAGTATCTCTTGTTACACAAGTTGAAAAAAATATGTTATAAAACGAACAGCGACTGTTTCACACTCTTAGAGAGATATGATGGCACTGTGGAGGATTTTTTCTCCCAGAATGCCTCATTCAAGATGGCTGCCTCCATGGGAAAAAAATGAACAAAAAAATAGTAAGAATATATAGTGAAACTTGCAAATTTTGTGTTAAAAAAATAAACCAAAAAAATGCAAAATTTGATTAAAAATTCTGCAAAAAATGGTTAAGAAATCTGCAAAACTGGTTAAAAATTCTGCAAAAAACGACTAAAATATGCAAAAATATGCAAAAACAAAAAAGTATAAACAGAATTTTTTAAAATTTCATCACTGCCTCTTCACCATTAGTTTGTCTATATATAAATCTAAAACACCTGTATATCCTTTCTTACTATACCATAGGTACCAATTTATCCCCAATACATACATTCTATTTACAGGTTTTCTGGGATTTGGATTAACTTTACCTCCTCTGTAATACTCACATGCCTAAATATCATTATTGACTTTTTTCTTCTTTTTGTAGGTGGCATCTGAACATGAATCTGATGAATTATCACAATACTCTCCTAGAATGCCAATCTTATCACCAGCATCACCCACCATGCCAACTTCACCACCATCCAGACCATCAAACCAAGCATTGATGAACTCCCCTAGAATGACAGTCTGATCACCAGTGTCACCTATAATGCCAATATTATCACCAATATCACCTATAATGCCAATATTATCACCAATATCACCTATAATGCCAATATCATCACCAATATCACCTATCATGCAATATTATCACATGCCAGACCAGCAAACCCTTCATTGATGAACTCACCTAGAATGCCAGTCTTATCACCAGTATTACTTAACATGCCAATATCATCACCAATTAGGGTAACTTCAAACACTTCACAAATTGCTGGAACATCTAACACTTTTGGAGAAGATGGTGATGATGATAATGATGATGAGAATGTGAGTAAATTTTTGAACTCTATATTGTCCTTTTTAGTTCAATTTCAGAAAAGTATATATGATGAACTTGTTAGTATTGTTCATTTTCAGAAAAATATGTAATGAACTTGTCATATAATGTGAAAAAAACGTTAAAACATTTTTTTAAAAAGGACATGCATTATTTTTAAGCATTTTTTGTATATTTCATAAAAAACGTTTTCTACATTTTGAATACTTACTGCTATGAGAGATCAAGATCCTAAAAACAAAAATTTGACATATTCACGAAATACTTACTGAGATTTGTCTATCTAGATCCTAATGAAAAAAATCATTGTTGATGTATCTATATAAAAACATAATTGATAAATAAAAAAACAAAAATATGATTGCTGTTCTTGATTCCAGAGGGGGGATTGTGGAAAAAGGGGAAAAAAAATGTTTAAACATTTTTTTCACATTATTTGACAAGTTCATTATATATTTTTCTGAAAATGAACAATACTAACAAGTTCATCATATATACTTAACCAGTTTTTGCAGAATTCTTAACCATTTTTTGCAGAATTTTGAATCAAATTTTGCATTTTTCTTGCTTAACCTTTTTTCAACACAAAATTTGCAAGTTTCACTATATATTCTTACTATTTTTTTGTTCATTTTTTTGCATATTTTAGTAATGTTTTTGCCTATTTTCAAACTTTTTACACATAAAAAGCTAAAAAAGTGTCAAACTAACATGTTAAAACAGCATGTTAGCATGCTAAAACAGCAAACTAACATGTTAAAACAGCATGTTAGCATGCTAAAACACCACATCAGCACGTTAAAACAGCATGTTAGCATGCTAAAACACCAAATCAACACGTTAAAACAGCACGTTAGCATGCTAAAACACCAAATCAACACGTTAAAACAGCACGTTAGCATGCTAAAACACCAAATCAACACGTTAAAACAGCATGTTAAATTAGCATGTTACCATGTTGAAATAGCATACTAGCATGTTGAAATAGCATGTTAGCATGCTAAAACACCAAAACAGCATGTTAGCATGCTAAATTAGCATGACAAAATCATGACAAAACATGACAAAAACATGACAAAATGACAAAAACATGACAAAATCATGACAAAATTGACAAAAACATGACAAATCATGACAAAATAATGACAAATCATGACAAAATCATGACAAAAATGACAAAAACATGACAAAACATGACAAATCATGACAAAAATGATAAAATCATGACAAATGACAAAATCATGACAAATCATGACAAAATCATGACAAAATCATGACAAAATTGACAAAATCAGGACAAATCATGACAAAACATGACAAAAATGACAAAATCGTGACAAAACATGACAAAATCATGACAAAAATGACAAAACATGACAAAATCATGACAAAAGTGACAAAATCATGACAAATGACAAAATCATGACAAATCATGACAAAATAATGACAAAACATGACAAAATCATGACAAAATTGACAAAATCAGGACAAATCATGACAAAATCAGGACAAAAATGACAAAATCAGGACAAAACATGACAAAACATGACAAAATCATGAAAAATCATGACAAAAATGACAAAATCATGACAAATCATGACAAAATCATAACAAAAATGACAAAATCATGACAAAAATGACAAAATCATGACAAAACATGACAAAATCATGACAAAATCGTGACAAAACATGACAAAATGATGACAAAAATGACAAAACATGACAAAATCAGGACAAAAATGACAAAACATGACAAAATCATGACAAAAATGACAAAATCATGACAAAACATGACAAATCATGACAAAATCATTACAAAAATGACAAAATCAGGACAAAATCAGGACAAAATCATGACAAAATCATGACAAAACATGACAAAATCATGACAAAAATGACAAAATCATGACAAAACATGACAAAACATGACAAAATCATGACAAAATTAGGACAAAATTAGGACAACTATGACAAAATCAGGACAAAACATGACAAAAATGACAAATCATGACAAAACATGACAAAATCATGAGAAAACATGACAAAATCAGGACAACTATGACAAAATCAGGACAAAAATGACAAAATCAGGACAAAAATGACAAAATCAGGACAAAAATAGGACAAAATTAGGACAAAAATGACAAAATCATGACAAAATCATGACAAAAATAGGACAAAATGACAAAATTAAGACAAAAATGACAAAATCATGACAAAAATGACAAAATCAGGACAAAAATGGGACAAAAATGACAAAAATAGGACAAAATGACAAAATCAGGACAAAAATGACAAAATCAAGACAAAATTAGGACAAAAATGACAAAATCAGGACAAAACATGACAAAAATCAGCACAAAATTAGGACAAAAAATGACAAAAATCAGGACAAAAATGACAAAATCAGGACAAAACATGACAAAATCAGGACAAAACATGACAAATAACGTCATGAAAACCAACCCGGCTAGCCATTTACATACTATACTGGCATGCCGAAAGCCAAAAACGCCATGAAAACCAACCCGGCTAGCCATTTACATGCTATACTAGCATACCGAAAGTCAATAACGTCGTGAAAACCAACCCGGCTAGCCATTTACATGCTACACATGTATACTAGCATGCCGAAAGTCAATAACGCCATGAAAACCAACCCGGCTAGCCATTTACATACTATACTAGCATGCCGAAAGCCAATAACGTCGTGAAAACCAACCCGGCTAGCAATTTACATACTATACTAGCATGCCGAAAGTCAATAACGTCATGAAAACCAACCCGGCTAACCATTTACATGCTATACTAGCATGCCGAAAGCCAATAACGTCATGAAATCCAACCCGGCTAGCCATTTACATACTATACTAGCATGCCGAACGTCATGAGATCTTGTTTTAATCACCAAGGCCTCTGATGAATCTGGTTCCAATGTTTTTTGGTATACACCATGAATCATCAACAACAGATATTGAAAGAAGATGTCTAAAAGAACCTGGAAAGATTAAATCTCAAGAAAATACAACTAAAGAAAGGTATGTCACTTCTGTATTTGAAAACCAAGATACAGGGGAGAGAATTGATGGCATCTATGGGGGATTTTTCTCTCCCAGAATGCCTCATTCAAGATGGCTTCCCATGGAGGCAGCCATCTTGAATGAGGCATTCTGGGAGAGAAAAATCCTCCACAGTGCCATCATATCTCTCCTCTTATCCTCATCCTTTCCTTACAGGACATCTCCAATGAATGAAAACACCCACTTAATAGTTAAGTAGGAACTCCAATGGCTGCCTTCATTCAATGAAGGATATGCAAAAGTAGATTGTAGATGATACGGTGTACTAACACTGTGATACAGTGTACTAATACTGCATCACAGTGTTAGTACACTGTATCACCTTACATTTGCATCACGTCAAGCATAGGAAAGGCCAATTGGGGCTTAGGTGACCTTTGATTACACAGCGGTACATATTCGCACCTGTGCTTGAGAATAAAAACGCAGTTGTTCTTGCAAAAACCTAAACATTTATACCAAAGGAAATCGATTTTCCCATATGTACATATATTTTCGATATATTTTTATATCGCTGCAGCCGTTTCATGTTCAACAAGTTTGTTTAAATACGTTTCAGAGTATTCTAAACATTCAAATATTAATTTTGTTTCAAGAAATAAAAGTGAAGTACTGGAATGAATTGAATTTTACTTCATTCCCTGACAAAATTGTAGGAGGTAACTCTTGTTTTGTCCTCTCAGGTAGACGAAGTACAGTTCACCCCTCTCCAGTACTAATCCCTACCCAAGTCAGTACTAATTTCCCCTATCGTGGCCCCGCCCCTCTGGCCCTTTGGGGGTAAAAGTCACCATATATGCAAACACTGTTCCCCTCCCCCCAAGGATGTTTCTGATTACATTGGGTTTAAATCCATTCATAACTTTAAGACTATTAGCGATTTAAAGAAATTACCTCTATTGGACCCTGCCCCTCTGGCCCCTTGGGTGACAGACAGGGCTAACTGATGCCGCACCATGGCATAAGCTCGGGCCAGGTGAGCTAAAAATTCTGGTAGCTGTAGGTCAAAAGAGAAAATTTCCAGTGATGCTATAGAATTAGCATTTTCGGAACTATAACAAATTTAAGTACAGCTTTCCTTGGATAGTGATCACCATTAAATTGTGATGGACATTATAAACGCTTAAGTGAACAATAAAAGATAACCAACAATTTGTTTTTATTTTCATATCATTTATTATGCATCGCAGCATTGTTAAGAACAGAATAATATAAACAATATTGATGTTTGTTCCTGCATACATGCCCTTAGTGTGTGTTTACATATAACATATGCCACAAGTGAAAGGAATTAATTAAATTAACACCTTATCCTCAGGTACAATTTCATTGTACTTGACACTCTCTTATAAATAACCGATTGCAAACCAATTATTTACCTTTTAAGTAGCAGTTTTATTTTACATTCTGGTATATTTTACATGAAAAGTCCTTTAATTGGATCTCACAACAATATCTCATTTCTTCTAATTAGTTAATTAGTTGTTTAGTGGTTATAGCCATACAGTTTGGATGACAGTGTTAACTATCGGGAATAAGCCTGTATATACCCTTTTATTATCACATATCCAACCTTCATTCTTGAATATAAAACTTGTTAATACAAAATATCTACATATTATGTCACAAGAGGTCATGGATCATTCACGGATACACAACCACCAAAATGTTAAAAAACTTCAGAGTGTTTAAATACAGGTGTTCTAAATATTTTTATTTTGAATTAATGGTTTGCTTCTTTATTTTGAATTAATGTTTTGTATCATTATTTTGAATTCATATTTTGTATCTTTATTTTGAATTAATATTTTGTATCTTTATTTTGAATTAATGTTTTGTTTCTTTATTTTGAATTAATGTTTAATGTTTTGTTTCTCGAATCTCTTTGTTGTGTACAGGTGTTAATTCTATATGACCTATATAACAGTTATAATATTGTCAATCTCTGCTCCATACCAGTAAAACAAATTTGATAGATGCTTTAAAAGTATTACCAGGTAATGTTCAAACAATTGTTAAACAATAGGCGAATATTGAAACACAACTACTGTCTCCTCTATGTGATATGTCTAGCTCCATATCAATTTTTCATTATTTTGATTTTTTTTCTCCAACATACCTTGTAAAACAAAATCTAATTAAGGAAGAACATACAGGTATTCAACATTTCTTTATCGAATAATACTGAGAAAACCAATTTGTTTGACATTCTATCAACAAATTCATTCGTAAATACATGGCTTTTGAAGTATCTTGTAAAATATCAGAATATAACATCAGAATAAAGAACAGGATATTACAACAATGGCCATTTCTGTGATTTCTGTCATTAAGCCAACAGGTATTGGTCTAATAGAATCACTCCATTGGTAACAAAACAGACTTTAGTCAGCGAGACGTGCTGATAGTGAAAGGAGTATTGTGGGCAGTAAACCAGTACATTTGTACTATGTTAATTCCTATGATGGACATTCACGCGTAGTTTTTAAGAAACTAAACTTGGTTATGGATTATTGTTTAATTTTGAATCAGAAATATTACATAGTTATTCCAAAATTACAACTTTTTTTGTACTGCTGCTATTGTCTCAATTTTAATTTCAGCAATAACATGCAGTAGTCACATTATTTATACCCCCCCCCCCCCCCCCCCTTCCCCCAGTAACAATTCTTTATGAATAGTAATAGGTACAACTAACCCATCAAGGACAAAATTAAAAGACATTTCACATACTAAGTGAACCACGAGAGTAAGTTTTTGTTTACGAATGAATGACTAGATTGTCATTTTCACTTATGGTAACTAAATTACAAAATTGATAAGTTACTTTATAACTGAACATAAAAAATGAAAATCAACCTATGCTGACACGAGACACAAGCAGTGAGAAACATCTTTTGGCTTAACCATATAATTGGAATGCAATATTCAGAAGTATATGTAATACAAGAGTTCTGCTGAGGCAGAATACATGGCTGTCACATGATCAAAGGTATACATAATACAGAAACAAGGGTTCCACTGAGTCTGAATAATACATACTCCTCGTATTATCAAAGGTACATTGTATATGTAAATACAGAAACAAGAGTTCCGCTGAGGCGGAATTACTCACAAGGTCACATGATCAAAATTATATGTTAATATACAGAACCAAATTAACTAGCTTTTCTATGTGAAGATGCTGGCATTAAAACATGTCAAAGACCTCTGGGATATGCGACTTTTGATCTCCACTAAGCGGCGTCAGCGGTGTACTGCCCGATGGTCCTAAACTTCTCTACACAACAGAAAATCATCAAAATTGATCTGACATTAATGTCAGCACTCCAAAATATACACAAACTTCTACGTCAAATAAACATTGTCATTACAGGTATAATAACGAGACACAATGTTAACTTCTAATACTAAACTGATCAACATAAATAAACTCAGGTCACTAACATTAATAAATACATTGTAACATAAGGGCTAATTACTACTGTAAATTACTGTAAGTGTAAGAGAAAAATTCTCCTCTCCAAATTATCTTACTCTGATGAAGCTGGTATTTACTTAACACAAAACCTTACCTTATTAAATTTGTTAGATAAATAGACAAATAAAAATCTTAGAGCAAATATAATGCATCAAGAAGTGTTTTGATTGTTTGTAATGTTGATATTTTAACAGACAATTTCAACATCAAAGTCTTTGAGACAGAGCCTATTAGCAAATATATAACAATATAGGCTAAACATTGTTAACTTAGAGTTTATATGCTAATTGCAATTTTTTTTTTTGTGCTAAAATTTGACCGAAGTGAAATTCTAAATGTGTTTGCATCAGTAACTTCTCATAGCGTATCTGTACAGATACAACATTTCTCCTGAAATACAAGTAATTTACAGTAGAATTAATAATTCCTCTATATATCCTGCCATATATACAGGTACATAATTGTCAAAAGTCAAGAAAACAACATCATATACTTACAATCTAAGATATATGTTAACAATTCCACAGAAACAAAAACAAAAGTTGATTAAAATATATAATTATATACACTTTGTACCTCAAAAACCACAATAAATATTAACCAATACCCTTGTGTGGTGTACAGCTAAAACAGAACAGAACGTCCCTGACAATGACTAAATGTACAATGTTATGTACAACAAAATAATCTGTACAAACCAGAAATAGTCGGTAGGAAAAAATTCATAAAACATCTCATTTTTGTTAAGATTTTAAAACTGTTAAATACCTGACATCAACATACTTTTGTCTTCATAATTTTTTCATTTCAAAATATGTCAACAGGTTTTTTTTTATATCTCCATATAGATGCCATCTATTGTTAATTGATTTTAATATGGTAAGTCACACACTTGAACCCAATGGAGCTTAAACCAATACCAATACAAAAAGATTCTACACGGAGAATATATTTTGCATACCTGATCTTCAAACAATCTCATCAAATATAAACACATTTTCTATGATCAGAACAGAATGATATCTAGGTTTAGTAAAACCAGGACTTCATAATTTTTGTGAGATAGATTTGTATGTATGTGTGTAATTAAGTTAAATTATGTCTAGACAAATTTCATTATTTTCCCATTTCTTTCTTTCAGCTACAGAAACTTAATCCAAAAATAATTGAAAAAACATGATAAAAAAAAATAAAGAAACATCAACAATATACATTAAATGTGTACATTTATAAACCAGTACATTCATAATATACCTCATTTTCATGTCACTTATAATAACAAGAGTCCCATGGGGCCTGCTTCACTCATATGGATAGTAATATGTTAATAATGTTGTCTAATATTTTGGGTTCTGTCTCTCACTAAAAATTGATTTCCAAGTTTGCAACAGGATTCAAAGTAAATTTGGTTGAAAATTTCTATTCAACCACAAAAATTAAACCTTTCAACCTTACATTCATATTTCCCCATTTTTTACTCTGTACTCTGTATCGGGTGATCAGTATATACATACATACAAGTCAACTCCATCAAATTATGTTCTTGAGTAAGTTTGGTCAAAATCCACTCAACCATTCTTGACTAGAAGAATTTCAAAGGAAATGTTGATGGATGGGCAGAACAATGGATGGATGAAAAGAGACGGACACTGCCTCACGGCATAAGCTCACCGATTCTTTAGACCAGGGGAGCTAAAAAGGAATTCATTCATGTTGGCAACAAAATTATACATACAAATGTTCATAAAAATTGACAATATACAGAAAAATACTGATTAGTTGGTGGGTTGTAAAGAGTTATAATAAATTAAAAGTTTAATGTACATGAACAGAAGCTGATGTAACATAACGAAGACAGTTTAATCAGAAACAATTGGAAGTACATGTACATGTAATCGTAGCTGTACATGTAATCGTAGCATAAAAGTTAATGTTCACTTTACAAAATAAAAGCTTGATTATGGTCGTTACATTAAACAAACAAAACAATTCTACTTATCCGAAGATTTTATTAAATAATTTCTATCTTATAATTGTCTCGAATTATATTATAGTAAACTTAAATGGGACATGGATTCCTGGGATACACGTGTAACTGGATTAAGCCTTCAGAAAAACATACAAATGAGGACGGTGATAGTGACTATTTCCAATTTTGACATATAATATCTTTAAGTACTTGTGTAGAATGTTTTAATTTCAAACATTTTTTTAGAGGTGGGGTGAGGGTTCAATGTTCCTTCCAGTTCATGGACATGTTGCATTGCTTAAATCAGTGGAGACATTATACAATAGTTTTTTTTTACAATATTCATAGTCTGACGGAATACATTTTTAAAATTTCACTGTTAAAACACTAAATTTTCAGCCTTTTATGTGACTAAAGAAAGGTGCGTCAACTCGAATCAAATCTGACTAGTTTTCAATGGGTATACATGCATAATACATACACACAAAACTTGTTTCTGTGGGTAAATGATGAGAACATTTGTACAGTAACACAGAGCAGTAGACTGTCATGCTACGGGCCTCGTACATAAAGGATCAAGTCTTCGTGTCACCGTTAATCTAAAGTGATCGAGAAGTTTCTAAGTAATCAAATCAATCCACACTATTTGCTCAAATGAAAAAGAAAAATTGCCATTTTTGCCTGCAAGAATGTGCAGTTATGAAGTAACATAACATTTCCTGCATGTTATGACAAATATGAAGGTAGATTTGTATATCACAAAAACTGTACACTTTGAATGTCATTGTTGAAAGAGCTTTGAAAATAATTCAAACACATAGCAATTAATTATTCTTTGGCATAATGCTTCTGGGCCACATTTATTGGCAAATCAGAACTTGCAGAAATAAGCTGTTTTCATGATTTGTTTGTGAACTATTACTTTTCAGAATACATCAATACTTAATGAAAAAATATTGATTCATACTTCAGTACAATGTTGTTATACATCTAAACCCCTAAACCCCAGATTTGTTTGTGAACTATTACTTTTCAGAATACATCAATACTAATGAAAAGATATTGATTCATACTTCAGTACAATGTTCTAAATCCCCCCCCCCCCCCCCCCCCCTCCAAGTTGATCTTCCTTGTGTATTTCTCAACAAAGAGATTACATTGTTCAATGTGGAGTATTAAGCTGAGGTAAATATGAAAAGACTTATTGTTCTGAACACATTACTGGAAGATGAGGGGGATGAGACAAGCAATGAGGATTACAAACTAAACACATATTACACAGTGAAGATTGCATAGTATATAAAGGGCTGTTGATGAACATAGCAATGCTGTACATGGAATGATCCGTGTGGTTCAGTGAGACCGCCTGTCTGTGAAATAATTCTATCTCATGTTGTAGTGCACTAGATCTATCACCTTAACGATGTTCCCGGCTGTACAATTCAAGGAAATTCAACTCCATCGTGTCTAATGTAATCTTGATCTCAACAATAGGTTTTGAAGGAAGCACATATCTACTGTAATTAAAACTAGAACTAATCATCCCCATAGCCATGTAATTTTACAGACTGAATATCGCCAGAATCTAATTTTAAACTGTTTGATTCCTGTGCTCGTCTCAATAAAAAAAAAAAAAAATCCATTATGACATCACTTACAAATTTGTTCATTTACAGGGCAAGCTTTAATGCTGAAAGGATAATAAGTCTCTCAAAAACACATATAAAATTGTTTCATTACAATTAGCTTTAGACCTCCAACCTATTATCATTATTTTCAAATTGTATATTTTTTTTATTTTTATTTTTATTTTTTGAGTTATTCTTAATTTTTGTTAGCTAGAAAATTCTCATTACTTTTAATAACAATAAGAACCATTCATCATTGTGTTTTGTTCAAATCAAGTGAACCTAACTATATCACCATTTTCAATTATTTTTGTTTCAAGTTTTTCCAAGTACTCTATCTGTGTTTGTTCAGGACTTAAACAACATCTTATACAATTAACAATGTATCTTACCCTCACTGCCTCACATTTCATAACATTCAACATGTTTTTAAAACACCTCATACATTAATTATTGTAACTGATCTAGCAAACATTTCTTTAGGAACATCTCCAACCTTTACCCTCACTGATCTGACAAACATTCCATTAGGAACATCTCCAACCTTTACCCTCATTGATCTGACAAACATTCCATTAGGAACATCTCCAACCTTTACCCTCACTGATCTGACAAACATTCCATTAGGAACATCTCCAACCTTTACCCTCATTGATCTGACAAATATTTCTTTAGGAACATCTCCAACCTTTACCCTCACTGATCTGACAAACGTTTCTTTAGGAACATCTCCAACCTTTACCCTCATTGATCTGACAAACATTTCTTTAGGAACATCTCCAACCTTTATCTTCATTGATCTGACAAACATTCCTTTTAGAAAATCTTCCAAGTTTACCCTTTTTCAGCTCACCTGACAAACACACCTCGAACAATCTCCTGAGTATAACCTGAGGTAAGAATTATTTCGGAACATCTCATAAGTTTACCCTACCAAACAAATGTCCCTTTTGAACATCTCTAGAATTTACTCTATCTGGAACCAAGTTCCTCAGCTTATCTGTAAAACTGGAACAATCCCCTTAATTAACATCCAACTAATCAGAAATACAGTTTTTATCAAATACCTCAAGAGTTCATTCTAACTATCAAAAGTTCCTTTTGGAATCTCTCTAGAGTTTATCCTAACTAACAACTGTTCCTTTTGGAATCTCTCTATAGTTTATCCTAACTAACACACATTTCTTTTGAATCCCTCTAGAGTTAATCACATGTCACCTAATAGCACCATTATTGGTATCCTATGTTGTCACACAGAATTCATTTTATATATGTACTTTATCAAAGAAAAATATTCAAATAGTAATGTAGACCTCAACCACTTCTCACTTTCATTTAGAAGATGCTTCATTTGTGAATGAAAAACTTTTTGAGTTTTTTTAATTTTTAAGAATATGTAAATGAAGAGGTTGTTAATCAAACAATGCTTGCTTTGTTTACATCAAGACCAGTTTACATAGGTTTATGAAGTTTAAGTTAAACTAGATTAGCATTGCAGCATCAAAAATATCACAACATGGCACAGAAGTAAAGAGGAACAGTTGGTGTATGTTCGGGGGTTAAAAACAGTCCTAACAGAGCTAAATGTAGTTTTCATGGTAGTGTGATTTGTGCAGTTCTATGAAGAGGAACATTTCCTAGGGATCTGAGCTCTAGTTACATGGCGATGTGAATTATATGTGGGTACACAGACTTGGTACTGAAATGTCCCAATGATCTGACAATGAATTACAGACAGAAGGAATGAGGGAAGTACAATCCTCAGATAACAAAACTCCAATCATTTCATTTCCAGTACATGTATATATTGAAAGTAATCTAGCTACATTTCAGTCATACAATTGGTATAAAATGTAGATTCAACCATTTAAAAAAATTTGAAGATCACCAAGTAAATCTTGTATGTCAACTTTTCACAGAAACTATTGATGTTTCGTCTTGTGTTGAAATTCCAAGACTCTTTGATTATAATTAAAATACTGATATATGCAATTTTGCTGTGAATAATTTGTGAATTACCCTGGATGAAAATGATATGGCTTGTAGCTTTATATAGAAATGCTTGTGAATTAGAGCGGAAGAGAATTTGGACTTTAAAATCTACGTGATATATTGAGCATCAATGACAAAATGATTCTCTTTTCAGGCAAGACTTGTGGCATCACAAGAAATCAAACAACCACAAAGATGGCTGATGTTGGAATCATCTTGAAGCGAGTGTCCCACACCACAGTATCATTTACCTATATTAAATTGCAGTCTGTTCCTTGGCTTCAGTTTAATATTATATGTTTTGTAAGAGAATTACCGCCCAGCAGTGACATCAGTGACATCAGTGACACCAGTGTGACATCAGTGACATCAATGACACCAGTGACATCAGTGACACCAGTGTGACATCAGTGACATCCAGTGTGACATCAGTGACATCAATGACATCGGTGACACCAGTGACATCGGTGACATCGGTGACTTCAGTGACATCAGTGACTTCAGCGACATCAATGACACCAGCAACATCAGTGACTTCCATAGCAAAGACAAGTACAGCAATAGAATGTACAAGTAGACTGGTCCATTATCACAGTCAGACCAGCATCAGTCGTCTGTGTGGTCCTGAAATATCAGTTTCACAAAGCCAGGGTCGGCGTGAAGGGGCGTGGCACAGAACGGACAAACGGCCTGGAAACCTTGACAACCATGAGGAACGGGAACCAGGGACCAATATCTGCAAGTAAAACAGTTTGATATACAATATTATATCTTCAACACATGGCACTTAACAAAGGAAACTTCCATCAAGTAGAGTAATGGTCCTGAAAAACATCAGTTTGTGAGAACACAGCTTGAAATCTGTCTTTGTTACAAAATGTACGACAAAACATGCATGAGGTAAATTTTAATGATCTGGTTTTATCTGTATAATCATTTTGGAAGAGGTGTTTTAAAGAATATAATCATTAAATATTAAAGAGTTGATGTATAGATTTGATGAATCTTATTACAATGTATGTGTCTCACCTTACAGTAGCTTCTGACGCTATGTGTCCACACGGGTTAAAACAGTGGGTAGGAGGCTCGGAGTCAACATACACACTTAATTCACATCCCATCTTCAACTTCACAAAAGGGCCATCCTGAAATTAGTAAATGTATTGTTGTACAGGCTTAATATATGTGTACTGCAACAACATTAATTTGGCTGGAGTGGTCCTAAATCCTTATACAATATTTTACCATAACCCTACTTCCTATGGTATCTTGTTTGTGTATGGGTTATTCAGTAACATAACACCTGAGACAGGAAGAGGTAAATCAGTGATCATTCAACATTTTAAATTTTCTCAAGTTTCTGACTAATTAAAACAATGAATCATCTAGAGAGTTATGAACGGTCAAATTAAATTAATAACTTAATTTGCACTCCTGTTTCATACAATAAACTCTGTCACATCTTGTGTGAAGGTCAAGATAATATGATTTTAAAATATGAAGGGAAATTATATTATTGTGAAATTCAGTGAAATTACAGGAAAATGACATCATACATTTTATGTTCTCAAGTTCTACCTTACTAAATTTGCCATCGAATAGATGTGTAAAAGTCGGTGACATGATACCTCGCAATAGACCGAGTCATGTAGGCAATAAACCAACTTAACCTTTACCACCTTGAAAATATGTAAATATGTATTGCATTGTCTATATATGTCTATGACTGTTACCTGAAATTATTTCCTGTCTTAAATCTAAAACACATGTTGCTGTTGTTACCTTAATACACAGGGGACAAGTACGGCTATCATTCTCCTTCTGTCCCCACTGGTGTTGGCCGTGGACATGTCCGCATTGAAGATACACATACGGCTGTTTGTCAGACAGCTCCAGAGTACCTTTACTGGGTAACACCAGGGTCATTAGACCAACTGGACACTGAGGACGACCAGCATTTATCTCCTCAACCAGGGACTCAAACTCATGTTCACTCTGAAAACCAATTTGCCAAAATTCATGAAAAAACTTGAAAATGTAACATTTTGCTGTGATGCCATCAAAATGTCTTTGACTTATTAATTCTCAAAACTTAATATATCAGTCAGAATTTAGTAATTCTTTTTTTTTTTTCTATTTCATTAATATGGTATGCATCACTCCTCCAAGAAATAAATTTTATATCAATGCGAAGATCAGAGATGCATAATCCTCTGGGCCATTGACCATTAAGACCACAGTTTTAACGGCCAACTAATTGATCTTATTTTACTTTCTCAAAAGCCTTGACAAAGACAATGCCCATCATGACATCTACAGGTCTGTCAAGATTTCTGCCTAAAAACTGCACATCAGAATAAATGAACCAGTTTGTCCACATGAACGAAAAGACCCCTGCTCTCACTAGAGAATTGATACTGTACCGGAGAAGTGATGAGGCCAAGAGCTGATCTCCATAGTAAGGTAGCACCACAAAGATCTATCACAGTTCCATCTTGGAGAATATTGTCCTCATCCAGAATCTAAAATATTTCACAGATGATTTAAATAATGATTTAGACTCAGAATATAAAGTGGGAGGGGACATAACTCCTGGTGCTGTTTGACATATTTTCAGCATGTGTTCTGAAAACTTAATATTCCGATCAAAATATCTAAAGTTAGCTTCAAATTAAACCATTAGAATTTTGCTGAAAGGCAATCTTGTAATTTTCCTTGATTGAATAGTTAAGAAGATGCATGTTCTGGTATGTCACTAACCTGGTTGCTTTTGAGAGGTGCTGATCTGGACTCTCGGAGTGGATATATAGCACCCCCAACAGACACCTCCCGCCATACCCCCGGTTTTCCTGAGGGGTTGAAACCCCCCTGGGGCTGCATGATGAATACACCATTTGTGGTCAATCCATCAATTTCTTCTCCTGAATACCATTTCACTGCCTTTTCCTGCAAAATCATAGTTACAGGGTCTAACTGGTTAATTTTAATATCAGAATTTCAGTTTGTTGAGTCCACCTTTTTTTACTGCCAGAATTTAAATTGATTTAGTCAAACAAACTGGTGCTAATATTTCTAAATTTTGCTATTTTTGAAATATGCCTTCCACTTCACAATAATGCAGGACAGCAAGTGAGAATTGTCTAATTTCAAATGCGCTTAAAGCCTCTCTATGACTTCATAACGTATAAATTAAAACAAGAGACACATGGATTTTGAAATATTTCAGATGATTTGACACTTTTTGGGTCTTTCAGGCATGTCATCAAACTGTCTGATAATGTTAACCAAGTAAGAATGAATTCAATACAAATCAAACAAATGATAGTCAAAAATGTGATTTCCCTATATAAACTATAGTTAAGTTTACCCCCTTTGTCTCAGGTGACCAAATAATGTGTTAAATGTTACAATATATATATCCTAATGGTGATATAATGTGAGAATCAATACTGTAGTTCTTCATAATTGCAATTAAAACCTGGAAACTGATAACAGGGATTCTCTAATGTGGTGCTCCACTCTATATGCAAATGAGCCACGAAAAATATGTCATGCATGTTTTGAGGAATGGTGGAATGGCCACCAATGCCACGAATCAGCAGCTCAAAGTCAATCAGACCTACTGGCTACAAAGGCAAAGAAATCACTTATACAGCCAATGCGAGTCTGTTAGACAAAAAAAATATATAGGCTAAATGTGAAAAGCCATATAAATTTGCAGTGAAACTTCTCTGCATTTGATAATCACACTTATGCTTTCTGTTTATCATCTGAGGATATACTGTATAGCTGTTAAATTTTATAGGGCTAATATTTTCGCCTCACATTACATTTGTATGTACCTGTATATGTAAAAATATATAATGCATATTCATAATCTACGGTTAGGATATTCATGAAGTATATCTTTTAACACTATACTTAGTGACTGCAAATATAGCGAAATTAAATCCCCCATGAATATTACCAACTCAGCACATGCCGGGTTGGTTCATGTTCTATTTTTAGATGTTTGTTTCATATTCAACATATGGATTATTAGCCACTATTATATTACTATATTATATCATATGATTATTCTGAGCAGATTTGATGGGAATTAAATGAAGATAAACCCAAACAGGTTTATGCAGTTGATTTGACAAAGTTTCATATTTATTAACAAAAACATTGAGAATTTGAGGGAAGATTGTGATCTTGATGGGAGAAGTACAATACACAACACATATATCCACTTATCCTTTCACATATGATTCCATCTTTATCCATCTCAATGTGTAGGAGCCAGAGACTTCAGATAAACTTGGGTTAAGTTTAAGTTAAAGTACTCCATATAATTTTAGGATACTGATTACATTCTAATCAGATAAATCTGTAACGTGTACTAACCCCTACAATACCAATTACATCCCAGTCAGATAAATCTTAAAGGTACTAACCCCTACAATACCAATTACATCCCAATCAGATAAATCTTAAAGGTACTAACCCCTAGAAAAATGTTTCTCCCCGAGTCAAATCCAGCAGCATATATTTTTGCTGTATATGGTGGGTCTCTTTCCATGAGGATTCTACACGCAAATCGTGATATAGTACTTTGAGTGATGCTGTCATTAGCGGTTCGCTGATTTCCGGGAATCGTGTCCATCACAACATAGTCTATAGGTAATTCTGAAGATCGGCCAATCTGGCAAAAAATCATACAATTTCAAATCATTTTTGAATACATCTTAACAAACACATTAATCAAAAGTTGTTCTTTACATTATTATCAATATGTTGCTTATCCTCTTATGCTTACTTTTTATTTTTGTATGTACAGTAATCTGTGTTATTATATGGTAATTATAATGCTGTTTGAACAGACAAGGAAGACAAATTCCATACTGAGAGACCTCTGTTGAAAGTTGCTGTTACCTGGTACATATCTGTGTTAGGATCCTGTTTATACTCCACAATGACGGCCTGGTTACGAGACAGAGTGTAGGACACGGAATGCTGGTGAGTGTCCTGGACGGCCTGCACACATTAAATCAACAACACATTGGTCAGTATTAGCTATCCCCAGTTACCCATTATGTACACTGTACCAAACATCTTAAAGTAGCCAGTTATCAAGATGTACAAGTGATAAATAGGAATATATATGTAAGTATTCATGTTAGTATTTTTATCATAATGCTGTAAACAGATCAAATTTTGAACAGGGTTCATACGGATTTAGTCAAACCAAATTCAAGGCCTTTTCAAGGCTTTTTCAATGTCTTAATTAAATATCCAAGGCCCATTTTACCCATTATCTAAGTCATCTTGAGAGGAAACAAGGGAACAAATAGGCAACTTATAACTTGATCAAAATACAACTTGACATGGTAATTATTAATGTCTGTAGGGGAGGCGACATGGACGAAGTTGAATCCAAATGATCAGTGGCCAGGGTTTTACCTATCCTAATGAAACCTTTATATTCAAGGCTTTTTCAAGGCTGTAAACCAATTTTCAAGGCCTTTCAAGGCCCAAGGTGAAATTCAAGGCTTTTCAAGGCCCAAGGTGAAATTCAAGACTTTCTCAAGGCCCGTGCTAACCCTGTTGAAGAATCTACGATGTCCTGACATTCATGGTTATTTTCACTTTATTAATTATTATTTTACGGGAAGAATGTCTCAAGTATATTTAGGTATAAGAATATCTGCTATACTTGATCTTGACTGAAATCAGCAATTCAGTGAATCAAAGACTGTAACATATTTACAATGGGAAGAACTTTACTTCACAATGAACACAGGAACATGTATGTAATCATTGTTTTTCACATGTACACTAAAACTCACTTGTGTCGAACATGCTTGAATCGAATACATCGGATAAGTCTAATATTCTGCTTGGTCCCGCCGACTTTGACTTATCCAAGTTTTACTGTACCTATTTTCATTGTTTCATTCCTGTATAAATCTTAAACAGTTCACTCTCTGATTATTATATATTATATAAACTGAAAATTCATTCTATTTTAGGGGCAGAAAAAAGAACTCGGCATCTCTCACAACCTGAACAATTGCAAAATTACCTATAACTTTAAAACTCCATGTTTGATGAGTATTTGTATCTGTTAAAGACTTACCTTGGAAGACTGGGGGTTTTTGACAATGTGTTTTCGATATGGTTTGACACCATTTCCAGCGATTCTCTTAGCTAAAATAAATTTACTCTTCCTCCTTCCTTTGTCACCATTAGGTAAGTGTCCATTGTACCTATGAATATATGACAATGATTTAAATGTAATACTGGAATGCATGGTTAGCACAGTGAAGATTAAAGAATTCATAATGATATAACATAAACCTAATTATATAACTAACACTTCACAGGGCTTAAAGTGGATATTTTTACCAAGTGGCCTATTTGGCTACCAAATCATAAAATCTAGGTGCCAATTGGAAAAGTTCAGTGCCTGGCCTAGTTGTCTTAAATCTCAAAAAAAATATTTAATTCTTTAGATCAGTATAACATCTCTCTGCAACTTTTTCGATTGTGAACATCATTTTAGCATTGACTGCAACCTTTGAAAGATTAACCAAATCGCAAATTTACACATTTTTTTAGTGGCCATGCAGACGCCTTATAGGTCAATAACTGGTCGCCAATGGTGAATTTAAGTTGTACATGTCATGGCCACTAAAATAGGCGCCACTTTAAATTTGAGCCCTGCTTCCACTCTCTGCATCATAAACCTGTGTCAAAGGTTTTTACTTTAAAAAAGACTTAGGTTTACCATATATCTGGCAATAGGCATTTATGTCTGGTGATTACACTTCACATCATAATCACCTTTACAGTTCAGTAATCAATTTAAAATGCCAACAAATAATAAAACATTGTCCTGAAATGAGCCCATTTCTTTTCTTAATAATAACAGTTAATGTTGGCCCCTTTAGCTAAGCACACAATCAATATTGCAAATTACAGTTAGATTCAGTTTGATTTTTGCATGTTTTAATCTAAAACTGGCTTTTTCAAACGGTTCCAATATAACGAGAAAATTCTCCCAAAAAAATTTACGATCAACATTTTTTCTCATAAATTTCATGAAAAAAATTACTGTAACCACTAATGTTGCATTGAAATCGAGAAGGATCAAATTTTAATAGGTTAAATATGTATGAAACCTTATAAGTGCAAAGAAATTATGAATATAATTATAATCTACATACCAGGTATGTCAACTGTAGAACAAGTATTATTGTTTCTCTTTTATAATATAATCCAATTTGTCAATGAAACATACCAAAACAAATTTTTACATGTGAAATGTTGACAGAATCCTTGTCACAAAAACAATACTATAGCCTGACCTGGCTGAGGCGAGACAAAAATGATTTTAACACAAAATATATGTGATGTAATCAAGGACGAGATAAACTTTCGTATGAAGCCAAAATGTTAAACTTTATATATATATATATATATAAGAGATTGCTATACCCTAGGATCACTAGCTCTCCATATTTAATGGACTGTCCCCGAGGTGGTTTGTGGCTTGGACTCCCCTGGGAATATTCCCCGGCAGTAGGCTGCTGACCACTACTGTGCAATGCCATTTCCTTTCTAGTGAATTGACATTGTCCATTGGTATATTGCTGGAAATAAACACGAATAAATATTGATTATCATGATCAGATAACTGTGAAAACAATCAATCTTGTATGTTTTATTATCTAACTTGAACACCTATAGCTAATCTGATAGCTTTACTTGTTGAGAAAATGATTTATAAAAGTGTTTGTTTTTGTCATGTTATATTGTCTGCAATTGTGCTTTTAGTACATCTTGTACCTATCCGATTGAAATAATATATTGATGTAACCCTGGTAAATACTTATACTAGCCGCAATATACCGCTTGGCTAGAGAGATCTTCTCTTTAGCTCGATCGGTTGACCGTAAGACTAGTAAGCCAGAGGTCCCGGGTTAGATCCCTAGCGGAGGCAGTGATTTAAATTTAATTTATCATGCGCTCTGTTACATTGATCCGCTTTCCTGTTCCGAACCTGTGTTCATGCATATCAGATCATGAAAGTATGATTTTAATCAGATTGGTCCTGTCCTGTGTTTCGCCCTAAGGGGTATTGTCGAGTGCAATGGCTGACACCATCAGGTGAAAACAGGTTATTCAGAAAACATGCATAGAATTTTTTTCACACAAAATTAGTTATTCACTGTACATGTCAGTCTGACATTAACAGAGGATAAATGAATTGGGAAATGTTGGCAAAAGTGAAATTTGTTGTTTTCATTAAAAGTTATCACATACTTTGTCGGCTTTATTAACCACAGGCAGAGACTTGCCACAGGTGCTTAGCACATTTATAAGGCCAAGACCGATTCTCTATATTATAATCAGTCTTGGACTTATAAACATGCTAAGCACCTATGCCTTCACTAGGTTGCAGTATTCTCGTTTCCTGGAAGATATATTGTTTTCTTACCATCATGTATGTTATCCTGTACTTATGTCAACCTATATACACTTTTTGGGAAAATCTGGCAATAAAAAAACCAAAACCACATCCATTTTCTCAATAACCTGTTTTCACCTGATGGTGTAACTGTAAGTCAACCAATGCACTCAGCAGTACCACTTAACAATAAACACGTGTTCCAAAATATCACTTGAATAAGAACTGTTTAGAGAACAAACAAAATACAACTTTAACATTGATAAGATTTCGTTCTTGACTTTATATATTAAAGGTTAAGATCACTGAATTAATAATTGTTGGTGTTACACAGACTTATTACATATTCATTAACTTCTTATAATTAGAAACAAAATTTTAAGTACGCGGTCTTGTTCAAAGTAATAATTAAAACCTATTCATCAAAATTATCTAAATGTACAATTTACTAAATTAATCTGTTAACCAAAATAATATATCGCATATATTTAAAGAAATTAAGTTATACTTTGATACATACCTAACATCATAAAGCCCTTGGACATGTTCCTCTCCCCCTCGTTGAATCGTTGGGCTTAACCATGTGTTTAAATGCCTTGATAACAATGAAGCGATACAGACGTTAATCTTCGCCACAATGGTTCTGATTTTTTCTGATTTACCTTTCTCTTTCTAAAACAAAATTAGCTTAAATGGTACTTCTCTAAAAACTCCTGTTCTGTGGTAACGGACAGTCTATGTTTCGACAGTATTATCCATTCTGGTGTTTTTTTTTCCGATTATTTCTTTCCTCTTCGTGTTTGTATTATTTTCATCATTCTCCCCGGAAATGAAATTTCTCACGTAGGTGGCGCTGCGAACGATAACTTCCGGTTATAATTATTTACATTTATTTCTGGGTGTTGTTCACGGTATTTCATAATATATACACGATACAACACATATTTTGGTGCAGGAAAACAGCAATAGGTAATCATGGCGTTTGGATTAGATGATAGCTGGGAGCTTAATAATGCTGATTTAATTCAGCAACTCGGTGATCTAGATTGGTTGACAAATGACCAAACTGAATTACTGACAGGAGTGACCATGGTCCGAGTTGGATACGAGCTTTATCAAAGAGTAAGTGGCGAAAGGGAGATGAAGGCTATGCGTGCTGAAACCATAATGAACATAGTAAAATACATAAAAGCAAATCCAAAAGCTTCAAAGGAAGAAATGCAGAAGGAGATTGCGAAACAGATCTGGTTGTTTTCACAGAAAGTGGAGAAGATGTGATGACCAAGGCAGATGCACCTGAACTATATATACATGTATCTAGCTCCAGACTAGCTGTCCCACTGATCATGAAATAGGACCGTCATCATCTAAAAAATGAAGTTTAGCAACACGATTTCATCACAAAGATGCCTGGAATATATATACCAGTTTCCTTTGAATAAACTTTAAAAAAAAACAACCAAAAAACAAATGTGAACTTTTATGAACAGGACATGTACAATGCAATTTGAATTTACTGTTAAATCCAGACAAACTGTTTCTTCAATGAGAAAATGGCAGGTATTTGTGACAGAAGAAGGAATACAATTTTCTACTTACATCAGTTTTCCAAAGAAGGTTTAAAACATCCGTATGTTATATTGTGTTGGATTACACCCCCATCAGTGACAGCAAATTTATTTAAATAGAGTTTAACATTAGTGTTGTGCATGTACATATTCAAGATTATTGCAACTTACTGGATACATTCAAGCCCAAATAATATAAATAAACTATGGCAATATTAAGCTACTGAAGAACTTTATTCAAAATATGTTGTAGCAGTTTATACATACAAACTGCATGTATATACATAATTCATGTGTTCATTAATCATTGATTTCATAACCGATGCAGGATATAGATATGTTGCATACTTATAAATGTATAACAGGCCTTTTGATAAAATTTCAAAATGTGTAAATAAAGAAAAGTTTGGTATCTTTTGTAAAACAGTGACATGCTGCCAATTAATTATAATAGAATTATCAATTATTGGGGTTTAGAAATTTGCCTTAAAAACATTTTTCCTGACAATTTAGAGGATTTTTATCAAAACATCTACCCTGTATCATGCTGGTTATTCATGCCAATGAAAACAAAATACTAGTGTTTTATTGAGGAATCAATGCAGCAAGTTCATATCAAACATTAATTATGTGTCTAGATCTGTTGTTAGTGCAGTTTTAATTTAATTTTGATGGTAATTACTAATAAATGTTGTTTTCAAACTTTTTGAAACTTGTCTATTTTATTGATATGCTTTATGACAATGACTGCATATGCAATATACATTATATTAATTACAGACATGTGCACTCTCCAAAGAATTCCATAGTGCATGATGTGTCACAAGTTTGAGGGTAAGCATGTGGCAAGTTCATCTGTTTTTAGCTCACCTGATCTGTCTTCAGTCAACTGTTGACGGCTAAAGTTCTATTATTCCACAAAAAAGCTATAATTTGAGATTGAGTGAAGGTTGTTTCTGCTTAAATATGGCCCTCTGTCTCTTGGCTATATATAGTTAAGCTGAAAATTCCTTTAAAGGTTTTATCACACTTGAACCCTGCATTAATTATATTCTTGAACATGTGGGTCAAGGTAATTCATTTGAATAAACCTGATGACCTTTCATCCCAGCATATCATCAACTAAATATGTGTCTCTGCCTCTCAGTTTTTGAGAAAAATGGTGATGGTGATGGTGACACTATAGACAAAAGACAGACATCCATAGCATCATGGAATATCTTTTGGTCAAATGGTGATGATGAGGAAACAAATTATATGAAAAACAGAATCAAACAAATCACAAATTGTAAATTAATTTATTACTTCATTCACCTCTCATCGACTTTGTGAATCACACATATAGTGGCATCAGTCTCTCCTAGCTTGACATAGTGACTTGCCATGACCTGTAATTTGTTCAGATAAGTCAGTGAGTTGTCTTTTCTGTGTGGACTTGTTTGATTTTTATCATCGTTTGTAATACAACCAAAGTCATTAATATGACCTTGAGAGGATGAACTAATACGACCTTGACGTTGCTCCTCCTGCAGAACTGATTCTCCCTCTGGAACATTATCACTATGGTTTTTTTTGTCAGTCTGTACAAAAGTCTTCTGAGGTTCACAAATCATACTTTTGTCAGATTTTAAATCACTAGGAGGATGATATGCTAATTTCTGATCAAGTATTACTGTTGACTCACTCTCACATTCTGATGTTCCTTGTATGGTGGAGTTTCCTTTGTCACTTTCGGTCATGCCACTATTTTTGAGGGTCAATGGAGTGACCTTGACCTGATCATGCAATGGAGTGACCTTGACCTGTCCATGCAATGGAGTGACCTTGACCTGACCAGATGATGGAGTGACCTTGACCTGATCATGCAATGCTGTGACCTCGACCTGTCCATGCGATTGAGTGACCTTGACCTGATCAGGCTCATTAGATGTGGTGGCCATGCCACCAGCCTTCTGTTTGGACTCTGGCTCACTGTCTTTGTCATCAGACTGTCCACACAGACCACAGACTTTTAAACTTAGTTGTTGACTTGTCAACAACACCAAACGTCCCCCAGGTTTCAGAACCCTAAAACAGTAAATAAATCAACTAAATAGATTTCTAAATTCATTAACATTCTTGTGTCATTTTACACTGAATATACTATGATTCCGTATTAAAAATGTGGAACATATTAATTCATTTACAGGTGTATGTATTATGAATATGCCAACACTTGTCTACATCAGGTAAAATATTAATGGGCAAAGTAAATCATAATCCCTAGTGTATCGCTTAAAAGAAACAAGAGATCCCAGAGGGATCTTGGCGCCCACCATTTAATTATCCATATCAGTCAAATGAAAGACTGATCTTTTCTCTTCGTTTGCCTTCTTTCACTCTTCATATAACACGATATAGCAGGAGCAACCTGCAATTGTAAAAATCCAAGATGGCTACTTGTCGGCCATGTTGTTTTCCGATCAGTCCCAAAAAGCAATATGCACATCTAGGAACCAATGCAAGGGGAACTTACATAAGAAATTTGAGAAAGATCCCTTTGTTACTTTCTGAGAAATACGGATATCAAGAATTGTTTATGGAGGGAAGGATGAACGGACGCAGGGCGATTTGAAGTGTTTGTGTTTTTTGGCTCTTTTCCTTTTTAAATTTAATTAATTTAAATGAAAGAGTATGTAGCTATATAGTATGACTGTTTACCTGGATATTTCCATGAGACTCTTCTTATAGAATTCCAAAATATTCTCACAATCCGGGTGAAAGTTCTGACCGAACGGAGCATCACACAAGACCTTGTCAATGCTTCCAGAAGCCAGTGGCATACCTAGAAGATGGACAAAATTACCAGTTATGATGAAACAAACAATAAATTCAAAGAAAAATAATATGATTCCTTAAATAAATACTTGATAAGAAGATTCAATATTTGTAATATTTAAAGTGTGACATGACTTTTCCGTATATTTTTGATACCATGGGGAAATTGAAATGTTTAAACATCCTCAACACTCCAGGGGTAATGGGTATGTTATCTTTTGTTGATCTGCATCCCTGGAATATGTCAAAGAAAAATTTGAAGGCTCAGTCTGCATATTTCTCAGTCTATTGTTGTCTTTTCATTCAGTACCCAGTGATAAAATTTGTAGATGTTATATCTTCCAAAATGTGGTGTACACATACACTTAATATATAATTACTAGGATACAGAGTGTAAAGTCAAGGGGAGATAATCACTATAATTGTTCACCATATTCCGTATCTAATTATAGTTTTATAAGAATTACCGGAGTTCCGGAATTTGATCTGTTTTGTATGTTAGTTGAGTTCCTGAATAAAAACATGGAAGACGCGCTTGATGTTAGAATGCTTTATCACATGGTGGAGAATCCAATTCCCTGGCGATATGACTGTTTTACAAAACAAAAATTGCGGATGCCGGTATGTTTATGAACAATTTTGGAATTGAACTTGACTAACTTTTGTAACAATATTATCATTCTACGTGTAAATTTTACCAATGCAAGATGAACCAGGGTGGTCCGAGGAAAAATTTATTAATGGAGGCAGCATCCGGTTCACTAGTTCAGGATTTTCAAAATACTCATAGGACTGCACAAACATATTCTACTCCTTATCTAACCCCTCATCTTGGTGGGTCGCCAATATTAACACCTCAAATTTCGCCAAGACCCTCGCACGATAATTTAGAGACAGTTCCAGTTGTACCAGTGTTGCCCACAGCTCGACCACGTGTTCCGATACACAGTGATCTTTTGACACTTAGCAAATTCCACGGTTACTCAAATGAAAATGCTGAGAAATTTTTGAGTGAATATCACTCATATACAGTGTTCCACGCCATAGATGGCGACCAGGAGTGATGCATAGCTGCATTTCATCTTCACCTTCAAGGCCCAGCCCTGGGTTGGTTTGGCCAACTGTCAGAGGCAACACGGGCCTCATGGAATTCCATTGAGGCGGATTTCAAAGAGACCTACATAAATAGGTCACACCTAGATCCCCACTTAACTATGGAATCAGCAGCATTCGATTCCATATCCCTATCACTGTCACAACCTTTGGAAGATTTTTACAGTATCATCCTGGAGAAGGGTTGGAAACTATATAAGCCTGAAAGAGACTTAATACATAAATTCATCAATGGACTACCCCCAGCCTTGGCGTTTCATGTTCGGGTAAGAAGGTGTGAATCATTTGCTGATGTCCTCGCTGTTGCCAAAGCAGGTGAGGCATATGGTTTTAGATCTACATCAGATAGCCAATATCAGCCACCCCTGAGGGACCAACACACACATGCACATATATACAACCAAGTATACATATGTTGACTGCATTACTATGTTCACTATGATTAATGGTGATTTATGTTGTGGAGCCAGTAAGAGTGTTACATAGTTAATATTGTTGAATATTTTGAATCTGTGTGGATCTGTAGAGAGTAGGCATTTGATATATTGGCATGCCTACCTTAAATTGTGAACATGTGAGAATGTATGTGGTTTCAATATATCCATAATTGTTATCATGCATTGAATTGTTTTTGATGAGATTTGCACTTCTTTCTCCCTGGCTAGGACTTGGCTAGCAGTAGTCTACATTGTCCATTTCCACTTTACCATTTTCAATAATGTATTTCATGTGAATTGGTAATTGCCTAAATATATCATAATGCCTTATATAAGTATTGCATATTTCTCAGTCTATTATTGTCTTTTCATTCAGTACCCAGTGATAAAATTTGTAAATGTTATATCTTCCAAATTTTTAAGTTGTGGCCAAGATGTGGTGTACACGTACACTTAATATATAATTACTGGGATACAGAGTCCAAAGTCAAAGGGAGATAATCACTATAATTGTTCACCGTATTCCGTATCCTAATTTTAGTTTTATAAGAATTATCGGAATTTGATCTGTTTTGCATGTTAGTTGAGTTCCTGAATAAAAACAAAGAAGACACGCTTGATGTTAGAATGCTCTGTCACACACAGCATCTTATGGATAAAACAAAAATCAATAGTTTGATCTTCTGATGTACAGAACATCAAATGATTGACAGACTTTTAACTTGCATGGTTTTCACTCCTCTCTTACCTATAATAAGAAATGCATCAGTGAGTTGATTGGTCAGGTATATTTTCCCCGACTCCAATCAAATAGCTAGTTTAGTGCCTTAAATGCTGTCGACATATTCCGTAAGTAAAAGTTAACGTAACCCCTGGAGTATCGAGGATGAGGTAATAGATATATCTATTGGTAGTTTACTTATACAATTGTTCTGGTGTCATACTTACACCTAGCATCACCTTGAACAAGTCCTATGTTGCCATAGAGACGTGACCAAAGAAGATTTTCTGCAGCCTTTGATAGCTGGTCCTTATTGATGTCCATACCTAGATAGGATGCTGCCTGAAAAGTATTTTGAAAAAATTAAAATTGAAACAGCTTCTGGAATTATTGGAAACTTCAGACTTATCACATTAACAAATAGGGTGATTTTGATTACATATTAACAGAGACCAATTCCATAATTCAAACCAAACCCAAATTTTGCTTGAAATAAAAAGAGTACATTTTTTAAAAAACACTTCTTTAAAATTTGTACATTGTCAGTATATGTGCCATTTATACGATCAGAAACCTATTAGTGAATGTAATATTTTTTGTTATTCCAGATGAACAATTGGTAATGAATTTAAAACTGTTATACCTCGCCAATCAACCAATACATATCCAACACAACAAGCCCTCTCATATTAGACATAAAATAATCCACCTGTCCTCAAAAAACACACCCCTATTTTATTGGATTAAGAGGATAAGTGTGCTTAATGAATTCAAATTCAAATATGACAATATCATTTGTAACCCACTGTTTAAATTACAAAGTATTTCTAATTTAAATGTTGAGTGCTAAAATTCAGTTATCTTTCTTTTCAAAATATTTTATTTTTTCACTGATGAACTGGAGTACAGAATCGGGACTTACCATGAAGTTGTGACAAGCTTCGACAAGGAGAGTGGCTTTCCCACACATGGGGTCCAGTACCACATCACAAGGCTGTGGGGATCATGGGAAACAATACATGATAATTAGTTGTATCATTGATCACACATCAATTCTGTACACAGCTCCTAGTGTCTGTGTGACAACTTGTGACTTGTTAACCCAGCTAATTAAGAGATTTTGTCAAGCAAGAGTCCTAATTGAAGTGATTAAATCACATTTTCCAGGGCAAAATTTTGAATGTTTGTAAAACAGAAGTCTCAACTCTACTTTAACCTGTGATTTCATGAGGTCTGCCTTGTGTTGATATTTTGTGGAAATTGGAATACCTGATATCTTTTTTCACAACATTTGATCTTTCTCTTTTACATATGTTTCAAAAAAAAATTTCCCAATGTTTTTTTTAACCTTATAAATTACATATAGTTTACATTTGTTAAACAATAAGATTTGTATCCTGACCACATATCAAATTAAAATAACGATTTCCTGAACGTGTCTCCACCATTTAGTGTAAAGCGTTACCCCTATCTATTTATATCATTACCTGTATATCTAGTAAATCTGACATGATCCAGGCGATCGTCCCTCGCAGACCAAAGTGACGAATGTAGCTACGCTTAGAAACCGGAATGCTGAAAAAAAAATGATAGATCAAAAACCATTACTGATCTAATTGTCTCTCTTTTCCAATTGTGTTTCCGGGCAACGCAGACCTTACTCTATAAAATCTATTTTGAAAATCCAGTCATACCATATAATTAGAATGGAGATCTCTCAATTATCACAGCTCCTATGTCGAGATATTTTAAATAATGTTGATAGTGAAACACAGTACATTCTGATAGTAACTAATTTTATACAGTATTCAGCAATGGTGAAGATGATTTACCTTCAATTTGATTCAAATAACGTCATCTGCGCTCTAATTGCATTAACTACACAACTCTAGGAGAAGCGGAGTGTAGTTTACAAAACGGAAGCACAGATCAAGATATGAATTTAATTAGATTGGAGTGAAGTTGGCGTAACGTACATTTTAACTTTCTGATTTTAATCATATTGACTTACCTCTGAAGAGGGATACCCACAGTCAGTCGGTCATCGTTCATATGGACACATATCTGTTAAACAAATCAAATTAAAACTTCAGCCATGAACACCAAGCTAAATTAGCTTCAGTAATCATTTTTTACATCAACATTTAATGAAATGTTCTCATCTTTCAAATGATATTTTACAATTTAGTTTTTTTGTTCAAAGTTTTTATCCATATACCATATTTTACTGGGTATAAGCCCAGCGGGCTAGTGCACTGAAATTGGGCAAAAGTCGGGGGGTGGGCTTATCCCCGGAAAAATAATCCTTTGCAAGAAGGGAAAAAAAATTGGTCGCCATCTTGGATTATAATAAGAAAGAGGATAGCTCGATCTACATCACTGAACTATGACTGAAATATATGTTTAAAACTAATGCAATACATCGTTTATTCCATTCGGATGTTGTCATAATCATAAGTTACAAGGTACAATGTATCGACTTTCTTTTTTATGAATTGTGGCTGTTAAAAACACACTTTGTAATTCTTATTTATTATGAATCCCTCCAATGGCCTTTAAAATTATACTGTAAGTGTTATATAGCCAAGCTAGCACATATACTGTTACATTCCAGTTTATTTTTAGATAGTCAACTTACCTCTATAGATGGGTTGCGTAAATTAACCTTCCAATTGACCAATCGCTGAAGACCGCAACCAATGTATCTTGACAGCACCTGCAAAATTAGGAAAATTTTGATTTACAACCAAGAGAGTATCAGGTAATATTTCAAAAGAACATTTTTTTTAGATGAAGAGCTTCAGACATATACATAGTGTGTCTTCATATGGATTAATCTAATACAATTACAGATATAGGTCTTTGTAGCTGGTCTTTATAGACAGGTTTTCTTCTTATTCAAGGTGTCTGTCACAATAGGCTTGGTAGTCTGTGCTGAAATAATTGTGTTTTTCTTTCTTAGATTCATACCTGAGATTGAATCCTCCGTCCAATTCTCCCAGCACATTTACAAGATATCCTAAATGTTACCGGAGGTTTCTCTTCTTCTATGCGTCTTTTTTTACTTTCTGGAGATGAAGCATTTCCCTCTGGACTGTGTATCTTAGCTACCAAATCTATAAGGTCGGAACTGGTCCAGAGATCCTTAGACAGAATGATATTTCCAACATCTTTGACAGTTTTCACACCATCTGAAAACATACAAAACATATTGATTCATCATAATTTATCAACTCTTCAAAACAAGACCATTCTGCAAATGACAGCTGTTTCCCACCAGATGTAGGTCAAATTGTAGGTTACAGTGACCTAGTTTTGATACACTGCCTCACCTAGGTAACTGAAGAAGTTTCGGTTACAAGTAGTGTATGATATTGAGTCAGACAAGCTTAAGTGCAGAAGAAGGGAAAAATTGAGCTGCCACAACCTCATTCCAGCTATAGTCCTCTAATAGCTCAGCCCTCATTTCCCAAGTTCCCAGTGAGGGACTTAAAAGTCAAATAATTATGGATGTTTTAGATTTTGGGAGGTTCTGCTGTTATTCCTTCTTTCTACACTTGACAACAGCCCGAGGTATTTATCAAGGTTTCTGGTTTTGTAATGTATGTGATTGAGGATTATATACCTAGACAGCTGTGTCGGACCACCTGGACAAACGCCCTTTCTATTGACCTGAGCTGGCCAACTGCTCCTGAATCTGCTGCATCTGCTTGGAAAAATACCTTTCCATCAGTCACCTGTGTAAAGAAGAATTCCGTTAAACATTGCAATTTAATTAAACAAGAGTAATACCTGGCGGAACAATTACGCCTATTGAATGTCATACAGTGTTTATACTACAATCTATCTTCGTAGGGATGCTGTGGTGACCGAGTGGTTAAGGTGTCCCAACACTTTATCACTAGCCCTCCTCCTTTGGGTCGTGAGTTCGTAGCCCATGTGGGGCAGTTGCTTGGTACTGACCATAGGTCGATAGTTTTTCTCCGGGTACTCCTGCTTTCCTCCACCTCCAAAACCAGGCATGTCCTTAAATGACCCTGGCTGTTAATAGGACGTTAAACCAAATAAACCAAAGTATCTTCTATGGAAATACGATCGGTATCACCTTTCTTATGATCAGTTAATAGAGTTACATAATCATTTCTCAAAGAAAGGAGTTTGTTAAAGAAAGCGGAAAATCCTGTGTTGTATCAGAGACATATATACAGAGAGATTGGCAGCTCTCTATTTGCCCTTGTGTTTACATAGTGGCCCCTGACCTTCCCACAATCCTTTGCGGTCGCTCGGTTCAGTCCTCACTAGACGCCATATTGGAGAAAACTTGAAAACCAGACACATAATTATCGATAATTTCTATTTGAAATCATCACCAAGATCCAATTATGTGCGTTAATTTTATTAATATCAAAATGCAGAAGTGTCATCAATATGAAATACGGTATATCACAATTTGCTGTCCAAATGTTTGTATTTTGAGTATGAAAGTCAAGCACAACGCAGGAAAGATCGGCGGGAATCTCCAATTTTCGAAAAGTCCCTATGGGGTTTTTGAGAATACGGATAAATGACAACAATGTGCATGATAAACAAGACCACATTCCATAAGTATGATAGTTTTTGGTTAATGTGGTAACTTTTGTAGTGGCCAAAATAAAACGATGTGCTTTTTGTGTGCGTTTAAAATTGACGATGTTTTGGTCTGACGTAATGGCGGCTAATTACAAACTTGGACATGTCGAATAGGACCCAATGGATTTTCGAAATACGGATAAATGACAACAATGTGCATGATCAATAAGACTATATCCCATAAGTTTGATAGTTTTTGGTTAATGTGGTAACTTTTGTAGTGGCCAAAATAAAACAATGTGCTTTCTGTGTGTATTTAAAATGACGATGTTTTGGCCTGACGTAATGGCGGATTAACCAGAACATGTCGAATAAGTTCCAATACATCGATACACACATGCGCAAAGCCCGAATTACCTGCGCTCGCTTGGTTTTGATAGGAGACAGGACGCTCTCGATAAGGGATATGCTTGAGTGGTCACGAATATAGGGAGCCACTACGTATACGGGGAAATAGCGATGTTACTTATCTCTCTGTATATATGTCTCTGGTTGTATCCAAGTTAGGTTTGCATCAAATTGTTAGAAAAATGCAGATCTCTGGACAAAAATCACATACTGAAATAAACAAAGGGCAAAAACTCTTGCAAAATTAGTCAAATCAAAATCCCTTAATATCATGATTATGATGCATATATGCACCAAGTTTCAAATAGCTTTGTTGAAAAATGTAGGAGGCCTCAAGATCTGGACAAACAAAAGTTTATGCCAGACGAATGCCATCATACCCTCGTCTAATTTGACAGGGGCATAAAAGTCTTTGTCATTTCTGATCAAGATTTAATCATAAGGAAACTTCATCTTAACAATTAACACTTTCTGTACGTTGCTTATGACAAGGGAAGACTTGATTGGCTTTCGCAGATTTATTGTCTACTATAAATCAATATTATAATGTAATGTTCAAAATCACTAAACTGTTTTGAGTTATAGACAATTGAATGACCATACACTGCGCATACATCACAGCTAATTTTAAAATATATATTACATTTAAGTACAATGTATATGTTTGTTTTTATGTAGAAAGCTTTATTCATATTTTGATTTAATTTGTATGTATGGATTGTGGGTGCATCGTCAGTGAGCAAGAATTTAATTGTGCCTATGAGTCCCTGTATGCAGTCTTGTTAACTCAAACTTCTAGAGACTATTTAAAAGTATAAATTGCATTTCATTAATTCGTAGAATAATTGTCAGGATATTGTAGTTTTGTATCAATATCAAAGTCAACACCAGAGATGATCGAGACTGTGCCTGAACAATTAAGAGCTGTCAATAATAAGCTCAATATTGTAGATCACAAATGGCAGTCAATCTTTAAATACGATTCAACATAAGATTTGAAAGTTAGGGTGACCATATGACTGTTTAGCACTCAAACCATTAACTACATATATGTTACTGAGTTCATGAAGGCACTGGGCCTATCAAACATAATATATTTTATACAAACTCATACAGGCAGTATGATTTAATTGTCAAACAAAATCTATTTCGAAGATACAAATTTGACATTAGTTTATTAGGCCTTAGACACAGGGGCACGAGTTTCATAATATATTTAGGATATCTTATCATCTTCATTATACCGTTCAAGTTCAAGTTCTTTATTGACTTTGAGTCTTCCGACTCATCAGTCATCTTCGCTAGCCAAGGCTTCTGATTACGTTACACTCCACGAACTAATTCGTGGAGTGTAACGTAATCAGAAGCCTTGGCTAGCGAAGATGCTCATCAGTAGGCTACAGAATCAAGTACTTGAAGCGAATGATCATGGCATAATCTCATTATTTGTAAATCATAAGTTAGACCTGTCAGCAATGGTTTCTGCATGTCACCAATACAGCATTTGGTGTGTATTACGTAGGTAACTATAGATAGCGATCTAAGACAGATCTAACCATAAATAATTATAAAACTACAAAGAAAGTAACTATTGCATATATATTGACCCTAATTTAACGTACTGTGTCAGGGTTAACGAGTCCTATCTTTACCAAAGAAACAACTATTACAAGCTCATTGTGATCACCTGAATCTCTCTCCCACTAAGCTTTCGCCTGATTTCCTCAGCAACAAACTTCTCCGTTCCCCGACCAGCACTGCAGAAAAAGTGCATCACTTCTTGTTTTGGCAGCACACACGTGGGTAGGGGAGGTAACTCTAAGTATATAAACAAAATTATATTTAAAGATGCTGGTGACAGGTATTTAAAAATGATAAAATAAATTAATTAGTGATAAATTGAAAAGAGGTTTCATTTCATACACAAGGAAAGTAAAAAAGAAAGAAAAATACATTAAAAATTAAATTTATCCTGTTATTGAGCTGAGATTTTATATCCAAGTACATTGCATTAATGGACAAAATTCGATCACATCCTGTATGTCAGAGATAAAACCATGAAAAATAAACCTGGCATATTTATTTACCTCCTTGAGGGGTTGCACCCATTTGGTAATTAGGAGTCAAAAGATCAAATTGACTTAAGGCCACTATAAACAAATTACATTTGGAGTGGAGCAATATAATTAAAAGTACTGGGTTCGAAGTGTATTCTTTTGTGAAAAGGATTAAAAAGTAGATAATCAAACTTACCTACTGTTCAATCCTTTTCACCAAAGGATACACTTGGAACCCAGTAATTAACCTTATACTTATGACACCCCCCTTTTTTATATATACAAGAGGCCCAATGGGCCTGTATCGCTCACCTGGCTCTACAGCACCTTTGAAGTTGATTGAAGTCATTTCTAAAGATACTATGTTGATTACCTCTTTATTCAAATATCATTGTAAGCTAGTTTTATTCATATTAAACATTTTCTAGTCCTTCATTCCAGTATTCTATTGGCCTAATATCAGGTCTTGGAGGCTCTTGGCTATCGCAAAATTATTGTTTACAGATTTGAGCCGATTTCACCCCTGTGACCTTGAATGTAGGTCAAGGTCATTTATTTGAACAAAATTGGTAGTGCTTCACCCCAGCCCAGCATGCTACAGGCCTAATATCAAGTCCCTGGGCCTCTTGGTTATTGAGAAGAAGTCGTATGAAGATTATAGCCTATTTGACCCATGTGACCTTGAATGAAGGTCAAGGTCATTTATTTGAACAAACTTTGTAGCCCTTCATCCCAGCATGCTACAGGCCCAATATCAAGTCCATGGGCCTCTTGGTTATTGAGAAGAAGTCGTTTGAAGATTATAGCCTATTTGACCCCTGTGACCTTGAATGAAGGTCAAGGTCAATTATTTGAACAAACTTTGTAGCCCTTCACCCAAGCATGCTACAGGCCCAATATCAAGTCGCTGGGCCTCTTGGTTATTGAGAAGAAGTCGTTTGAAGATTATAGCCTATTTGACCCATGTGACCTTGAATGAAGGTCAAGGTCAATTATTTGAACAAACTTTGTAGCCCTTCACCCCAGCATGCTACAGGCCCAATATCAAGTCCCTGGGCCTCTTGGTTATTGAGAAGAAGTCGTTTGAAGATTATAGCCTATTTGACCCATGTGACCTTGAATGAAGGTCAAGGTCATTTATTTGAACAAACTTTGTAGCCCTTTACCCCAGCATGCTACAGGCCCAATATCAAGTCCCTGGGCCTCTTGGTTATTGAGAAGAAGTCGTTTGAAGATTATAGCCTATTTGACTCATATGACCTTGAATGAAGGTCAAGGTCATTTATTTGAACAAACTTTGTAGCCCTTCACCCCAGCATGCTACAGGCCCAATATCAAGTCCATGGGCCTCTTGGTTATTGAGAAGAAGTCGTTTGAAGATTATAGCCTATTTGACCCATTTGACCTTGAATGAAGGTCAATGTCATTTATTTGAACAAACATGGAAGCCCTTTACCTCAGCATGCTACAGGCCCAATATCAAGTCCCTGGGCCTCTTGGTTATTGAGAAGTTGTTTGAAGATTATAGCCTGTTTGACCCATGCGACGTTGAATGAAGGTCAAGGTCATTTTATTTGAACAAACTTTGTAGCCCTTCACCCAAGCATGCTACAAGGCCCAATATCAAGTCGCATGGGCCTCTTGGTTATTGAGAAGAAGTCGTTTGAAGATTATAGCCTATTTGACCCATGTGACCTTGAATGAAGGTCAAGGTCCATTTATTTGAACAAACTTTGTAGCCCTTCACCCCAGCATGCTACAGGCCCAATATCAAGTCCCTGGGCCTCTTGGTTATTGAGAAGAAGTCGTTTGAAGATTATAGCCTATTTGACCCATGTGACCTTGAATGAAGGTCAAGGTCATTTATTTGAACAAACTTTGTAGCCCTTTACCCCAGCATGCTACAGGCCCAATATCAAGTCCCTGGGCCTCTTGGTTATTGAGAAGAAGTCGTTTGAAGATTATAGCCTATTTGACTCATATGACCTTGAATGAAGGTCAAAGTCATTTATTTGAACAAACTTTGTAGCCCTTCACCCCAGCATGCTACAGGCCCAATATCAAGTCCATGGGCCTCTTGGTTATTGAGAAGAAGTCGTTTGAAGATTATAGCCTATTTGACCCATTTGACCTTGAATGAAGGTCAATGTCATTTATTTGAACAAACTTTGTAGCCCTTCACCCCAGCATGCTACAGGCCCAATATCAAGTCCCTGGGCCTCTTGGTTATTGAGAAGAAGTCGTTTGAAGATTATAGCCTATTTGACTCATATGACCTTGAATGAAGGTCAAGGTCATTTATTTGAACAAACTTTGTAGCCCTTCACCCCAGCATGCTACAAGCCCAATATCAAGTCCATGGGCCTCTTGGTTATTGAGAAGAAGTCGTTTGAAGATTATAGCCTATTTGACCCATGTGACCTTGAATGAAGGTCAAGGCCATTTATTTGAACAAACTTTGTAGCCCTTCACCCCAGCATGCTACAGGCCTAATATCAAGTCCCTGGGCCTCTTGGTTATTGAGAAGAAGTTGTTTGAATGAAAAAGTTGACGCCGGACGGCCGGACGGACGGACGACGGACGCCGCACCACGGCATAAGCTCACTTGCCCTTCGGGCAGGTGAGCTAATAAAACTAAGAGAAAATGTATGAGGATCAAAAGTCAAGGTCACTTTTTGGGTCATACTTAAAAACAGAATGCGTTTTCTAATCCTTCACAAAAGTTGACCCCTATTGATTTTCAGAGTTAGGAGTTAAAGGTCAAGTTTTTTTTTGTTCTATACCAGAACTGGCTGTAGGCAGATAGAAATTACCATGATGGATGACTTTCCCCTTCATTTGAAGCTAGATGAGCACAGATTAATTGTGGGGTTGGAGTTTAGATTAAGGATTGTTGTGCATACATTAGCAGAAAATGTCAGTCAAAATCGACATATAATGACTGCATTGAACAGACAAAGGACAATCATAAGTATATTGCCATTATATTTAGCTACAGAGATATGTCCTCATGTCCTTCAGATATAGGGGCCGCGGTGGACGTGTGGTTAAGGTGTCTCAACACTTTATCACTAGCCTTCCACCGCTGGGTTGCTAGTTCGAAACCTACGTGGGACAGTTGCCAGGTACTGACCGTAGGCCGGTGGTTTTTCTCCGGGTACTCCGGCTTTCCTCCACCTCCAAAACCTGGCACGTCCTTAAATGACCCTGGCTGTTAATAGGATGTTAAACAAATGCAAACCAAACAAACCAAATCCTTCAGATATGGGGTTATAGATTATATTACTGTTGTACTTAGTAAATAGAAGGGTAATTCATATCAGTGAATAGCAGTGTCAGTTCTCGGCATTAATAAAGCACAAACAAATTCTGTTTTCTAATAATTTTAATGTAAAATATCCCTCAAACAAATACCACACTCTGACAGAGTGCTATCAAAATTCTCCAACAGAAGGAGTGATGAAAATATATAACTACACCTTGGTATCCACCTATTGAGTGAGTGTGCTGACTTCTACACCCTGGGAGAGTGTAATCAAAATATTCACAACCATATCCAGGGTATAGTATGATAATAAACCACATTTGCGCAGCTACAATTAATTTGAGATACCATCCGAGATTACAATATTTGTCCCGTCTGCATGGTCAATATGACCTAATACGGTAAACAAATATTCAAGTATCAAAACCAAGATACCATTTTTTTAAAAATTTTATTGCAAAAAAATGAAAAGGACTCACTAATAATTCTATTATCTAATAAGTCTCTCAGTACAAAAAAAAACATGGTATTGGTTGTAGCGTGTTATCACATAACATAAGCAGAATGTGCAGACTCGTCGATCACACCAACTGGACTCCATTGGCTTTCTCCGTGTAGAATTGTTTACAAACATCAACTGCGGTAAACAGTTTTTTAAAATCTATAAAACTATATTTATAGAACATTTTTATGGTAAAGGTTTTTGTTTTGCTATGCCTTAAACCATTTTCACTATTTATAAGAAGATATCACTGTTTAAAGAGCATGAAATCTGCTGTTGTAGTTGCGTTAACATTTACATTTGAATTTGTACCATTCTTGTTTATTCCAATAACACTTCTAGACACAAATGAATTGACCTGCAAGTTGATTTGGTATACATTTATACAATGACATTGATAAATGAAAATCTATTCAATTCTCTTGACTATTGCTTGTAATTCCTTGGTTTAAATCATGAAAATTAACAAAAACTTCAGATCTAGATCTTGTTCCCTTTGTGAAATTTTAGGGCAGAAACATCACACATGTTGTGTTGAAATGTAATCTACTTCATTCAAATGTTATTTTGCACATATTAATTACACTCACTCTTGAAGATCATACAGACATTGGTAAACAGAGATTTAAGTTTGTAAAACAGGACAAAATGAAAATAAAGTACACATACATTTCAGTTTCCAGATAAATAAAAACTTAACAATAGCAAGAAAACAATAGAGTATTTGGATTCATGATTAAAAAAAAAGAAATAACAAATAATTCTTAAACCATATTTATCCAGCAATATGCTGGTCCCGGATTAAATGCCTGCCTATTGCAGTGCAGAGAATATTTGGAAACTTTATGTGCGGACCATTTGGTCTTATCACCGGATAAATATGGTATGAAACAGTATTCGTGGAACAAACAGTCGTAATCAATTTTACAGCAAAAAGGAAAGTATTCCAACCAGTCAAGGAATTTAGCCACTGTAGTATATTTATTTATATACTAAATAAGTATACATTAAAATCTTCCTTGCATGAAATTAAAGACAAAATCTTCAGCCATTTAACACTGTTCACCTCAACACTAGGAAAATGTCGAAATAATAACTGCTGTCAGAGTTAGCCATCATAACAAAGTATAAAAATATAATAAGAAATATGAAAAAGTACAATTATGGTTCCAATATACTATTACATATATCGCTATATCAAATTCTCCCACACTAATTACACAATGTATATATGCTTTATGATAATCATACTCCTGCCCCAAAACTAATGTGACCCATTTTGTGCATCACTGTTTCCGAAACCAACTTACAGATTCAGTTTTTATCCTGCAATATGCCCAGTAATAGATCTGCTTACATTCCGTGGAAATGCTAACAAAGCTATTTCTTCCATACAAACAAAAGCATTTTTATTTTCCTGTAGTGGACCTACCCTCCTACTTTAAGTCAAATTATACATGTAAGCCCCATGGGCCTCTTACAGGATAAATACAGCACTAGTAACATCTGATATCTCTTCTATCACAGAAATTCTCAGCAAATCTTGTACTAAAACAGAAACATAAAAAATTAGCGATTTAAAATCTGATACGATTCATCACTACATAATAAGGAAAACAGAGAGAAAATTAATTGCACACATACATGAAATAAAATCTATAAATAACTATAATGTAGATATATGGAAGCCGTATTTTAACAGCAGTGTAATAGTCAAAAGTCTACTGATGGACATACAAGGCCAACTTCATGTGAAATTTGGTCTTAAATCAATATTGACCACAACTTAGAATTTCAACACAATCATTTGCAGATACAACAATTTGCATCACAACAAATTAGAAAATTAATCAAAAACTACAAATATTTAAGTAAAAATACAAAACCCACAGAATAATTACAAGTGTAAATGTAAAATAAATGAGATATCTACTTGAAGAATATGCTGTGTCTGTAAACATCAACACATATACAGTACATTCCAGTTAATCGGGTATTTCGTTTAATTGGGTAAAATTTCAAAAACCAAAACCATTTTCTCTTAAATCATGTTATCATTTTAAACTTCATAGCGAACATAAGAATGTCTCTATGATAAACATAAACAATTTTAGCTGTAATTGTTGGCGAGTCTTAAGATTGTATGTCAAATTAGGAACACGTGGATGAAACAGGGATGTATGAACCCTGATTTGATTGTACTGTGTCGCATTCAAACAAACAATCTTTAATGTTTTATTATTTTAATACATGTATTTTTATACAATTAGTTAAAGTAATCTGACAATTTGACATCAGTAAAAGCTCAAACAAAAACACCATTTATTAACAATAATAACGCAAATATTTTCATCCAAAATCGACCAAAGTCTTAACCATTACGGACCAAATCTAAGATGGCGACGTGCATTTCAGCTTATTGCATAAGTCGGTTAATCGGGTAAAAAGTCCCTGCAAATAGGCAACCCAATTAAGCGGAATGCACTGTAGTAAGGTTTATGTTAGTAAACTGTCTGTGCAATATACATAAGAATTACCGTTTAAATATAAAATAAATCCCACATGTTAACAACTTCTATATATGACCAGTCTTTTTATAAATATATTGTGTCAGTTTGATCAATTGGAGACCTAACAGCTCACAATATTGCAGCCTATCACTTATCATATTGATATACAGACTTGTACAGTAGTAAATAACTGTCATCAACTTATATCAATCACTCTTGTTGGCAAGATTGGAAGCAGGTGAGGGGTCTTACTGTGGGAGGAAACAGAGTACCATAAAAAAACCAGCGTGGTTGGCAGGTGACCCTATACCTTATGCCGGGGAATCAAACCCCTGCCACCTTGGTGAAAGACAAGTGTTACCACTGTGCCAACCAACCACCGTAAGTTGTAGTATTTTTCAACACAAATATTGAAGAGATTTTTTTTATCAAAAATATGTTCAAAACTTATATCTAAGAACATGAGTTTGATTTCCACTACACTCATTACAGGTGTAAAGTTTTAAATTGTATTTGAACATTATCCTCATCACTGTGCATCAGAAAGCAACATACCACAACGTTACTTATTTCAAAAACAAACATACTAAAACGTTACTTATTTCACAAACAAACATACTAAAACATTACTTATTTCACAAACAACTCTGGTTCAATCAGTCAAAATGTTTAGATTGTGATCAATGAAAATGGTCCTGGGAAGCTCTAAGTGATGTTAATACAAATGTTGGCACTGTTAATATGTTTTAGATCACATCTTACACTACTAATGCAAACACAGGAAGATCAGGATTTAAACAAGAGGCCCATGGGCCTTAACGGTCACCTGAGATTTGAAATATTTCAGTTTATTTAATTGACCCTTTTTGCCCCCCCCTCCCTATCAGCCCCTAGGGTCAGTCAGGGCCAACATATGCATATTAAAAAATGTGATTTACCTATATAAACTATAGTAACACAATGGTGACAATGTTTACAAAATTAGAATGAATTCCAATAGAAATAAAAGTCAAAAATGTTATTTCCCTATATAAACTATAGTAAAGTTTAGCCCCACCCCAGGGGCAAACTTGAGACCCCAGGGTCCTGAAATTCACAATTTTGGTAAAGAACCTTCAAACCAAGCCATCTATGAAGTGTATTTGATTCCAGCATATCTGAGAGTAGAGAAGAAGATTTTTGAAGTTTTAGTCAATTTGGCCCTTTTTAGCCCCGCCCATCAGCCCCTGGGGGTCAGTCAGGGCCAACATGTGCATGCCATCAAACTGTCATCTCATGCTGACAATGTTTACAAAATTAGAATGAATTCCAATAGAAATAAAATAAATTTAAGTCAAAAATGTGATTTCCCTATATAAACTATAGTAAAGTTTAGCCCCTCCCCAGGAGCCAAACGTGAAACCCCTGGGTCATGAAATTTACAATTTTGGTAAAGCACCTTAAGACCCTTCCATCTATGAAGAGTGTTTGATTCCAGCATATCTGGGAGTAGAGAAGAAGATTTTTGAAGTTTTAGTCAATTTGGCCCTTTTTAGCCCCGCCCATCAGCCCCTTGGGGTCAGTCAGGGCCAACATGTGCATGCCATCAAACTATCATCTCATGCTGACAATGTTAACAAAATTAGAATGAATTCCAATAGAAATAAAATAAATTAAAGTCAAAAATGTGATTTCCCTATATAAACTATAGTAAAGTTTAGCCCCTCCCCAGGGGCAAACGTGAAACCCCTGGGTCATGAAATTTACAATTTTGGTAAAGCACCTTAAGACCCTTCCATCTATGAAGAGTGTTTGATTCCAGCATATCTGAGAGTAGAGAAGAAGATTTTTGAAGTTTTAGTCAATTTGACCCTTTTTGGCCCCGCCCCCCAGGCCCCTGGGGGGTGGGGACCATATAATTTACAATTTTGGTTGACCTTTAGCTATAGAAGCTTCCTGCCAAATTTCATAGAATTTGGTTTGTGGGTTTTGGAGAAGAAGTTGAAAATGTGAATTGTTTACAGACGCACGACGGACGACGCACGACGACGGACAAAAGGGGATTAGAATAGGTCACTTGAGACTTTGTCTCAGGTGACCTAAAAAGGTAGTAAAACCTTACATATATTCAAATACTCATTCGTCTAAAACAAAAACAAAATGCACTTAGATGCAACACTTTAGATTATTTAGCACATAGAATCAATCACACATAGGTTTAAATTTTAATCCCTGGGCCTGTTGGTTATGGGGACAAACCAGTTCGTCTGTTTTTAAATGCAATATTTCCGGCATATATGTATTGACGGACCTGCAGATATTAATGCAGGCCTTGAAAGTCTTTGTCAAAGCACGTCCGAAAACAACAAATAATCACCAGGTCCTTCCTTATTTCATAAACGAACAACTCTGGTCCAACTGTTTGGACTGCGATAAACAAAAATGTCCTTGGACTAAAGAGCTGAGGACATAGACCAATTCAAATGATTAATTTTAGAATTTCCCCGATCTGGCAGCAGTAATCTAGATTTTAGCATTACGTGGTAATATATGTAAATATATACATGTATTACATAAAATATTGAACAGCATATTAAAATAATATGTAGTCCACCAACCATTGTGACTTAGTATTCTCTACTGTTGTGACATCCTTGTACTAGAAAATAAGACTATTTCAAGAGGAACAATAAAACAATTGAATTACAAATTATGAATATCTAACAGTAAATAGTTAAAACAAATTGACAACAAAGATATTATTTTCAAAAACAGAAGTTATTTAAAAAGACCTAGGTTATTGTGAGTATTATTTGAGTGATCACAAGAAGCATATTGTAGCATTGGACATGTATCTATAAATAGATCCTACATTTATCTGACACACACCTGTTGTCGAAATTTATAAGTTGACATATATGTGTTAGCCAATAATTCCAGTCTGCTAAATTGATTATTGCATGTCCTTAGTTACAAATGATTTAAAATTAATTTTCTCACCTGGTTTGTTGTGGATGTACTTAGAACCATCATGCACAATTTTGTAAAATTCACATAAATAAGACTTAAAACATGTTTTAAGATCTATGATCCATTTTTAAGCAATTGTATTGTCAAATTTTAAATGTTGTCATGTATGGTCTTTGAATTCCAGGCCCTGTTGTCCAAAAGGTGATTTAGCTTAATCACTTAAATGGGGAAAATTTCAGTTCTCCTTTTACTTCAAAGCCTGAGCATGTATATTCCTTAAAATAGGCAAGTAGCTATATATAGGAAGAGACTGACGGGCTGTATAGTTTCATAATATATATTCCATCAAGTTAGTTTTACCAGGAATGATTTTATCAGAATTTTGAAATTGTTAATCTGTGATTTGCCTAAATCACCTTTAGAACAACTGGGCCAGATCTATACTATTGCACTTTTTTTTATTACGGTAATCAATTAATCTGAATATATGTATTTGGTTCTATGCCTTGACCACTTTAAATGTATCCACACACACAATACCGTACAACTTGATTTGTGCTATCAATTATAATGTGTCGATAGATTTATGACTGGAATTGTAAAAAACAAATAGCTAAGTAATGCATAAGATCTAACTTCCTTTGAAGACATCATTCTTGTAGGGTTTTTATTATTTTTTTTTTTTCAGGTTTGACCTATCCAGCAATAAGCTAAAATATTTTTTTCTCAAGAATTGTGAACCTTCCTAATAGATATTTAACAAGAGATTTAGATGGAATGGTTTATCAAATGTCAAATGTTAAATAAATCCCAATAAATTAATCATTTATTTTAATAGTTATTCTTCATAAACTTGGATCTATTGTTAGTGGTTTACACATATTAGATATATAGGCTAATTAAATTAATGACTTAGTTCTTGGGCCTAACTTTTCTAAAAAGAGATGAGGGAGGGAATTCATTCTTTATATTCTTATTTTTCAAACAAATCAATATCCATTTTTTATATAATCTAGCTGCTTCAAAATGTGGGAAACAATGATTTGTCATGATGGTTCTTTGTCTTTGTTTCACATTAACCAACACATCCTCTAATTTTATGGTTAAATATAATGGATATTACAGGAGATAGTTTTGTTAATGATGCAGGTTTTTTTTTTTTTTTTTTTTACATCAAAGTAGATGAGGAAGGGCCTGAGAACCAAGTAACTATTCTTTTTTGGCCAAATAGTTTTTTTTTATGATCCTCTCTTTATTTGTCAAACAGCTGAAATCTTCAGCATTAAAGACCTTACAGATCTAGAATTTGACATCACATAACCCAGTCCAATTTTAGACTTTGTTATTCGGTCCGCAACATCTTTTCTGGTATCTAGGAGTGATTCAATCAAGAAGATATGACGATGTGTATCTAGGAATAAGGCTATGGGGTCATCAATCCTTGGCTTGTAGGAGTTCAGCTGTCTCCTGGTCAGGTAGGAATGTTTTTAGAAGTGTGTGCAGAGTGTTTAGGGACTCCTGTCGTCCGATCTGTTCTAAGTAACGCCCATTCCATACAGTCTTGTATCGTTCCAACATCTCCAGCAACCTAAATTACAAATTTGGAAAAGCTTTAACATTTAAACAGGTGAGAACAGAAAGTCCATCCAAATAATCTTAAATTCTGCAACATACTTGAACATTTTGACAGTGTCATTAACAGTTATTAAGTTAATTTGTTCATTATATAACACTTGAAATTCATCTCTCTTCTATAGAAAGTATATGTTGAGCTTTTACTTATATTCTCACATATATAGTTGTGAGTAACAGCACCTTACACTCCTGGCTATAAGGTTCATGGCATATCAAATTATTGAACTTGTTTTATATCAACATTCCACATGATATAGCTCTGTATATTATGTATCTCCTCCAAATTTAACAACATCCCTTAATCCTTTGCAATGCTTTCCATATGGAAGATAGGTGGAGTTCAGAACGAGATTTATCTAGTATTAATAGCATATTGAAAGATGTTTATCTTTAACACAAACAGTGATTAATAACTGTCTTCACGAGTTTTATAAAATGTCTGATGACTGAGGGCAATTCCAGTCAAGTACCTACCCTGGAGAATGCCAAATTTGTCAAACCTATGCAAGTTATTTAATTCAAATAGTACCAGATAATAGGTTGCAATTTCTCCTCCACCCAACATACATATACAATGTGATTTCTCTATATCTGGGTTCCTCCCTTTGGATATATATTTTACTGAAATAGCCCAGAATATTGTCTGACTAATCAAATTTGTTGATGGAACAAAAGCGAAAAGTCAGCAGTCAAATTCAAAATTTATTTCCATTATAATAGCACTTTAATATTTCAACCAGTCTGAGGGCTGGGTGATATAGTGATAGGGATATTATTTTTCTCTTGATTATAATAACACTAGCACATTATATAAGAATACATGTTACCAGTCTATAATACAAGAGGGAAATATTCAGGAGTGAACTCCCTACATACCTGTTGGCAAGGTCCGTCTTAGCTGTAGCTGGTAGATTACTGATCCCGAAGTTGACAACAGGAAACCCATTATGACCTGCAGGGTTTCGTCCTGACAAAATTAACGCTCGACAAATCCTGCGGGAACAGAGGGTACATTATTGAAAATGTGAAATGTTAATAATACCTTTCAAATATAACCTAGAAAGTGTTTATTCCGATATAAATATAAACAGCAATATCGAAACAGATTTTGACAGTAAAATCAAGAGTAAATACAATCGTACACATGCATTTACCCATCAAAATTATAGCATTATAAAAGCACATGGCAATTTAGTGAGGGAAATACATAAAACAAGCATGCTGGGTATTGCTAAAGAAATCTATATCCCCTACCGGCCCCTGCTAAAAATAGTAACATTGACCTTGACCCAAAAACCCTGAAACTTGAACTTGATCTGTAGTTACTCACACTTCAGTTACATATCAAATTTCACTAACATACCTTGAAGCATTGCTGAGAAAAATGAGGAAAACTGAGTGGACAGGCGGACAGACAGACAGACACACTGTTCCACTTGTAGGGAACTAATAATTGCTCATAATGAAATGGTAAAGCAAACCTTAAAATAAATTGATACTATGTGAAGTGGCAGAAATTAAATCTATGGTATCTGGAAAATAAAGAAGGCCATAGGAATGCTTATACTATAATGTTACCAGTGTGATTAAAATGTATTCAGTTTGAGACTGTAATACTTACCTAGTGCCAAACATCATGAGGTCACAGGTGAGCTGGAGTTCGGCCAGAATGAGATCATTACAGGTACAATGCATGTCTGTGTTTTCTAGCTCTGTGTGACAGCGCTTCACATGCTTCATTGTCCTCTGTTAAAAAGAAGTACAACATCATTAAAGTGTGTTGTCTGTTAAAAACAAGTACAACAATTAAAGCGTGTTGTCTGTTAAAAACAAGTACAACATCATCAAAGCGTGTACAACAAAGTACAACATTGTTAAAGCATGTAGGCATAAAGAACTAGGTCCCTGGTCTCCAGAGATCACTGAATTAGATTGATGTAACACTTCTAGATAGCATTATGTTAAGAAATATCAAATCTATAATACTGGTAAAATAAATAAAGAATTAAAACTTTTCAGACTTTTTTCATATCTGTCCAGCATTAAATTCAAATTTGAATGCCATTGATTAAGACTGAATTAGGGTTTAAACTAGTACATTGGAACTTCGTTAACTCGAAGTCGACGGAACCACAGAAAAACTTCGAGTTTTCCGAGTGTTCGAATTAAGCGAGTTATCATTTTTGGTGAAAAGTTTGGTCAAGTTTGTCAACATTTAAATATAATCATTATAACTCCGCTCTGTCGCTCATCAGTTTAGTGTGAAGACTGGTCAATACATGTAAATATATATGTAATGTTTCGTTCTGTCACTTGTAGTTTGGTGTAGTGTTGCCGATATACAGTCACGATAAAGTTTCTTTCACTTAATCACTTCAATAACGATCTGATGTGCAAGTCATGTTTGCAAAAGAAATAACGATAAAACGGAATTCGATAGAATAACAATTTATTCATGTCAAATCAAATAACCGTTTAAGTTTAACACAGATTGTATGTAAAATGTAACAGAACCATTACCTTATATTGGACATATGTATTAGCACCGGAAGTTGGGCTGCGCATGTGCGTATAAAATGTTACTGCAACTGAGTTGGCGTTTTATCCAATTTAATAGACAGCACTGACCGTTACAGTTGTACTCAGAACACCTCGGCGGTAATTACGCTATTGTTTCAGCAGTTTAAAGATTTAATACGCAACGGTGACTATTTCATTTCTACACCTGTAAAAACAACAGCCGAGTAGATCTACGGTGTGTCAGAGATTAGTTCCGCTTGAGTGAACGGGTAGATGAGTTGTTGACTATCGTGTGTACTATCATCGGCGACCGCCTTGATGTAAGTAAAGCAGTATTTTTTATCACCAAGAGTTGTTGTTATAAGATTCCACCGACAATTTCTTTAATGAATTTATGAAACACTTATGATAGCATGTAGGTTTGTAGTGGCGATATATTCAGTATTACAAACGGAATTTCGCTGTTAAAAAATGTCGGCGTTTACCATCGATCGTTGTTGGACACGAAAATTATACTTCGAATTATTTGATCATTTCAAAGAGGATTTTTATTGTTGGGACCAAATTTTCACTTCATATTATCGGAGTTTTTTTTTTTGAGTTTTCCGAGTTTTCTTTACTAAGATAAAGAGAGAATTCGGCCGGGACTGACGAGGTACTTCGAGTTAAGCGGGGTATTCGAGTTTTCCGAGTTCGAGTTAACGAAGTTCCACTGTATGTTGAAGTAAATTTATATTTTTCATCGATTTAAGCACTCCATGTTATATTCATGGTTTAGTACCTGTATGGCATCCATAGTGATATGTTCAAGTGGTACAGAGTCTGGACCCAGGAGGAACTGGAACATGGTGGAACCCTGGTCATCTGGCAGTCTTTGACAGTCGTTACCTGAATAGAAATCAAAATTGAATTTTACTTCATGAAATATATATCTATGAAAAATAAGATGAGTTCAAATTGATCTCTGCAGAGAAGACTACTGAAACAGTTTTGTACTTTTGACTTAATTGAGGTCATTGATGAAGATCCATAACAAACAGCCCTTCTTTCCAGTATCTTAAATGACCAATATATTATCATTGATAGACTTCTTGTTGTTCATGAGAAATTATTGAAGACTTTGACCCCTATGACCTTGAAAATAGGTCAGGGTTATTTTCTTGGGCATACATGAAAACCCTTTGTCCCAGCATAATGCTGACCAAATACCATTTGACATCTATGACCAAGAGAGTAGGTCAAAGTTGTAAATTTGAATAAATTTTATAGACTCTGAGTCAAGCATGCTATTGGCCCAATAAACCCTGAGCGTTTTGGTTATTGAGAAGAATTGGACTGTTTAATAAAAATATTTTGTAACACATTTGAACTGTGAGACCATGAAAGTCAGCTGCCTAATCAATGCTCTACGTACCTGACTGTCCACGGGCACAGCGTATGAGGTAGGTTTCTGCTCGACCAAGCTCCACTATGACATGACCCACTACAGACTTGACATCTCTGAACACGTAACGATTCATTAACTCGGACAAATTGCTGTACAGGTAATCCTGCAAATTAATAAAGAGAACATTACATTGATGTGATGGCTATTGAATCCACAGGTTATAGTTTATTTTGTATTTCTTTTCAATAATAAACTGATTGACGATTTTTAAGCACCTACTTTACATATCACTCAAACCTATGGAAATACATGGTGATTAAACATACACTTTAAAGATGTTTAATTTTCTAATAAGTGATATTCTGTAAACAATATGTACAATCATACTTATATAATTTTTCTGAGATAATTGGCTGTCTCAGTTAGAGTTAGCCTGGAATTAGGTGTAATTTAGATATTGCTCAAAAGTGCCAAGTCAATTTTTCCAGTAAACAATCTGTCTCCAAATAGGCATATATCAAATACATTCATCAAGATTATCACACATTTTCCATACTATAATGACTTGAGGTTACACAACCTACCCAATGACAGTTGGAGTTCCAGCCTAGCCCAGCCCCTAGGTTACACAACCTACCTGATGACAGCAGGAGTTCCAGCCTAGCCCAGCCCCGAGGTTACACAACCTACCCAATGACAGCTGGAGTTCCAGCCTAGCCCAGCCAGCCCCTAGGTTACACAACCCACCTGATGACAGCTTGAGTTCCAGCCTAGCCCAGCCAGCCTCAAGGTTACACAACCTACCTGATGACAGCTTGAATTCCAGCCTAGCCCAGCCCTAGGTTACACAGCCTACCTGATGACAGCTTGAGTTCCAGCCTAGCCCAGCCAGCCCCTAGGTTACACAACCTACCTGATGACAGCTGGAGTTCCAGCCTAGCCCAGCCAGCCCCTAGGTTACACAACCTACCCAATGACAACTGGAGTTCCAGCCTAGCCCAGCCCCAAGGTTACACAACCTACCCAATGACAGCTGGAGTTCCAGCCTAGCCCAGCCAGCCCCTAGGTTACACAACCTACCTGATGACAGCTGGAGTTCCAGCCTAGCCCAGCCAGCCCCTAGGTTACACAACCTACCCAATGACAGCTGGAGTTCCAGTCTAGCCCAGACCCTAGGTTACACAACCTACCTGATGACAGCTTAAATTCCAGCCTAGCCCAGCCCTAGGTTACACAGCCTACCTGATGACAGCTTGAGTTCCAGCCTAGCCCAGCCAGCCCCTAGGTTACACAACCTACCCAATGACAGCTGGAGTTACAGCCTAGCCCAGTCCTAGGTTACACAGCCTACCTGATGACAGCTTGAGTTCCAGCCTAGCCCAGCCAGCCCCTAGGTTACACAACCTACCCAATGACAGCTGGAGTTCCAGTCTAGCCTAGACCCTAGGTTACACAACCTACCCAATGACAGCTGGAGTTCCAGTCTAGCCCAGCCAGCCCCTAGGTTACACAACCTACCTGATGACAGCTGGAGTTATAGCCTAGCCCAGCCTCTAGGTTACACAACCTACCTGATGACAGCTGGAGTTCCAGCCTAGCCCAGCCCCTAGGTTACACAACCTACCTGATGACAGTTGGAGTTCCAGCCTAGCCTAGACCCTAGGTTACACAACCTACCTGATGACAGCTTTAATTCCAGCCTAGCCCAGACCCTAGGTTACACAACCTACCTGATGACAGCTGGAGTTCCAGCCTAGCCCAGCCCCTAGGTTACACAACCTACCTGATGACAGCAGGAGTTCCAGCCTAGCCTAGACCCTAGGTTACACAACCTACCTGATGACAGCTTTAATTCCAGCCTAGCCCAGCCCTAGGTTACACAGCCTACCTGATGACAGCTTGAGTTCCAGCCTAGCCCAGCCAGCCCTTAGACACAACCTACCTGATGACAGCTTTAATTCCAGCCCAGCCAGCCCCTAGGTTACACAACCTACCTGATGACAGCAGGAGTTCCAGCCTAGCCCAGCCAGCCCCTAGGTTACACAACCTACCCAATGACAGCTGGAGTTCCAGCCTAGCCCAGCCCCGAGGTTACACAACCTACCTGATGACAGCTGGAGTTCCAGCCTAGCCCATCCCCTAGGTTACACAACCTACCTGATGACAGCTGGAGTTCCAGCCTAGCCCAGCCATCCCCTAGGTTACACAACCTACCCAATGACAGCTGGAGTTCCATCCTAGCCCAGCCCTTAAGGTTACACAACCTACCCAATGACAGCTGGAGTTCCATCCTAGCCCAGCCCCTAGGTTACACAACCTACCCAATGACAGCTGGAGTTCCATCCTAGCCCAGACCCTAGGTTACACAACCTACCTGATGACAGCTGGAGTTCCAGCCTAGCCCAGCTCCTAGGTTACACAACCTACCTGATGACAGCAGGAGTTCCAGCCTAGCCTAGACCCTAGGTTACACAACCTACCTGATGACAGCAGGAGTTCCAGCCTAGCCTAGACCCTAGGTTACACAACCTACCTGATGACAGCTTTAATTCCAGCCTAGCCCAGCCCTAGGTTACACAGCCTACCTGATGACAGCTTGAGTTCCAGCCTAGCCCAGCCAGCCCCTAGACACAACCTACCTGATGACAGCTTTAATTCCAGCCCAGCCAGCCCCTAGGTTACACAACCTACCTGATGACAGCAGGAGTTCCAGCCTAGCCCAGCCAGCCCCTAGGTTACACAACCTACCCAATGACAGCTGGAGTTCCAGCCTAGCCCAGCCCCGAGGTTACACAACCTACCTGATGACAGCTGGAGTTCCAGCCTAGCCCAGACCCTAGGTTACACAACCTACCTGATGACAGCTGGAGTTCCAGCCTAGCCCAGCCATCCCCTAGGTTACACAACCTACCCAATGACAGCTGGAGTTCCATCCTAGCCCAGCCCTTAGGTTACACAACCTACCCAATGACAGCTGGAGTTCCATCCTAGCCCAGCCCCTAGGTTACACAACCTACCCAATGACAGCTGGAGTTCAAGTCTAGCCCAGACCCTAGGTTACACAACCTACCTGATGACAGCTTTAATTCCAGCCTAGCCCAGCGAGCCCCTAGGTTACACAACCTACCTGATGACAGCTGGAGTTCCATCCTAGCCCAGCCAGCCCCTAGGATACACAACCTACCTGATGACAGCTGGAGTTCCAGCCTAGCCCAGCCCCTAGGTTACACAACCTACCTGATGATAACAGGAGTTCCAGCCTAGCCCAGCCAGCCCTAGGTTACACAACCTACCTGATGACAACTGGAGTTCCAGCCTAGCCCAGCCAGCCCCTAGGTTACACAACCTACCTGATGACAGTTGGAGTTCCAGCCTAGCCTAGACCCTAGGTTACACAACCTACCCAATGACAGTTGGAGTTCCAGCCTAGCCCAGACCCTAGGTTACACAACCTACCTGATGACAACTGGAGTTATAGCCTAGCCCAGCCAGCCCCTAGGTTACACAACCTACCCAATGACAGCTGGAGTTCCAGCCTAGCCCAGACCCTAGGCTACACAACCTACCTGATGACAGCTTGAGTTCCAGGACAACTGGAGTTCCAGCCTAGCCCAGCCCTAGGTTACACAACCTACCTGATGACAGCTTGAATTCCAGCCTAGCCCAGCCCCAAGGAGAAAGCCTGGCCAGGAAAATGGCTGGTGAGTCAAGTGACCCTTTCCTGACCAATTGCATGTTACCATGCCGATGGCACCTTGATTGACAGCACATTTGGCAGCTCTGTAGATATTGTTCACTGCTGCTTCAGGACACCCAGAGAAACTACAGGAAGATGTATAATGTTACAGAACAGTGATGTACACAGGTAAATAAAGCTGTGGACAACATTGTTTTACCTGGTATATCATTAAAGGATAACAATCATCAATTTAAAGCAATGTAAAACTAATTTTTCACATCATTTTCCTCCAGACATTTTTTAAAACATCCTTTGCTTAAATGTTCAGGATATACATTTATTTATAACAAATTATGATTTGATTAGAATAAAAAAATGTAAATGATATAAAAATGGCACATGTAGTTTGCAATCAAAATCAACAAAAACATGTTATTTTCTTTTTTATTGCTGGCCTGTACTGGTAATTGAGCGGAAATACAAATGTATTGAGTAATTTTTACCTGTTCCATGAAGCAGTGCCAGGGCACACACAGAAATTGATACTGCAAGGAGAAAGTGTGTGTTATATCATACAAATTGTATCATGATGCAACATATAGTATGTTTATCTGGTATCTCTTATTCTGTTTATTCCTCTATAAAACCGTAGTATACAGTATAGTAATAGAATTCAAGCTAATTCAAATGTGTTGATATTTTGAACTTCTTTTATTATTATTATTCTTGGAAAGAAAACAAATTACAGAATATTTAAATCTGAACTAAACAATCTTACCCTAGATCAGACAGCGGTCGACAGAATCTTCTGAAATCATAGTCAGCCTGAAAACAAACAATACAACATATTGTTGTTTAGTTTTGTATTTGATGTGATCAATGGTTATTTACATTTCACAACAAGGATATAGAGGATATTGAATAGTTTGCCGTTGATAGATTTCTATATTTTGCTGGCAAATTAAAAATGCAATAAATAATATACCCTTTACATACTAAATTTTGCTGTTTGAGGAATATCGCGCATGTCAGCAACCTTCGCCAGACAAGCCTCTCTTACCTCAGTTTAATGTACCTGCTGTCAGACAAGTCACCATTGACAATGGTCACAAATAGGTTGATAGCAGGGTGACTGTTGCTTTTAAAAGGAATACTAGACCCTGACCTCCTATCCTTGTGTCAGGTTTTCAAGTAAATAGCTTCATATCGCTAGGATTTATTCTGTCTTTTTCAAGCATATTGGGAAGCGAGTCAATGTTATCATTTAATCATATACATGTACAAAACTTTACCATCTGAGCCATAATGCTATTATTTTCCTACATCGATCCAGTTAGCTTCACTGGACAAAGAATATTGGAACTCCTCCCTCCATCCTCTCTGAAATGTGTGACCTTTGACCTTCAACCTTTGATATGGATGATTACGTGATGATCTGATAGTAAAAATAAGAACTAAATCTGTCCAGGAGTTGGAGAATCTAATTCAAGTTAATGCACCTCATGTGATCATATGGTGGAGTCCTGGTAACCTTACAGTCCGCAAAGATTCTATAGCAAAAACCTGTTTGAGGAATATCGCGCATGTCAGCAACCTTCGCCAGACAAGCCTCTCTTACCTCAGTTTAATGTACCTGCTGTCGAAAAAGTGACTCACACAAGATGGTCACTCGAAAGTTGAGAGCAGAATGAGAGTTCACATATAATGTCTGCTGCTTTGTTAAGGCAGGAGACTTGTGTTAATTCAATAGGAAACTCAATTGTGACGGTTATTTATCCACAAATATTACCCCTATACTATTTATTTTGTATTGATGAGCCCAGGAGGCAAACAAATAAGCATTGGCTCAAAGTAAGGATGGGGTTACAGTAGGATAATACATTACATTTTGTTAGCATTCCTACTGAACTGTATTTGATATGGGGTATCTAGATGGGCTTATTGTCATACGAAGACAGTATTTCTATACACAATTAATATCAGTGTTGAAATGCTATAGTCTTATTCTCTAAATTGTGAATTCAAATATTCACAAAGAGAACTTTTAGTTAACCACTTTTTGAAAAGCATTTGCAGTTTATCCCCCTGACATTATACTCTGCATGAGTAAAGATCAAGACTTTAGCGCTTCAAGCATACTCTAATATATAATCGCTACATAAACACAGATTACTTAAATTATCAAAATGACCCCTCGGCGACCTAACTACATGACTAACCTGTATTCCGTACTCATTGATGACAACACTTGGCGGTAATTGTTGTAACAGGTCGGTACTAAGTTCGTGTAGAGGGTAGCCACACAGCTGTATCGTGTGGTGTTGTCCCAGAGGTAACATCTTCACACAGTCCGTCATGTCCAGTTGGCCTTCGTCTGTGTCCAGCACAAAGCTACTCAGACGCGGCCCCAGACTCACAAACCTGGTCATCAAAAAAATAGGGGCTGGAACTAATTTCATTGCTTGTTTGTTCCTTTCAAAGTTGACTTTTGGTATTTTTCATTTCTATTTCATTCAGTTTGGAAATCAAAGATCACTTGTAACTTTCTACATATTTGAAATTTTCATTTCTCTCAATCAAAAAGTTAAAATACACACTAAAAAACACATAAAGGCTATTCCATTAAAATATCTACATGACCTCAGGAATCCACAATAAATCACTTCTGGGAAAAAATGCGCAGCAACAGGTATATTGGGGAAAATGGACATAATGGTAAAAATAACAAGTAGACACAAATATGGATCTATGCTATGTTTATATTCTAGAGCATTATCTCCCTTTATCAGGCCAGAATAACCAATAAAACTTAGACGGGATGACACCATCCGGATTTTTAAAGAAATATTTTATTTTATATAATATAGACAAACAAATATCCCCTAACTTGGAAAGTGAAGGTCTATATTATACATACTGTGAATCAGGAAAACAGGAGAGGAAATCCTGGAAAACATCATACAACTCTTCTATGTCCTCAAACTGGACAAGTGGCGCCACCTCTAGGATAGGTATAACCTGGATACCGAGGGCAGTACAGTGGTTCTCAAACCCCAACAAAGCACTGTAAGTAGGTAAATATAAGTAATATATGCAATAAGGTACTCATGACATCTTTAAGGTAAACATCAAATTGAAAACTGAATACTTAGCTTTTATAATGTACAACCAATATTAATCAGTGATACAGACATACTTAAGATTAAATCTTTATATTTTATAATTCTATATATCGACATATCCCTGGTGTATAAAGATACTCTATACAAAAATATCATTATACTGACACAATCCTGGTGTGTGGTTTTCTTGATACTGACATAAACTTGCTGTTATATTCTTTATACTGACATAAACCTGATATATAATGTTCTTTATACTGACATAATCTTGGTGATTATAATATTCTATATACTGACATAAATCCAGTGATTATAATATTCTTTATACGGACATAAACCCGCTGTTTATTCTTTATACTGACATAAACCTGATGTATAATGTTCTTATACTGACATATAAACTTGATGTATAATATTCTCTATACTGACATAAATCTGGTGATTATAATATTCTCTACAGTACTTTGGGATATTTTGAATGTGGTTATACTTTGGTTTATTTGGAGCCTGGGGTGAATGAGCCAAAATTAAACACCAAAATTTCACGAAAAAAATTGTCGGAACAATATCCGGATTATAGCAACCGTCTTTCCGTTCATTTACTACATATTCAATACTAGAATTAATATTCATACCCTGCCTACACTGCTCTGACGACGACCATCTGTCAGAAATTGTCTGTCCGTCGTCCAGAGCTACGTTATCGCAGCTAATCCAATACTAGCTTCCGCGATCTGTGTTGATGTGTGTTGGAATATTGGTTTTTGATAAAAACGTGTCAATAAAGGTATGTTTTCATCTAAATGTGTCATAAATTTCATTCACGTTGTTTTCATATTGATTGTTGTATTAGCTGTGTTCAAGGGCAAGTCGTGTCTCGATCAATCGATTAACTTGTGTAACTTACAAAGCGAAGACTGTTTTCCTGTGCAACCAGGTGAGACGAAATACAAAAGGCTTATACTGATGTGCTCTCAGAAAATACCTATTCAGACAAAGGCTATATCTCAGGTAGGTGATCGAATCCTGTCACTTAGCCACGGAGCTTTTAATCCCTTTGTACGTGTCCACGCGACATTGCTTCTAAATATGTAGACTTTCGTAGCATAATGAACAAACATATCAGTTACATAACTACAGGTAAGTGCCAAAATTTAACACACATGATGGTTAACGCCAAAATTTGATGCACCAATATTTTACCACCCTTTTTTGAGCAAAAAACGTCAAAACATCCCAAAGTACGGTATACTGACATTAACCGGATGTGTAATATTCTTTACACTGACATAAACCTGGTGTCTAATGTTCTTTACACTGACATAAACCTGGTGTCTAATGTTCTTTACACTGACATAAACCTGATATGTAATGTTCTTTACACCGACATAAACCTGATGTGTAATATTCTTTATACTGACATAAACCTGGTGTCTAATGTTCTTTACACTGACATAAACCTGATGTCTAATGTTCTTTACACCGACATAAACCTGATGTGTAATATTCTTTATACTGACATAAACCTGGTGTCTAATGTTCTTTACACTGACATAAACCTGGTGTCTAATGTTCTTTACACTGACATAAACCTGATGTGTAATATTCTTTATACTGACATAAACCTGTTGTCTAATGTTCTTTACACTGACATAAACCTGATGTGTAATGTTCTTTACACTGACATAAACCTGGTGTCTAATGTTCTTTACACTGACATAAACCTGGTGTCTAATGTTCTTTGTTCTTTACACTGACATAAACCTGATATGTAATGTTCTTTACACTGACATAAACCTGGTGTCTAATGTTCTTTACACTGACATAAACCTGGTGTCTAATGTTCTTTACACTGACATAAACCTGGTGTCTAATGTTCTTTACACTGACATAAACCTGATATGTAATGTTCTTTACACCGACATAAACCTGATGTGTAATATTCTTTATACTGACATAAACCTGGTGTCTAATGTTCTTTACACTGACATAAACCTGGTGTCTAATTTACTTTACACTGACATAAACCTGATGTGTAATATTCTTTACACTGAAAAAACCTGGCGTCTAATGTTCTTTACACTGACATAAACCTGGTGTCTAATGTTCTTTACACTGACATAAACCTGGTGTCTAATGTTCTTTACACTGACATAAACCTGGTGTCTAATGTACTTTACACTGACATAAACCTGGTGTCTAATGTTCTTTACACTGACATAAACCTGGTGTCTAATGTTCTTTACACTGACATAAACCTGGTGTCTAATTTACTTTACACTGACATAAACCTGGTGTCTAATTTACTTTACACTGACATAAACCTGATGTGTAATATTCTTTACACTGAAAAAACCTGGCGTCTAATGTTCTTTACACTGACATAAACCTGGTGTCTTATGTTCTTTACACTGACATAAACCTGGTGTCTAATGTTCTTTACACTGACATAAACCTGGTGTCTAATGTTCTTTACACTGACATAAACCTGGTGTCTAATGTTCTTTACACTGACATAAACCTGGTGTCTTATATTCTTTACACTGACATAAACCTGGTGTCTAATGTACTTTACACTGACATAAACCTGGTGTCTAATGTTCTTTACACTGACATAAACCTGGTGTCTAATGTTCTTTACACTGACATAAACCTGATGTGTAATATTCTTTACACTGACATAAACCTGGTGTCTAATGTTCTTTACACTGACATAAACCTGATGTGTAATGTTCTTTACACTGAAAAAACCTGGCGTCTAATGTTCTTTACACTGACATAAACCTGGTGTCTAATGTACTTTACACTGACATAAACCTGGTGTCTAATGTTCTTTACACTGACATAAACCTGGTGTCTAATGTTCTTTACACTGACATAAACCTGGTGTCTAATGTTCTTTACACTGACATAAACCTGATGTGTAATGTTCTTTACACTGACATAAACCTGGTGTCTAATGTACTTTACACTGACATAAACCTGGTGTCTAATGTACTTTACACTGACATAAACCTGGTGTCTAATGTTCTTTACACTGACATAAACCTGGTGTCTAATGTACTTTACACTGACATAAACCTGGTGTCTAATGTTCTTTACACTGACATAAACCTGGTGTCTAATGTTCTTTACACTGACATAAACCTGATGTGTAATGTTCTTTACACTGACATAAACCTGGTGTCTAATGTTCTTTACACTGACATAAACCTGGTGTCTAATGTACTTTACACTGACATAAACCTGGTGTCTAATGTTCTTTACACTGACATAAACCTGGTGTCTAATTTACTTTACACTGACATAAACCTGGTGTCTAATGTTCTTTACACTGACATAAACCTGGTGTCTAATGTTCTTTACACTGACATAAACCTGGTGTCTTATGTTCTTTACACTGACATAAACCTGGTGTCTAATGTTCTTTACACTGACATAAACCTGGTGTCTAATGTTCTTTACACTGACATAAACCTGGTGTCTAATGTTCTTTACACTGACATAAACCTGGTGTCTAATTTACTTTACACTGACATAAACCTGGTGTCTAATGTTCTTTACACTGACATAAACCTGGTGTCTAATGTTCTTTACACTGACATAAACCTGGTGTCTAATGTTCTTTACACTGACATAAACCTGGTGTCTAATGTTCTTTACACTGACATAAACCTGATGTCTTATGTTCTTTACACTGACATAAACCTGGTGTCTTATGTTCTTTACACTGACATAAACCTGGTGTCTAATGTACTTTACACTGACATAAACCTGGTGTCTAATGTTCTTTACACTGACATAAACCTGGTGTCTTATGTTCTTTACACTGACATAAACCTGGTGTCTTATGTTCTTTACACTGACATAAACCTGGTGTCTAATGTTCTTTACACTGACATAAACCTGATGTGTAATGTTCTTTACACTGACATAAACCTGGTGTCTAATGTTCTTTACACTGACATAAACCTGGTGTCTAATGTTCTTTACACTGACATAAACCTGATGTCTAATGTTCTTTACACTGACATAAACCTGGTGTCTAATGTTCTTTACACTGACATAAACCTGATGTGTAATATTCTTTACACTGACATAAACCTGGTGTCTAATGTTCTTTACACTGACATAAACCTGGTGTCTTATGTTCTTTACACTGACATAAACCTGATGTGTAATGTTCTTTACACTGAAAAAACCTGGCGTCTAATGTTCTTTACACTGACATAAACCTGGTCTAATGTTCTTTACACTGACATAAACCTGGTGTCTAATGTTCTTTACACTGACATAAACCTGGTGTCTAATGTTCTTTACACTGACATAAACCTGATGTGTAATGTTCTTTACACTGACATAAACCTGGTGTCTAATGTACTTTACACTGACATAAACCTGGTGTCTAATGTACTTTACACTGACATAAACCTGGTGTCTAATGTTCTTTACACTGACATAAACCTGGTGTCTAATGTACTTTACACTGACATAAACCTGGTGTCTAATGTTCTTTACACTGACATAAACCTGGTGTCTAATGTTCTTTACACTGACATAAACCTGATGTGTAATGTTCTTTACACTGACATAAACCTGGTGTCTAATGTTCTTTACACTGACATAAACCTGGTGTCTAATGTACTTTACACTGACATAAACCTGGTGTCTAATGTTCTTTACACTGACATCAACCTGATATGTAATGTTCTTTACACTGACATAAACCTGGTGTCTAATGTTCTTAACACTGACATAAACCTGGTGTCTAATGTACTTTACACTGACATAAACCTGGTGTCTACACTGACACATTTCTAGTGATATATTCCCTTCTGACAATTCGTCCAGTACCTTTTACTATATGCCAGCTGCCATGCGGGTGTCTTTTGAGTGGAGAATCTACAGAAAAGATGAACCTGAAAAATGGAAATGCTATATTAACCATATACGTACAATGTATTTCTATTTATGATCTGTCAAATGATTTCAAATGCTGTATATATCTTAATTTTTCTTATTATGCATTTCCTTTTCTGATGTTTTCGAAATTGATCAGTAAGATTTCAATCACAAATGATTTCGGAAGCATCTACTTACATTTTTTTTTCATATTTTATTCAAATTTCTGAAGTTTTTAAAGAAAATTGTTGGTGCAGGGTTGACTTACACTACAACATTCTTAGTTTTGTTCTTACCTGGTTAATTTTTAGCAAGGCTAAATATTCCATAGTGGTCTTAAGAACATCCTGAAAAGAATTTTTATTTCATTAATGCCAGGTAATTTTGACGCACTCAAATACTTTTAGATCTCTGGAAGTAAAAAATGTCCCCACTTTACTGTTTTATTTCCTTTTATTTAGTGAAATATGCCTCCACTCTCTGACAAAAGTGCCATTTTAAAAGGTATCATAACCAGGGTTTGATGATGAATTAAGTGTATAACAAAACACTGTGGGAATTTTCCAGTTCCACTCAATGTGCTTCAAATGGTTTGGCAGATAAAAACGAAGATGTTCAGAATAAATGATGGGTCAAGCAGATGGAGGATATTTTCCAGTAAGTGCTTGGCAAACATTTTTTTTTCATATTGTAAAACCATATATCAACCTCATTAAAAGGCTATGATTGTATATGGGAAACAGATCAATAAAAAATTATATATTTATATGATAGGTAAGTGTATATCTTACCATGCTTGTCAGGCGTCCCATGGAGATATCCAATAATACACCTCTATACGATATGTCTGGCCAGTCGTCTACCTACAATTGTCAGCAATAAGCATTGCAATGAAAATTTTAGGAGACCTCTTTAGAAACCAAAGCATCACAAGTTATTCCATTTATAGCATTCAATTAAACAATCAATTAAAATTAATTCTTTTTCAACTAAATCTTAATCTTGTAACTGTGAATTCTTCGGCTTGCACCCATACAATTAATTTAATCCATTGTATGATGATTTAGAAAGACAAATGGATGGAAAGTTTAACATAGCAGTCAGCTTTCGTATGGTGTTGAAGTATAAATGTTTGTTTGTACCAATATTGGGGGTATAGAAGAACGGCCTTCATCAAAATACAGTAGAAACAGTTGGTAGACTGTCGATATGGCACTGTGTAGAGCATTCAGGTCTCCACAAATCACCTTCACCTGTAACATAAAAGTCAAATATCTAATGGAATAAAAATATCACCTTCACCTTAACATAAAAGTCAAATATCTAATGGAATAAAAATATCACCTTCACCTGTAACATAAAAGTCAAATATCTAATGGAATAAAAATATCACCTTCACCTGTAACATAAAAATCAAATATCTAATGGAATAAAAATATCACCTTCACCTGTAACATAAAAATCAAATATCTAATGGAATAAAAATCATCTATCTCTATGGCTTTAAAGATAATCTGATCACATTTTCCAAGACAACTGGAGTAATACCTATCTAAACAGAACAGGGGCTTCAACTTTTGTGACTTTGCACAAGAAGCATTTTATGCAGTTAGTAACAATGAAAAAAAAAAAACAAAAAAAAAGTGTCTTAAGTTTATTAATATATTTTAACTTAAATGATTACTAACTGCATAGCTGATTAACTTCACAAGACAAATATAGTGTGACTGTCCTGGACTGAACTTGTTTGTAAGAATTTAGATTTCACACAGCACTGCCTTTTCATTGAATATCTATATATCAGCATGTAATTTGACAAATGATACAATTGAAACTTCCAACTGGACAGAAATTCAACATAGTGCATATCTAACATGGAAAATACAATAATCTAAAGACATAATCAGTGTAAAGTAAAATGAGAACTTAGTCACATATCATAAGTACGTGTTTTGATGACAGAAGGCCAAGTGTTACCTGGGTACTGGACACGATGAGTTTGTAAGAGGCCCATAGCGGACAAAGGCGTTTGTTGACGTGACAGAGGATATGCGGGATCCCAGTGTCTGAGAGTGGTGTAAAAGTGTCCACCTCTAGTTCGTAACCCAGGAACTCAAACATCCCCTTACGGACGTTCAGCTGTTGTATAATCTCCCGACAGCCTGGTACAAAGAAATAAATATTTCATTACAAAGACCCCTGCCAGTTTATTGAAAGCAAGGTACAAAGAAGTTGTTTTCTTTCAAATCATGTATGTATACTAAGACCTTTTTTTATCCTATAAAACTGAACATTTTTCAGTTGTAAAGACCTGTTTGGTTTAATATTGCTGAATGTACTTTTAACAGTTAAGGTTATTAAGGGGAGCAAAGATCCTGTCAGTAAATGGAATTTGAAAGTAAGATACAAAGACTTTTTTCTCTCTTTCAAATCATACATAATTTTTTTTTCTATATTTTTAAATATTTCCCCCATCACTAATGAGCTCTTTATGAATTAGTGTTATTATATTAAAGTGTTACTCGTACTGTGGAGTGTTGAGGTGTGAGATTTGGTACTGACTGTGTGATGGACCGGCAGACACATAGACGGGAACACTAGGCCTCTGTGGAGAGAATGGGTTGCCGTCCTTCTGAAGGATGTGCTGTGGTTGCGGCCACAGTAAGCCCATCTTCTCCTCTGTAACTACCTGTTGGATCTCATCTTGGTTGTAGGACAAACTCCGCTGTAAATGTTAGGAAGTTTACATCATTATAACACAATCTCCTAAGATTATTTGGTGAAAGTTTGAAGACACTTTGCAAAATTTTCTTAAATACTGTCACTCCCAAAATGGTTAGCAATAGCCAATTGTGCTTATTTATTAACTTACTCTTTTAATCTATCTTTTATAACTTAATCTATTTTCTATTTACTTTTAACAATTATACTCAAACATCAATTAGGACATTTATTTAGCAATTGCCATTTGTGCTAATTTATTTACTAACTCTTTAAATATACAGTCAAACCTGTCATATGTGACCTTCCAAGGGAGTCAATAAAAAAGGTCACATATGACAGGTGGTCTCTTAATCTATTATCTATTATGACTTCATCTATTTTCTATTTACTTTTAACAATTATAGTCAAACAACAATTAGGACATTTATACTATACTGTATATACAACAAAAGAAATTTCCATTTTTCTCTCTATACATTGCATATAAAAACCATCTTTATAACAGGTATGTAATGATTTAACAATACATGTACCATTAACTGTCACTTACGGATTTGATACCAAAAACAAACTGGTATTTACCTAAAGCATATATTTGCAGAAGTTCAAATAAACAATTTATGACAATAAGGCGGTCATAGAATAAAACAATCACTGACCTTACAAGACAACAACTCTAGTGAATTCATATAATACATACTATGATTAATAACATAAGTCTGTAAGAAAGGTTGATATACTGACCATGAAAGTTGGTGTTTTGAGCTGTGGAGATTCAGGTCCATTTGGGATGACACCATTAGGAGTGTTGAGGGGAGGGGTCTGATCTGGGTCTTTATTGCTTGTCTCCCTAACCAGCTTATCTTCTACACAACACACAACATAGATAAGTTATTATTGGTTAACTTCATCACCAAGTAACTAAAACAAATGGTATCTTCTCTCATTATGGTTGTTTCAATTTAGAAATCAATTAGTAGATTTGAATGTCCTATTTTACTTAAATGAAATTGTACAAGTATGTATAACACATGGATCACCAGTTTTAACATTTTATTAAGAAATTTAGTTTATTTCAAATTCAGTCAAACAAACATATACATAAATACAAGGACTAGAAAACGAAAATTTAGACTGTGAATTCTTGGGGAATTTGGGTTGTGATTGAAGCAAAGATCCTGTTAATTGACTTTTTACCTATGTGAAGTTAATTGACTTTTTACCTATGTGAAGTTAATTGACTTTTTACCTATGTGAAGTTAATTGACTTTTTACCTATGTGAAGTTGTGTATTGGGTTGCTCTGGTTCTACGACAGGAGGCGGGTTCTTCAGCAGCTCCACAATCTCAGGAGAATCAATTGTTAGAGAAATGGCATTTTTACCTTGATCCTTCCTGTCAAAATACCTCTGATAAGTGAACAAATCTAAACCAATTAAATCTTGAATAAATTAAGAGCATTCAGAATCTGATAAGTGAACAAATCTAAAACAATTAAATCTTGAATAAATTAAGAGCATTCAGAATCTAACTAGACCCCTAGCTAAATTTTGCAATAACTGGTACATGAATTATGTGAAAATGAAATAAATGATAAATGCAACAATTTTAGAATTTATTTTCTAGAACATCAAAGCAATTTCAATTTTTTTTATCAATTAAATCTATTGATGCTGGACAACATAATAACATTGTAAGTTACACACCCCATTTTTATCTCTGTATTTGGATCTGCCCCGTATACCAGTAATTCTCGGACCACAGCCAGATCTTTTCTCCGCACCGCATCATGTAAAGGTGTATAGCCTGCCACACTCACTGCGTCCACCAGAGCTCCTCGTGCTGCACAATCAATTACAACTAGTATAAGCATAATAAGTACAACTGATCCAGGTCTTTATTACTAGAGTTTGGTGGAACTGGATGTGACAGATAGATTTACAAAGGGGGAAAAAAGGAAACCCTCTAGTGTCATAAAATCATCAGAAATATCAACACAGAAATGTTTTATCATAAAATGTGATAAATTTGTAATATTTACAGAAATGGATAATCTTTGTGAGTGGGAAAATGAATTTTGAAATTCACTTTCTGTATCAGTATCAACAAATATGCATCAGTTATATTATTATGAGTAAAAAAACAACAAAACTAAACTGTTCAAAACCAAATTGGAGGTATCCCCCTTTATTTGGTATATTAGATACTTGCTGCAGGACTTGCACACATAAGCCTTGCTTGATGTTCAATCCATTTTGTTGAAATTGAACATCAAGCAAGGAAATTTGCCATTACTTAGAAATACCTAGAATACATACAACAACAAAATGATTTAAGGAACAAATAGGGACATAGGTCAGTAAAATCCTGCAGTTCTGTGCTTGCAGACATACCACAAAGGCACTGGACCATCTCTGCTGAACCATAGCTAGCCGCCCAGTGTAGTGGGGTGTTTCCACTTTCTGCACTGTCGGACAGGTTGACATTTACACCTGAGGCGAGCAGCTGACACACACGACCAACACTAAACAGGGTAAATAATACGGTGTAGAAATACCAACACATGATGTAATACAGCGACGTGTAATATTTTTATTATTTGATAATTATCAAGAATATTTTTATTTATTTAGACTATTAGTCAACATATACAGACATATCGAAGCCAAAAAATTAACAATACAAAAAAACATTCAAAAATTACAGCTTGGCTTATTTAACAGCATCTTCGCTAGCCAAGGCTTCTGATTACGTTACACTCCACGAACCCTTGGCAGATATAGGCGTCAGTTCTGGCCCTCTAGCGGTGATTCGAAATTACCACCCTTCACGCATGAAATTTTCGACCAATCAAAACAAGCGTTACCGATTTACTTCATCGGTGATGTTTACAAACACACATCGAGGTTTGGTGTCATTTCGATGAGATATGTGATCAATGACTTATATGAATTGATCAAACACTGCGAATGTTCCCCCAAAGATTGTGATTTTTGTATTTAGGTAAAATGCCATGACATAGTCGGCAATGTAGCTCTGTACTGGGTGCCGCATTTTTTGTTTACTGCGAAACCAAGCCAGAATGTAAAACGTGATTTGATTGGATGCCCTGGGATTCCAGGGCGCGACGGTTTGAACACGACTATATCCGCCAAGGGTTCGTGGAGTGTAACGTAATCAGAAGCCTTGGCTAGCGAAGATGATTTAACAGGAACATAGCATAAAGTCACACTATATCAGGTGGTTATTTACTACAGCTTATTGATAAGGAATGGTGATATTTATGAAGATATTACACATCTCATAAAACAGATGCAGTAACATTACTACATATATTATCAAATCAGATGTTTGTGTAGAAATTAAAACATATTAACAGTTTTCCTACTTTGACTGAGCTGTAGCCTGCAGAAGTTCTTCATTGAACACAGTGATGACATGGGTGAACTCTGACGAGAGGTCAAAGGCAGTCTTTCCTTGAGCATTGTGTATGCCAGGGTCCGAACCTGCGGACAGTAGGGCACGTACTATGTCTGTCTTACCACCCTGTAATGTAATCAAATATGTAAATTACTTGTCATTCATATATGTCTCACTATCAGTCATAATGAATAAGTCCTAATTTGTGAAAATCTAACCATAAACATAGCAATATATAGTTGAAAATATTTGGGTAAAACCAGGTAATTACTGGTATAAATTTTAGAATCATTTTATTTATTTGCTTTTGATATGATTTAGGTTTTGACAGCCATTTTTCATGAAATAATTTTAAAGCATAAGCGGCCATAATATATATATAATATACCTTGGCAGCCATGTGAAGTAAGGTTCCATCTTCATTATTTACTTCACTCAATACACTCTGAAGTATGTCTTTATTATCTGAAAAGAGTCAAATCAATCTATCACAAAGCAACAGATGAACATTCTGTAATAGTTATTACCCAACAACGCAAGAGCAAAACATATAAAAAATTATTGAAAAACCATGATTTTACATTTTGATATTTTTGGGTGTTTGGATGTTTTCGTAGGTTCTGTCATAGTTTTAACCAACGCGGAGAGAGAAAAATTGGGATAAAAATGAAAATTATCTAAATTGCATCAACACTAAAAGAGACTTTGTTATAAAGTTTTAATTAAGCCATAAAATGTTTTGAGTAAAACATAGAATATCTTATGACAATTACATATTCCTGAGATTTATGAAGCAGGATTCCCATAATGTCAACCTATTACTGTAAATCCCAGAGGCAGTCAGTATGTACTAGGGATATAGAGGCAGTCAGTATGTACTAGGGATATAGAGGCAGTCAGTATGTACTAGGGATATAGAGGCAGTCAGTATGTACTAGGGATATGCATACATAACAGTTGTCAGAACAAATAGAAAGACAAAGAACACACATGTCAAACATGAAAGCCCTGGAGCTATCTTATATGGTTAATTATTTACTGTGGCCAATGCAAGGTTTAAGTTTTTTTTAAAGTAGGTTAAAGTCAAGGTCAGCAGATTCACAAATATAGTACCAATGGAAGCATCCAAGCAGACTTAAACTAAAATGTCTGCCACTTCCTTGGAAACGGTGACCGGAAGATAGATGTTTGTCACAGGGAACATCTCCAAACCATTTAATAATTTTTTATTTTTATTTCCAAACGAAAGCTTTTTAACTTGCATTGTCAGCTTTAAATACCTGGAGTAAAAGTTTTTCATTATTTACACGCTTAAAAGTCTAAACACATCATATGTAGTTAAAGTGAAAAAGTTTTAACTATGTTGGTTTAAGGTATTAAGTTTGTCAAAATGTGGTTTAATGTAGATGTACTTTCCGGAGATTCAAAATTCTGAACAATTGATCTCAATCTCTCACATAGGAATTTCAATATGTTGACAGTCATGCCAACCCTTGTTTTGTGTGTATTTTGAGTCCTAAGTTTTTCAAGGAGAAATAACCAAGATATAATTATATATAGGAGGGAAATACCCTGCCCATGCTATACCTCAAACTAGCGACACCTCGCTATCAAGGCTAAAGGTAATTTTCCGCTAGCCTGAGCTAAGTCGAATAATATACTATCCACTTTTACACTATAGCTTCTCCCTCCTTCATAAAGTTTTTGCACCCCAAAGACAACCACGTACAACACAGGTTCTTTTCAAGGAAGCATCTCAATCTCTTAAAGCTTAATACACTTAAAATGGTCAACGGCACTATGCACATCTGTAAGCAGTGAAAAACATCCTGCCCATGCTCGGTCACTTACTCCCTAGCTAGGCCTCTCTACCTCTGACTGTCTAGCTATATAGGCAGGCTAGCCCGAAACACAATAAATTGGGCATGACATAACACCTACCGGCACCTTGGATAAACGAGATTTCTATTTACCCCAAAACACTCATACATGGTGTCGGGGTCAGAGGAAACACGGGCCATTAGAAGTATGGTTTTATGAATTCTTACCTGGTATTGTTGCACAATATGTACATTAATGTATATCCCAATTTAAGGGAATTAAACTCTCTGTATCAACAATCAGTAATAGAGATATCATTCAATATACATAAAATGATCTACAGTAAAATAGATATGCAGGGAGGGTCCTCAGAAAAGGAACAGGTTTTGGAAACGTAAGTAAATGTTAATATTGGAAGGACATGTGCATTAAAATTACTTTGTTGCAATGTCGACAATATAGATCTGACTATATCTGCTCTGTCCACACCAACTGCTGTTTTCAATTGCTGCCCAATGTCAGATACCGATTCCATAGCAGCCCTACCCCTTTGCATGTGGTGACACAAGTGACACGCTAACCGGAAGTTTACAACTGTGTATATATTACTACGCGAAAATTATGTTACGAAAACCGTAAAAATAGACAGGATAGGACTTAAAAAGCAATTATATAAAGTTTAAAACAATGTGTTATTATCTAATCAAATTTAAAGGAAACATAGCTTCTACTGAAAGTATAATAGAGAACTTTCTTTTATTGAAAGCCGGTATCGGAAGGATATAAACCGGAAATGCGCTAGGGCACTTTCATTGAAAGGATAATCATGAGTGCCCTTCTGAAACGTTTAGTGCTTCCTACCAGAAGTTTGACGTATTCAAGATTGCTTGCTGCTCATTATGCTTCGAAATTTGGCACAAAGGAGTTTATTGAGACCGTTGTGAAAGACAAACCTGTTGTCGTTTTCATGAAAGGCACTCCTGCGATTCCTCGGTGCGGCTTCAGCAATGCTGTTGTGCAGATCCTGCAAGCTCACGGAGTACATAACTTCGACGCACATAATGTCCTTGCAGATGAGGATATGAGACAAGGTCGGTTACTATTTATCGTGCACATTATGTAATTATTGTTGTACAAGGGTTTTTACATTCACGGTACTGAGCAATGTTTTAAATACGAATTATAAGTTTATAAATAATGTAGCAAGTGAGTGTTTCAAATTTCCTATTTTGATGTGGAAAAAGAGCGCTACAGGGGAAAGGCCACAGAATGTATGTTTATATCTAGATCACAAAGTATGCATACTCATTACCAAGACCTGCATCTCACTGCCTGGTCTAGCAAGACTAGTGTGATTGACATTAGAGGTTGTAAAACATTTTTCATAAGAAGTTTATATGTGTAGTAGGAGTGGAAAAATACACGGCCAGACCGGGGTTCGAACCCGGGACCTCCGAACACTAGCCGAATGCTCTACCGATTGAGCTACCTGGTCGCCGATGATCGACCCGGTCCAGTTCCGCTACACTCTTCCCTCCTATTTTTTTAAGTCTTCGACCCCAAAGACCTCACAACTCACAACCCAGGTTCGGGTATCTCCTTGACAAAGTATTCACCTCACTTGAAACAAAGTTTGGTCACAGGCACCAAAAGTAGTAGGAGTGGGAAAATGCACGGCCAGACCGGGGTTCAAACCCGGGACCTCCGAACACTAGCCGGATGCTCTACGGATTGAGCTACCTGGTCGCCGATGATCGACCCGGTCCAGTTCCGCTACATATGTAGTTTATTTATACTTTGACCTTGACTACACAAATTTCTTATTTTGACTTTGACCCGCAGAGTTATATATCTACATGTGGTGGCCAATAGTATTGAATAACATTAACCCGTTTAGGTTGCAACATTTTGCTTGAATTACAAAAATAGATAATTATTTTACTTTCAATAGTGGCCACATTGTATGTTTTTTTTTCCAAATTTGATTAAAAAAATAACACACTGATTGAAACTTTTTATGTGTGTTTTGTTGATCTTATTTTATTTTGGAAAACTAATTCATTTCCACAGTTTCAGTTTAATTATTTGTTCAACTAAATTTCATCTCGTTATTTCTTTTATTATATTTTTAGGCGTCAAAGACTATACAGATTGGCCAACAATACCACAAGTTTTCTTTGGAGGAGAATTTATCGGTGGTTGCGACATTTTGCTTGAAATGCACAAAAGTGGAGAACTGATAGAAGAACTTAAAAAAGTGGGAATCGAATCAAGACTGGAATATATGGAGACTGAAGATGACGATACCAAAAAAGATTCATGATTCTATCATTTTTTTCTTAGAAGTTATTTGTTGATATGTGATACAAATAATGAGGACTTCAATATTTGACAATGCTGCAGCAGATAGAAATAGAATATTCCTAATCTTGAAATTTGAAATAATTTATGTTTTATCTGGATCTCACTTCAAATATAATATAACAGACCTCTACTTGAATTGGATTTTGAAAAGTGCATGATATTGCTAAAATATTTGTTAAATTAAAAAAGAAAATGAAATATACCATTATTAACTATCTTAATTCTTATATGTAGTCATCACATATACATTTACACAGAATTACTTAACGTAGCTAATAATTGTATATACAGGTTCACAAAGTTCAACTATTTGTATTGAATTTCACTGTCTTTAATACAGTATAACATGCATTTATCAAAAAACCTGTAATATGTACATGTGTGTACAGTAAGGTGTATGTATAAGATGATGATCAAACTGACAATTAAATTTTACTATGCTTTAAGTGTATCTACCCGTAGGTGTTTATAATGTATGGAATGACAGTCAGTGATTCAGCCAACTTTGTTTAGTATCTGATCATATATGTGTGAGAATCTATGTCATCCCATAGTTTATGTTACCTAAGTGTACATATGTGATTACAACCAAATAAAGCATATATACCTGAAACAAAAATCAAAATGAAACACAAACTAAAGTTTTGTTCAAATTTATATTGTATTCTAGCTCAAGAAAATGTCTCAAAATATTTAGCATAAAATTTTAATGTTTCTTTCAAGAAAATCAACAATCTTCAGACTTACATGTATTTTATACTGCAAAATACAAATACAGGGTACACAAATGTTCATGTAATAAGAATTTTCAGTCTGTAATTTCTTATCATATATAGTATATTGGTAACAAAATAATCATTGTGTGTAAAAAGACTTTTCCTTGGATCCACTGTTGTTTTATTTGCATATTAATTATAAATGCTCTGTTTATGCATTAAAAAAATTTGTATTTCTTGAGTATTTTGTGATTTTTTTTATGAAGCTTGTACTGATATTCAAGTGCTAGATGTAGAGGTTACACAACGAGTGATTGATGGATATGGAATTTATTTCACACAAGTAATTTGTTTTTTAAAAGTTACAAAAGACACGAGCTTTAGCGAGTGTCTTTTGCAACTTTTGAAAAATAACTTACTCGTGTGGAATAAATTCCATATCCAACAATCACGAGTCGTGTGACCTGTTTCTACTACAATAATATCGGCTTGAATCAAAGGGAAACTTGGCCAAATATAATTTCGTATATGCAAATAAAGTGTACCGGTGACGTCATTCGATTATTCACGACGTCAATAACAATTGCAGCTTGAGTCAAAGTTCAAATTCCGGAAGGTCATATACCACTAGTGGTATATAACATATATTTATCCAACAGTCGGCACATTTATACAATGGCTTGAGAGTGGAATAACCCAGCATATTGTGGTAGAAAAAAGAATATTGTATGTGACTAGAAATATTAAAACACTGTCTGAATGATATGTCCTGTCATAAGTGATTTAATTTAAAGACTGCTTTTCAGAAGTATGTTTTGTAAAACACAAGTGAACACAAATGTTTTTTTGATTTGAACACAAAACATATCTGTAAGAGATATTTTCCCCAAATCTATTGTGATTAATAAAGGACAGAATAAATTATAGCATTCTCTTTTTTTAATTATAAGCAATACAATTGAATCTCTCATTAAATGTAGAATTGACATTTCAGTAACATTTTAGATACATAACTTCAATATATAAATCTTTTAATGATGCTACAGGCAATTAATTTTCATCAAATATTTTCATTCATTAAAAGCTTGCATGAACCACGAATAATCGAGGATTGTATGATCAGTCCATTGTCAATGGTTTTAGTACCTATACTACTGGATGTAGATATCTCTGGTAGAACCACAGGGACTTGACACACATTCCCAAACCACTACCCATATATAGGTTATTATGAATAATGTAATACAAATATATGTTTATGAACTATTGGTTGGAAATTCATGCCAAGTCCCTGTGGGTTGTACTTGCACATTTATTTATCAGGATAACAGCAAAAGAGGAACGGAGCTCTGTGATTGTATACAGTATTAAATTGTAATACCTGAACCTATGACAAGCCCAAATTTTTGAGATTTAGATATGGAAACAAAATGTCTGCACAGAACAAATCAAATGTTTTACCATTTCCTTTAAAATATCTTCTTCACTCTCTACATTTTTGATAAAAAACCCATTTGGAGCTGTTGCACCTCCATGACTAGATTTTGGTGTTTCTTTTGATCTGTTTCTGTTTCCTGGGTGTGGGTGCTTTGAGCCCTTAGCATCACTGGTGGATCCCTGAGGGACAAAACAGCTGTGTATGATGTGGTTTAATTTATTTTTGTTTTGGCTGTATCTGACTCAAATTGTATTGATAGTGCTCATATCTTGTGTGTGTTTTGTACAATTTAATGGTTTTGTTCCCGATCGCGATAAGTTACATTATTTGTATCTCCTGTTAGAGTATACATGAACACAACTCATGAATTCCTAGGATGCTCATATTAGAAAAGTGTACATAGATTGAAATATAAATTCAAATGAAATAATTAAGTTTTAGTTTTTGTATGAATTTATTTTAATAATAGTCTATTGTCACACAAGTTTACATAGAAGAGGGTAGATAATGATAACATACAGATTAAGGACAAACCTGGTAAAGTCCATGTAAGCCTGCCTACCTTCCTGCTTGACTGGTTATAAGATCTTAAGTTTAATGGATAGTCATTCCTTACAATAAAAGACAGAACAACGTAGGTGAGTCCATTAGATGAAAAAAAAAATCAACTTCATATTTGATATGAACATGATAGAAAATACAAAAGCATATTTTTTTTTATTTATTTGAATAAATATTTGATTGGAAAGATTGAAAATACATTTAGATGAACAAAAAGTAAGTATAAATAAAGTTTAAAAAAAGATGAAATGAATACTATATATATAGACATGAATAGCAATTATAAATACAGCTAGTAAATAAAATAAATTTAAGAAACCGATTTGTATACACAAGTAGTAATAAGGTTGCAGTAACTTTGCTGGCCTGATTTCATAGTTCATGGTTCACAACGGTGCCAGCCTCGTTGCATTCCTGCCTATATAGTTGATATGTTAATACTAATCTTAATATGCTAACTCATTCTACTCGACTTTAACAGTAGTTTACCTTCCATTTCTATTAAACATGATATTGCAATATGAGCAGTGTCGCTACCCCGACTCTCATTTAGAGAACGTGATATAATCCGGAATTGACATAGAGACAGAAGATGCTTGCTTGCCCTTCCGGAACATGTCGTGCCCCCCACGTACTTGAATTTTTGTTCACATTTTGTCCTTGGTTTATAGATTTTGAGTTACGATTACGTGTACATGTCATGTCACTATTCTCTGTTTATGAAGACCACAAAACATCATCTCGGTGTTTGGCAATTTAAGTATGCCTAAAAGGCAAGTCCCTGAAAGTACAGAAAAGCGTATTTTGAAAATACTAATAATCAATCAATCCTGTTTGCTCCATTCAGTGACTTCGTTACATTTAGCTGAATGACAAAACAACTTGATAGAGATTAACTACATGTCTGTGTATGTCACGTGTTTAATATTTTGTCAGTTATGAACACTTAAAAAAAAAAATCAGAAAAATCCGCACAACTTGGAGTCACAGTGTACACATAAGAACATATATATGCCAGAAGAAGCTAGATAGCTTACCAGGACGTCTGACTATCATAACTAATGAACCATATACGACTCGATATTCTTCTACAGGTATTTATTTCTCTATTTTTCAAATGTCGGTGTCATGCTGACTGAACGATTGGAATGAATTTAACGGGGATCGTCCAAGGCAATTGACTTTGAAAAGGTCCACACCCGTTTTTGCAAAAGAATACTTAATGTAAAAAAAAAATCAACCTCAAATGCAATGGTATATTGTGAACTAGGTCGTCTTCCACTTCATTATTACAGGAAACCCAGGATAATTAAGTACTGGTTTAAGTTGACAACTACACGACAGTGTAATACAAGAAATTGTTTCAACTGGGTAATTTTCGCTTGGTTTTGGATATGTGCGAGAAAACCAGCAAATGTATGCACGCTATATCGACAATTTTTTGCCAGTTATAAAGCAGAGAATTTTTGACCAAGCCCAGCAACACCTACATCATTTATTTAGAGTCATCATCAAAATGTCATATATATAAACATCTTGTGGACAATGTTACACTACATTTTTATCTTACCGAATATATTCCTAAAATATTTAGAATTTGTCTTACTTAGATACGCCTATCTGCGCATTGTTTAGCCATTGAAGCTGGTAGATATAATAAACTCCCAAGATTAAGACGATTTTGTAATATGTGCAATACCAGACAACAAATTGAAGATGAATATCATTTTAATCTTGAACGTAATAGTTATAGACATTTAAGGAAAATGTACATCAAACGTTATTACTGGAATAACCCATCTGTTTTTAAATTAATTCAGCTATTCATAGCAGAAAATGTAAAGGAACTGTGTTCTCTAAGAAAACATATACATGAAGCGACTAAATTAAGAAATATTTCTGTACATACGGCTCTAACTTCTCGTTATTTTCTCTATAAAGTACTTACTGATCATTTAGAGATATGTCTTTAATGATTAAACCGTTGATCCTTCGACCCACACTAAGGAGCTTGTAGCGATTCACTAACAATATGTCTAGAATCATTCTTACTTCTAATATTCCTACCTAGGGAAAACTTTGCTCACGTGACTGCCTTCTAATCTCCCGTTGTTCATTGAAAGCTTCCCTTTCTATTCAAGGTCATATCCGGCTTTATTAACAAGATGTCGGTTTCTCATTGAAATCTGTTTCCGTATCTCGTCATCATTTCTTGACACAATTTTCCTTACCTTACATACAAACAAAACGGATAGAAACTTCTGGGTTCAAATGTGGTTAGTATTCAAAGCGAAACTTATTTACTTAAGTATGTTAATATTTTCACATAAGAAAGTATGTTTCTAGATGTAGGTTACGTAATAGGTTTTATTCTGACGTCATATATGAAGACTATGGAACAATGTTGACATAGGGAAATAGTTTATTCAATAGTAACATTTGTAGCAGATATCACATTCCTAGTACAGAAACACATATATACATGTAAGTAATTTGAATCGTTAATACATTGATTTAACTCAATTTGCATCAGAGATGTAAACTGTTCTTGACTTTAAACAAACCACATGCTCTCGGCGTGGCCACAGACAACTGGAGAAGTGATTTTGTAAAAGTATTCTTATATTTCGTTTCAATGAATTTTCAATATTATGCGTATAATTCTATTATAAATGTTCTCATTGATAAGATACTTCCATGCCAGTGTATGCGGCCATGACTCCTATGATATTCCACATCACTAACCAACGCTAAACCGTTAAGCATGCCGTGGCTAAAATACTACGACACCACTATTAGATACTGTATCAATATGGACCATAAGGCAGTGATATTGGAAACAAAACACAATCTCCTCCAGTTCTGATTGTACGATGAAACATATAACTTATTTCGAAATTTCTGAACACCGTTTCACAGGAAATATATTTCAGTGTTCTGAAATCTTCACAATTTCTTCATTAGTTGATGTCAAGAAGTGTCTCCAATTTGCAATGTATTGAACCCTTCTGAATAACATTAGCCGAAAGTCCACCTTTCACCAAGATGTATGCGAAAGTCATTTTCTATCTGTTGTTGTAGAATTCAATATTTGAGCGTATAGAAATGTTCAGGACTACTGTCGTTCCTGCACAGTTCTTTTTCACACCAACATCAATGTTCCTGCATTCTTTCAAAAGTAAAAGTAAAATAAATTTAAAACAAAAAAACAAAAAAACCCAAAAAACAAGTATCGAAATTTCAATGACATTGTGTAAAATAATATGAAAATTAATTATAATCAAAACAGACGATTTTCTTTGGCTTAAATGATACATAACTAAACATTTGTTTCTTTGAAAAAAGATCGTCGCCGTGTTTTGTTGATCTGTGGACTATTTGTCAACTGTGTAAGTGGAATGGCGTTGCTCACGGAATCCGGTTCCCAATCTGACTCAAGATCTGCGTCAGTGGAGATACTCGAATCACAATTGCTTTCGGTGCTCGTCTGTGATTGGTGGCGCAGGCGCAGTGCACTACTGACCCGCAATAGTGTTGCCATGGTTTCAGTGTCACTTGAGTAACCACTACTTTGTTTGACCGGTTCCGTGTTGTCGGAATGTGTTACATTAATCTGTGACCTATTCATCTGGGTAGAGTTCGAGTTCGAACCTGACCTTCCGTGTTTAGGTTGTGGCTGACCTTGATCAAAACTTGTTAACGACGTCATCCCCCGACGCTCAAGGTAGTGTTCGGAAGCACATTTCTTTCTTATCGATAGTCTGCAAGATCTATCCGAAAACGAAGATCGCGCAATTTTGCTTTTAAATGGACTTTCTATTTTGACAGATTTTGACCGTTTCCCACACGAACATGACGAATTTAAGGCTTGTTGGAGTTGTTCTATCCTTGAGTTCGCTTTTCGAAGATTGATGTCATATTGTTGCAATTTCATTTCAAGCCGTTTTCTCTGAAATATTGAACAAATGGGGGTATTAATCAATCGTTAAACATTTAGAGAATATATTCCTGTGTTTGAAATCCAGTCGTCTAAATGACTTGATACTGCAACTTATTGATATTTTGTCTGAAGTGGTGAGGTAAATGGCATTGAGAAACCAGATATTGTAACTTGTAAAATGTCAAAAGTGATGACGCAAGTAACAGAAAGGATGAACGAATATGATATGAATTATTACAATTATGATTGCTTTCAAGTGTATACTTAACGCAGCACCCTGTTCTTCTAATTCTTACCTTTTCCACTGAACGGGTATTTGCTTTTTCAAGTATCTACAACATAACGAAGGTACAATGTTATTATTTCAACATAAACTTCATGGGCCTGCATCGCTCACCTGAACATTTCAGTGATTATTGCAAGCAAAAATAGTTTTCCCATGTTGGGATCTGCCTCTCGGCACCATATATTGCAATCAACTAATTCCTTTCACTAACATTTCTTATTCCAAAGAAGATTCAAAGCAAATTAAGCTGGAAAACATTCAATAATTGAAGACAAATCTTGTTCTCCTTTCACCAAGGACGCTTCTGACCAAGTTTGGTAAACATTCATTTATCCCCTGATAACGTTACCGATTTAAAGATTTACCTCTATTTTCCCTATTAGGCCTTTCTCATGAAATTGGGACTTTCGCAGATACATATTTTGACTAGCAACGACCCTATACCATACCTGTGTCTGATAATCCTTCAACTGGTTGACGATCGTCTTTAGCTCCGACAACTCCGTACCTATGTATAGGTATTGGAACAGATTAAAGCATTTGTTCGTTGATTTCGCTGAAGTATTATCACAATTTTACAGCAAGTATTAATGGGTAATTTAAGAAGACATGCCTTAAAATCGATATACACATGATCTGAACTAAAGTGATTATATTCGGATTTGATTGAAGAATAGATCATTTGATTTATCGGACGCACTAATCAGTAGATACAAATAAATAACAACATATAAGTTTACCCTTGTTCTCCAAAAGTTTCTTGAAGCTCTCTGATTGGACAATTCCTGTCAGCCAATCACGCTTACGCTTAGATGATTCGTTCGTCTGACGTTCTGAAGATGGAAGAGTCGGTTCGTCCCCATTGGTGTTTCTAATGACTCTAGTCTCGTTCATCCTGTCAATAAAAAGTGGAAAGGAAATTATATAACATCGCTACTAAATCAGACTGTTGTACAATAGAATACACAACCTAATGACTATGATAAAATTCTTTTGGAGAAATCAAGGATTACTGTAATGTCTTAACATAATGTACCTCAGCTTGGCTTGTGTTTCCAGTATCACTTTTGCATCAGGGTATTCCACCAGTGCCTGCAACATTTCATAATATAATAATTTAATAATGATATATCAAAATCTATTTTTTCATAAAAAATAGTAATGCTGTCTTCAATCGAGAACGATTTCCAAGATGGCTGCGATGACGAAAGGACCATATGTTGCCATATGCCATAAACAATTCGTTACTGATCACAAGTAGCAATGAAAGCAAAATATGATGGCATGGGACTATGGTATTGGTGTCTATGAGACGACGGAGATGACGGAGGAAATGGAAAATAGATTGAAGGTAATGACAATATCTGGATGGGGATGTGCAATTACGGAGACGAGCTCGTAAGTTGAAAGAACCTGTCTCCCATACATTTATCGAATCTGGGCAATGGAATATATTGAAATCAGCCTCATGATTCAATAAATTTTATAATTTCCAATACAATGTATTTACATCCAAAGATCTTGAAACATATCTGCATATTCTGAAAAGTGCAGCTATTGGAATGAATAACAACGCTGCGTGCAAGTCGAAATAATTACTAAGAAGTCTACCGTGCATACATATTAAGTGGTTTGTATGAAGAAATTAACACCAATATTTGTGCCGGGCAACACGTGAATCTGTCAAAGCACTTACCGTAAGCAGGTCCTTCCTGGAAAGCCGCAACAGCTCAGAATACCCAACAGACCGGACATCTGCAGTTCTCCTGCGTTAGACGTTAGCGTACTCTTAGTGACTCTCAATTGTTTAGAAATATTTTTGGTCAAAACGTCAGGAAATATTAAAAAGTACATAGTTATTTATATTAATATTTTGATATAAAATGTTAAGATTTAATATTATATAAAAGAGACTTTTTCAGTTTTGTTCTTGCTTCGTTTACCTGTTTTGTCCGGAATCAAGTTTGAGCAGACTGATCTCCCCGAAGTAATTACCAGTTCCTAAAGTAGCTACTGTCTGTTTATGTCCTGTGTCATCACAAGGAACAATAATCTGAAAAAAAACACAATTTGTAATAAAAATATATATGAAAACAATTAAAAAATAAAAATAATATGGAATGGAATCACGCAAAGTCTAAGAGCTTATGTAGCAAAGCAGGAACCATGGTGGACACATGACAGTGGTAGGAGTAGCTTAGACCTCATATACTATCTTGAAGCTGAAACTATTTTCAAAAGAAAATGCAACATAGTATATAATTTGTAAAATAAAGAATAAATATCATCATGCAACAATATTGTCCTTCTAGAACTCTCAAGCAACCCTAGGCGATTCTAGAACGAAAGTTAGAGAAATATAATGTTAGGTTGAATAAAGCGAGAACGTATATACTCTGATCTCTTACCGATATGCGTAAGACTTTGAACACTGCCTATAAGCTAAGGAACAAAACGTTTTGTCCTACAGGGTAAGGGTCTCCTACCCATATGATACCCGTTACGATTATTCCTGTCGAATTCAAATTTCGCGAAAATCTAAGACCATGCAAACTGCGTTCTGTTCTAATTCTTTAAAACAAAGTCACATTGAAGTTAAATTATCGTGACGTGAAAAAACATGATTTGGGAAGGCGGACATATAAATCTGGAATGTGCGAAACAAGACAGGAGGAAGCGGGGGAACATTACAGACTAAGTACAGAATTCAATGCGATATTATCAACGGTAAGACGCAGACATTCAGTACCTCTATCTTTCCATGGTTTATGATGTACATCTCACGACCTGTAATGTAATAATAATAAAATCAACACGCTTATATGTGGAATAAGGCTTCAATGGAGAAGATTACATAATAAGCGCAGTTGCTGTTCATTCAACTCGATGAATTATTTTTAACTATGCGATCACCGTACAGGGTATTCAGCAAAAATTAAGAAAGACCTTATGGAGGAAAACTGACAATATACCAACGATTTGAAGACTCAAATTATCAAATACTCGAAAAGAAACGTATAGTTATATACTTGGTACAATTATACATATGTATTACGAAGATTACAAGATGAAACATTAAATAATCCACGATGGAAGGTCTGCATGCTTCCATCAACATCATACATACCTATATCTCCGATGTGACATATATAATCTCCCGGCGAGAAGATCTGTGGCCGTAGTTTTAACACCAACTCCCTCAAAAGTCCCTCCTCACATTCTTCGAAAATAGTGACCTAAAAACACCACATGGAGACCGAAAATAATATTTGGAGAACTGATAATAGCATACCGGCTATACACTCTAAGATGTACAATTTTTCATTAATCAGTACTATTCGATATTTGTTTAAATAAATTATTCTTTGTAGTGTTAATGGGATCAGTATCCATTATCACCTTTTGATTTGTAACTTGTATTTATTGTAGGATGGACAGAGTTGTTATCAGGGAAAAAAACCTAGCCTTCGTTTGATAAGCTTTCCCGGTCCTCCAATGTATGCTTTCAGAAAATAGTAGCATGCAGGTTGTACAGCCATTGTTCACAAAAAAAGTAACATGGTCGGTTTCTTTCGTCACTTCCTTCATTAGTTTTTTACTTGGTTGTCTCCCATGATATCTCCCGTTAGCATTATTTAACTCACTATGTTACACTAGTTGGTGGATTGTTACACCGAACGAGTCTATCAATCAATCAAACAAAGCCCTCCATCTATTTGATAACTAACCGAAGGTAGCACAAATCGATAGTTGTTACTGTTATTCCTTTTCTGTTTTTGTCCATCCCCTACACCAGACTATCACCAGCGTGTAATCAGCGTTGTAATACCTTTTTGAGGGTGTCTAGATGGACTTGTATGGCGATCTCCATCTGAAGTCTCTCCGGTAACATTTGTAGCAGCTGTGGCTCGTCCATGGCTTGATTTCTGTACCAGTGATTAGCAGAGATGATGTAATAACTACACAGCTATATAACACACACTATTTATAACGGAAATTCTAATACTTTCGGTAAAATTACTATGACACTGAATTCCAGAATGAATTAGAGACTTTCCCCTTGGTGGAGACAATACAATTACACTCCCTACATTCAAGCAGTGTTTACCATTATTTCTGTTTCATCTTTCTAATTTACTTCATCCTTTCAGATATTACCCCTATTAGACTACTTTGCATAAACAGGAGAATAACGCGACCGAGCTTGGTGCCCTGTTATGTATGGGAATAAACAGTGGTATTCACTAACAGGATTTGATCTTAAGTGTGATCTTGCGGACAAACCTATTACAATTTTACCAGCAGACGACAGTCGTTATGAAGACAAGGTCGTTGTCATATTGCAGGACAATAAAACACGTGAAGACATAAAAGAGATGAATGAATAAAAAGCGCCCCATAGATAAGAGAATAAGATCTCAGACTCTCAATTCAGACACCTGAACCCAACTCTTTAATACTTGATTTACTCCTCTTCTATTGTTACACCAAAATAATTGTCGTTGAAGTCGTCAAAACTTTATATGTTGTGGATTCTAAACTCCAAATGTGTATAGTAACATACCTGGACCAAGTGTAGTCAGCCCACCGTTTGACTCTGTTCTGTAATGGTATTGGGACATTCCTGTGCCTCAGGTAAAACTTTATCTGGTCCATCCTGTTACAGCATACACAGAATCAATGATATATGTATCTATATAATTACTGCAGTTCAATGAAAGGAGTTTTGAGTTGTTAGTACAATTTAACCTTCGTTTCAATTTGAAATGATGTCATCTTAAAATGCAAAATTCAATATCAGTAGGGGAAATGATTATTTATATATATATATGAACCTCTTACCTCGATTGGAATTCTTGTCTAGATGCATTTAAATTACTGATGACGTCACCGACGTTACCGACAACGGCAGCAAATATAAATACACCAATAACAAACGTCAATCCTGTGAACACGTGTTCCTAAAATAGTCAATAATTAAACATTCTTTAAGTACTTGAAGATAAACAGTGTTGACGCGTTTTTATGACAACGGTTCATAAATATCATTATATATCACTTAAGTCAAAATAGACATACACGATGTAAAATGTGTAACATTTTTGAAAACAATTCCTCAGAACCTTTATGCGATATTTCCGACAATAGTATACATGCGTCAAAGTAAAATCGTGAATGAACTTCAAATCCTACGTTATACTATGTTAAAGATACGTGATTGACAGTGACTTACCAGATTGGTCTGAGGCGGCGGTCTCTCCCCTATAGTGGTCAGTATGAGTAGTGACCAATAGATACAGCAGATGTATTTCCTACAACATCAAAAGGAAACCAATGACGTCACAAATGTTCCTATTTAAATTTTGAATGAGCTCTTTAATATAAAGGAAAACGGTGAATTAATATCAATTCTAATAAGCTGTCTATAGTTGTTGAGGGTGCATTGAAAGGGAACTAACGAATTATAGATATTTATCCAGCTTGTAGGGGGATAAATATACATACTTTTTCAATGGTGGTTTTCGTGGCGACTAGTTACCTTATAAAGTTATCCGGATAGTTTCCACTTGAATATGCCCATTCGGTAGACCCAATGCCTTCGTACTGTAAAATACATTAATTCGACATTTCTTGGTTGCGATGCGTTTGATAAAGCAAATAGTTCCAACGTTCACTTTTACCAAAGATAATGTGATATTTTGTTTAAAATCGATATAAAGTATTCTAACATCCTATGACATTTTCAGAATATATACTATCAGCAAAAAACAAACGTATACAATCCTTATTTGTTACGCAGCTTAGGTAACAGTTGTCAATACATTTTGTATATACATCCCCTTGGTATCATTCAGGAGATACTGGTTTAAAGGTAGTAAGGCTTAATCGCGTAGCCACTAAATAACAATGATAATTGTAATATGAAGTTCTTATATACCGCTATATCACAGCAGCATAGCTGTCTTAAAGCGGTTGACAAATTATTTTCCGTGTTTATCGGGCCTTTAGCAACCAGCCAATGTCTTTCTCAACTCCCAAGGGAGCACACAGTCGGAGATACCACTTCGGCGCTAACAGCTTACATACGAAAGTTCTTAAAGCGAGATCGACTGGATCGCAACCGAGTAAAGTTTCTTGTTTATCAATTAAACGCAGTGCCAGTGACAGGCTCGAACTATAGCCACCCTTCGGATAACACAGCCCAGACTCCTACCACTAGACCAGCGTGAAAAATACCATAATCAATGTATAATGGGACTCGATTGACTGCTATATACCTCAAGTTTGTCACCGTTGAACATTTAAAGGGCGAAAGGAGGAGAGAAAGATTTCAAGATTCAAACACGAATAAATATTTCAAAATGTACACAAAATAGCCATGTAATATACCAAAATGTATGTTTGGACATATAGTTTCTAAAAATCACCAATAATTTCTTGTAGATGTTAACAGCTTTTTTTCTATTGAGTTACTTTGTGGTAAGACGGAATAGTCCAAAGTCATACAAATAACCAAGCCTGGAAAATAGCTAAGCTGTTATGCTCACAAGTGTCTAAAGCACAGGGCAGGATCATTTGTTTGACCGGATTTTTCTTTTAAGTACGTATACACTCTTATTTTGTTTTGACATTGAAATGCAAATGGCGACTGTAAACGATATTACACAAATATGTCATTAAGGGAGACATTTCAATCAATATAAATGCTCCTATGTCATACTTTTAAGGCATCTGATCCTAGTAAGAAGGACCTTTTAAAGGCAAATTGTTAAACTGGTGAGTTTTGATGTTTGAAATCCTTCTTATATGCTATTTTTCAACCGCCATGTGTATTTCAAGACAAAATAAAAATAGTGTTTTTACATGTCATAAAGTCAAATCTAATCAAATTGTCAAAACCAATGCTCCTATTTTGTGCTTTAGACTCATGTGAGAAAACAAAAAAGCTATTTTGTGCAATATATGCGATACAAATGAGCTAATTATGTCTCCCTAAAACATGCATTTTCGTATGTTTTGTAGAAACTACATGTCAAGAGCAAATCTCACGGTATGCCATGATACATACTAAAAGTTCATCCTGTTACGTTTGTAAAATTGCACCATATTAGGCATTTATAGGCTTGCAAAATATCAGTTTTGACTGGATTTGCTGTTTAGATGCCCCTTAAGAAATCCGTGAAATTGGGAACAAGACCCTGAATATCGAACCAATTGCGACTTGTTTATACCGGTTTTTTTTTTTAAATCAAAGAGTTGATATTTGTCACGCTTATCGTATACGTGGCTCATTGCATGTAAAGATCGAGATAAGCAACTGGTGTAAAAGAGCCTTTGCTTTCAAATTCAGATCAATATGTCTGCTTTCATTGTTATTTGTAGACAACACAACATTATATAAACACGCCAACACTACAAATATATCACCGTTCAGCTCACGTATGCACTTCGTGAAGATTGCAATACCATTTAACTACAACCATAACATGTTCCTGAAGTCTAGGATAAGGATGGTGTACAGACTGTGATTGTCGCACGCAACGGTCACGCGCGGTACAGACATTGAGGATAGGTCACATAATATCGATAGCGTTTATGGTAACGCCGCAAGTATGAAAAACCAAAATCTCTATGAACTGCACTGAATGAATCACATAATGTCTGTAACTATAATATATTTAATATTCTATACAGTCTTCGCAATTTAATAAAACACGTTCCCACTGGTATATAAATGCTAGCATTTGTACATTACAGACAATTAACAAAGATTTAATATTTAATAATAACTATCAATAACTGAATTTACCAAATAAGGTATAAAAAGGGAAGTTAAATATATATGCAAGAGAATACAAATAAAGCCTCAAAAAGTATAATCACAACTTTAGCATGTAATGTGTTAGCTGAGGTTCGCCACGTACCAATGATACGATATAATACAAACAGCCAATCCAGTGTATGACCAGTAGTAGGTACAGGGAGAGTTTGATGGCCCGGACACAGTTCGGGTTAGACGTACGGCTGTCAAATGTAAACATACATGTACTATTGTTACATACAAAATTTCACTTCATTTTAACAAAGAAGTTTTTACGAAGATTATATATCAATCCTATATACTTCTTTTAATACAATTACAAATAAATTAAGACACGAACATACACATTGATAGCGTCTTTTGCTTCATTTTGGAATATGTCCAAGTGAAATAAATATGGTGCTTTCAAAAACCGGAACACAGACATCAACCTCGTGAAAAATTAAATGAAATATGTTTTGAAAATTAAATGACGTAGATATTTTTTTTTCAAATTTTAGTACCTGTCGGTAATGTCGAAGAAACCGGAGACAGTGCGAGCCTTTAGTAGCCTTGGTAACCGTGTTATGGATATGTAGAATCCTTCTGATTGATAAAATGTATACCAATATATTGCAGCTAGTGTACAAACATCGAAGGATTGTACAACAAACACACAAAATATGAGTATATTCCAATACAAAGTAAGAGCAAGATACAGTGAATCCAAACATGAATTTATCCGAGTAAAGAACATGTGTATATTCTGAACGGAGCAGCTGTTCAAATTAATCAAAATATGGTGTGCATGTTACAGCACAACTCGGGATTTAAGTCCACCAGCAGAGTTAACCAGAAACACACACAAAAAAAAAAAAAAAAAAAAAAAACCCAAAACATTTTTTTTTAAATGATGGAAAATGATACGATTCTTTTTTGAAACAATCACATTTTTTTCTGGTGATATCCTGATAACTATAATTTAATACGTACGATATTTCTCGAAACCAATGCCAATATCAATATATTTCAGCAATCCTGAAAAATTAAAGAAAATGCTTATTTAACGATTGTCTCTCAACATAGTAATCTACATATCAAGTTTTTTGAACGAGTAAAATATACAGGTGTTTCAAAATATATGATACTTTATAAATCCCGATTACTCATTTCATTTTAATCATAGGAAAATAATATATACAACATGTATACCACAGCAAAACACATTTTCTAAATTTTATTCTCATATCTTACTGACCATACGGAACAGGGTTTTAAACATTTAACTATTGGTTAATACAAGGTACCTTTTTATACCAAGTGTTCCAAATGACGTACATTTTGGTCAGCGACCAGGTCAAATCTACGTCTAAAATTCTTAATTACTAATGAACATGTTTCAGTAGAAATTGCACAGATTTCTCTTCGGATAGCCTGTTTCAGGTCTACAGTGTTCTGAGGAGGTGGATTGTGTACTTTATCCTTAAGATACCTCCACCAAGAAGTCTCAATGGTTGAGGTCAGGTGAATGTGGTGGCCACTCTGTATGTATGTATGTGGTGTTGCCCCATCCTGTTGAAACCACACTGATCTAATGTTATGAGATTTTTTTTGCAAGGCTGGTAATGTTCTTTTAAGAAGCTGGAGGTATCGATCAGAATTAACTGTCGTGGCGTTGCCATTTGTGTCCTCATAGAAAAATGGGCCGATAATTCCAGTTGAACTAAGAGCCACCCAAACGGTTACATTTTCACTATGTAGGAGTTTCTCTGTATAGAATTGTGGATTTTCAGACCCCAAAATCTGAAACTCTGCTTGTTCATCTCATTATGTAGGTGGAAATGAGCCTCATCTTAAAATCAAACGGTATCCGGAATATATAATGAATATCAGTGTCTTCCAGGTGCTGCATAACTGAAATGCGATATGGAGTCAAGTGCAAATCAAATCGAAGTATCCTGTAGACACTAGTGTCATAACTGTCTATGTCCTTTAAACCTTGTCACACAGACTTTTTTTTTTTTTTTTAATTCCTCAATTACTGTTCTCACACTTTCAATATTTTCCTTAGAACGAGCACATTTATGCCTTCCCTTGTTTGCATGTCTTCAATCAGCAACTAATCCAATGTGTTCAAACCTCTTTACAATGCGCTTAATCTGCATTATTGACATATTCGGCATCTCTGGATACTTTTTATGCAAACATCTCGCCACTTTTATAGGTGAATTAAGCTGATAAAACAGTTTTACTGCTTCTGCCAGATGTATGTCAGACACCTCCATCTTTGAGATTGACTGTTTTATGAATCATAGATGACATCGTATATAACGTCATAGATGACATCATAGATGACGTCATAGATGACGTCATATTTTCCCCAACTTTTATTAAACAAAATTGTGAACAATTACCTATCATATGGTGTATAACGCTTCTCAATGTGATGAGAAGTGACTGAGAAAAGTCGATTTAGAATGTATCAGATATTTTGAAACACCCTGTACATGCAGCTGTGTCATTGTAATTTAACCAAGCTAATAACTACAAGTCAATTTATTCCTTTATTATAGAATACTGACATTAAAAGAAGCATAAAAGTGAAACATCGCCAGCCAACACGAAAAGCTTACCTTGGCACACGTATATGACTGTATGGAGTGGTAGGATGGATAGCAGATCCATTTTAAACCTTGTCCGTCCCCAGTATCTCTCGCACACCTTTTGGACATCCGACACCTGTAATAGGTCTGATATTATTATCCCTTTCAGTTTGAATTGTTGTTGTATTACCTTTAGATACCACAAGTACCTAGGGTTTAATGATGTATAGAATCAATAATGAAGACACTCTCTACAACAATTATTCATGAACCCAGGCACATGTGTGAAACTGTAGTTGTTGTATACACATAAATTAATGAGCCTGTTTCGATAAGAGAAGAAGAATGAAATACACGAAATCTTGTTGCGTATTTTACTTATGTTTTGGCGAATAAAAAGATATAAACATCTTTCAATGCAATGTGAGAGTGAGATACAATAGAACCATCAATGAATTAAACTGCATCATAGGTCTCGTCAGTAGTGCTAAAGTCCTAAAGTGTTAATATCTAGGAGGTTGTGAGGAAAACACAAGATAAGTAAAATGAATGGCAAAATCTGGAATGGAAGGCACAATAGCCCGTGACAGAACAGATATGTTCAAGGTAACAGACATCAGCAAATTTTTTTTATTTTTTTTTTATTTTACCAGTTATTTTTTTTTTAATTTTTAATTTTTAAGGCATTTTTAATACATATATACAATAATAATCACACACACACATCGATTCCAATCGGTATGTTTTTCATACTATCATTTTTACCATCACAAATTATGTCTTTCATCATCATCATCATCATCATCATCATCATCATCATCATCATCATCATCTCTTCATAATACCATCATCTTACTAATTATCATCATTATCTCATAATCATACAGTCATCATGATCTCATCATCATCACAATCAGCATTATAATCATAATATCATCATCATCTCATTATCATAGTATCTTCATCAACATCATATTCTCATCATCATACTAATCATCACAATCTTATCATCATAATCTTATCATGATATCATCATCATTTTCATCATCATCATGGTCATCACCATTCAAATCATCATAATTATCATCATAGTAATCATCATCATGCAATCATCAAAATCTCATCATAATCTCATAATTTTTTCATCATCATCGTCTTCAACAAAATATCACCATCATCATCATCAATAATCACAATCATCATAATCATTTTCAACAAACATTTTCATCATTGTTTTCAAACAAACATCATCATCATCATCATACTCAGCAATAACAATCATATATCGTCATCATCCTCCATCAACAGATCATCATCTTCATCATACATACTCATAATCATGAATAGAATGACAAACATAGAGAACATACACACATCCTCATACACCGACACAGAATATACAAACACACACACACATATTCAGTTTCCTGGTAGCCTGATCAATCATGTCAAGGGCTAAGTGTCTGTGTTGGTCATATCAACTCTTTCCACATCAACAGAGTCATTGACATGATTGACCAGACTCCACACTGATTCAGCCAATTACATCTATCATATCCTCTCACAAAAATTTTTATAAAAAAACAAAACAACATACCTCATATTTCTTTAAGATCTATTGTGACACACTGACATCAGCAAATATCATACAAAGAAAGAAAACTTTTTTTCACCAAAGGATGTAAAAGAACACATATATCCTTTCATACGTTCAAAATCCATGGATAACACACCGGTTCCATTTGTAACAAGCTAAAAAAACATCTGTGTTACAAAGATTCTACTTACCAGGCATCCATCCTCATAGTAAGACACACGACTTTGTACTACAATGTCGAACAGGTATACAACATCACATCCGAGGTCAAGGACGGTGAATATCGTGCTTGGTAATACCTAGTTAGTAATACAAAACATTGTGATCAGTCGTTCATACCATGATTTACAAGATTATTAAAAAAAAAAATGAAAATTAAAGATATTAATCTAAATAAAACAATACCTGAAAGCGTTTACAGAAACAATAAGTTATTGAATTATTTTAGACACGAACAATAATTTACTCACGTGTTCCCTCATCTCAGTAAATGCAAGCCGTAGGACGATAACGACGATATTATAGAGGGCTGCCGTGGTGATGACAACCTGTAAGAAAAGTGGATTATTTTCAGTGCTTACATTTTTAAACAGGAGAAAACGTAGACAACACGCAGACATCGTTATGTGTTGAATTGGCTGACTTGTTTTGGGTTTTATAAGGAGAGATTATGAGACTACTTTAAAGTAATTTCTGCAATGAAATAGACAGAACCAATAGAATTTTTCGTTTTCTCTCACTCTTAATTAAAAAGCCTAATGGGATATATTTTCAGTCAAGTTACGAAACTATAGTATTCAGAATTCCAATGGGCGCACTAAACTTATTTTCGTCGCTTTCGTGTCTACTGGAAAATGTCTACTGGGGGAGTTAATCAACAGTTCTTCCAATATCCTCTTCTAAGGTATCCCATCATATCGAATGAATATCAAACAATTTTATGTCCAAATAAAATCAATTTCAGCACACATCCTAGACTAAGAAAAAGTATACTTGATTCTTTTTGGAAAATGTGTTTTATGAAGCAATTCTCAATTGAGATTAATACGCACCTTACTCGATGCTCAACACGACATACTCGACGATGTCATTAGTGATACAGAGTATGTGATTGTATAGTAAGACCCACATTTAACTCTTTAATATGTATTCAATAAATACATTGCCGTTGATTAGTTTTAATTTAACCTTATAGGGTAAATATTCTAGAATGGTTTACACAAACTATAGAAATAAATAAATAAATAAATAAATAAAAGCCTAGTATCAACAAATGTAATGTCATAAAGAAGTTGATAGATGCTTTAAATCTTTAGTTGTATCATGAAGTCATTCATTTCATGTTCAGCAATTATTATGTTAACATTTTGTTTGGTATTATGAGAAGGTATGACAAGGCGTCCAAGCGATGAAATAAAATAGTAGGAAACATACCATCCATTTATAGCACATACCATCCATTTGTAGCAGACGTTACCGTCTGGGTCCAACACTCCATTTGAAACGTCATTTAGATGGGATTTCGATGCCTATAAATAGTATTACAACGTATTCGTAATAAATGTATAATCATTTATTGCAAGATTCACGAATAACACAAATCAAATGTTGGCAGACAATATAGCGACTAATGATTTTTAGTTTCTCCAATGTTAAAATTATTAGATGGAAACCACGTACCCTCACCCTTACCCATCTCCTCCCAACCCCGTCAAAAAATCTGGGAATCCAACATAAGTCGCCTCTGTTTATAATGCAGTCGGATATAAATTATTTAGAAATCTTTATTAATACATATATGTATACCGAATGTTATAACTAAACGTATGTAAGAATTTAACACATCTTGATTGATAGTTAAATATATATGTTTTCCATCACATTATTGTTGTTTCCATTGTACAGAATGCAACAAATATCAAGAAGACCAAGAAGACCAATGCTCACAATAACTCACCTCTTTTTGCGGTGATTTTGAAGGGTTTGTCATATCTGTGATGCAACTTTTCTCTGGCCCATTCTCACCTGACCACACCTGAGGGCGATGAACAGGCGAGCGGTCATTCTGGATTATGGTATCCGATGTCAGGTGTGTGTCCATTAACCTCAATTTTCGTCTGTAAATCCAATACGTAAACATTTCAAAACCCATAAAGAAACATTTGATATGCTTTATCCCTAATTATCTGTCTTCGCGTTTTCGAAGTTTTTCGATACCGTCCGGTACGTCCTAATAAATCTATTTGGATATATTCCAAGCTTATTTACAGACTTGGCATTATAATATGGCACAACGCCTGAACACAATATAGGATGTTGCTGTGTAAGCGTTTCTGGAAATCGTTTTGTTTAGTCAATATGAGAACAAATTGAGTAGCCAGACTGATGCATATGAAATGACCACTACATGACTTTCGATGGCAGTTTGTTCTGAGATAGCAGCACTGATAGATACTTATGTAGATATATCGTATATAAGCATGACAAAACATCTATTGTGATTCCAATATGTTACTTATGCATTAATCAAACCAGATTTATAGAAAACACACGATGTTGTGGGAGGGACGCAGTACATTCCTGTTATTATACACAGTTTTATATCTTTAGTCAGTTCTTTGTCAGTTCTTTCTCCGATTCCCTGAGCTTACATGTGATTCGCCACGCCCACAAACCAAGTGACACAGATATTTAATATAATAAACAGCGAAGGAATTGATTCATCTGAATCTTGATTTCATTTTGCCCATAAAATGTTTTAGTCGACCCAATAACTAATTTAACATAACTGCAACGTTTGAATTCAACAGCCAACTAACTATTTTATTTCTACTCCTACCTAGAACAAATTAGTTTGTATAAAAGCCTGTAAATTAAAGATTTTATGGTATACATTCGAACACATATGTATATCAAATGGTTTGTATGTTGTTTGGAAGGCGTGAAAATAACCTGAACAAAAACGCCATATTCAATATTGGCCACATGCCTTTTTTCATGGGCGGTAATATTACATCAAAAAACACTCTCGGTATATACCAGATTGGAAACTTTAATATGGTGATATTTGCAATATTCATAGAGATGTGATGTTGTATCAAACCTGACTGAATGTTACATTCTGCCTATACGTATTCCGGGTAATACACTATACCAGATAGTACTTTTTTCTGACAAATTACTTTGAAATTCATCACTTTCAATATCAAAGTTTCATATTGCATTTTTCACTTCTCACTTACCTTGAATGGAATCGAATGATAAGAAAACCAAACTATAAGATGTGTAATGATTTTGTGAAGCATTTCTGTTAAATGGAAGTATTATGAAAAAAAGAAATTTTTTGAACAGATCGTGCTAAACAATGATGTTTCATAGTAAAAATTAAAAAAAAAAAAAAAAATTTAGATTGAAAATATCTCTTTTTTTTTTACTCTCAAAACAACCTTTAAAATATAGTTTTATGAAATTGTTTGCATGTAAGCAGTTTTTGACATACTTATAGGCTTATCGTACACCGTCAAAGCAGACTTATGTGTTAAGGAACCATTGGAGAACTGAGCATAGACAGATTAAACTCTCTTAAACTCAATATTACGCTGCACTCAGTGAATGTCCCTAGAAAGTAATTGATACGTATTCCTATAGTTACGACTAAGCAGACAGTATCCCTCTTATGGTTCCGTTAATTTCCCATGAACATCTGCCTCACATTCTATGCGTCTAGTTAGAGGCATCACGTTGACATTTGATACTCTTGCAATTCTATTGCTGCTCTCCAGGGTACGGTAGAACTTGCATTAGACCCGAGAAACTTGGACAGCATGCCTAGACAGGCCAATCACGAAACGTATATACCAAGTTGAAGCGATACGCGAAAAGCATGTTCAGTCTCATGCAACTTAAGTTGGGAAAAATCAAAACCTATTGTTCTGTATGATGTAATGAGTCATTGTCTTCCTTCTTCATACGTGGTATAATCAGTTATAGCAAGATATGTGAAGAATAACTGAAGCTTAATTTTAACGAAATCTCCATTACTGGTTACAATTTCATAGATGTTCAAGTAAGATGACATGGGAGCTTTCGTTACCTACTGTTATCTGTTTTAGGTAACGTCTGCGTCGTCACTAACGGTATACATGTACAGCCAAAACCGATACTATACCGAATACAAAAATGTTTCATACACACCACTAAAATAAAGGAGATGTCAAATGAGTATCATATTGAGATGTTATCTATTTATTTATACACTAAATCATTTTTTTTTTTGTACAAAATGATTGACTTGCAAGAAGGACGAATGATAAAGCAGGTGACGGAACACTTAAAACCTGCAAGGATAGTTTAACGTCACAATTTGTATTAAGAGATTCTAATATGTTGTAAATTTTTGAAAAATTAAAAAGTTTACACAATTAATTCATAGTAACTCTACAAAACGATATGAAATATTGAAGTTAAATCTTTAAAAAACTCAACTGATTCCCGTGTATTGAATGTGTTGTTGAATGGCAGAGGCATTGCGAGACATAACAGTCGGAGTTTATAATGAGGTACAATGCTGATGTTGTATAGGGAAATCAGTTTATATTAGGGCAGTGCCTGAAGACAATCTCTGATTAGGAGCGTACTGGTATCGGCGACGTTACAAATATAACAACTGTCGGATACACAGCAGCCATGCTGTCTGGTTCTTGTAATGACGGAAATAAGAAAGCACATATAGAGAATACGTGTAATGACGTAATCAAATGCAAGGAAAAAAACGAAAAACGAGATTTTCTTCAATCCCATTATCTAAATAAAGTTTCCGTAATTAATTTTAAACGTTATTTGGTAATTCACACATTTTGTTTTGTTTTAAAACAACCTTTTGCATAACGAGTGTATACAGTATATGACCATGTAGTCCACATATAGAAGGCATCGAGCTTTAATACGTTAAAACCGTAAACCTGTTTGATTGTTAACCGACATTTCTGGCACCAGTTTATTGATGGAAATAAAAAACAAAGCTGTTTAAGTATTGATCAATAGTCGATGAAAAAATAATAATGAAAAAAAAAAAAAAAACAAAAAAAACAAAAACAAAAACAAAAAACAATAACAACAAAAAACAACAAAAAACCAAAGACTCACTATACATGTACGAAAAGTTGGAATACTTTTAATACATATTTATAGACAGTGATGCGGAAGCATCTTATCAAGTTAATGACTAAGTATCATTGTTGTTGGTAATATCATGGCTATAAATTCATAATCATTGAACCTATATTGGATATACACATGTCTATCATTGACCCTCCCTGGTTGGACCTTAATTACTGCAATTCTCAATGGACCGTTAAACAATACAAAACAAAACCCTCCCTGGAATATGCCAAATCTAAATTGACCAATTCATTGAATTTTCTATGAGATTTTAATAAACGGTAAATTTAATTGATTTTGACTTCATGCAGTTGGCAGGGATACCGAATACCAATTGCGCACAAAATATTCAACTAAAATATGAGTCTACTGATTTAATAACGAGTGCTGTCAAAATAGTTCGCTTTACAACCTAAATCCGCCATGCAAATATATATAGTATTTTAAATACTACAAAAAGAAATTAAACAGGGATAACTTTATACTAAATTATGCACCTGTCATAATTTCCTCGAACAAACGAAAATTCGATAAAGTCAGCTGACATTTATACAACCGGTGCCGTCAGGAGACCATGAAAGACGTGAATAACGCTATGTCTGGCTGCTAAAACCACTTACAGTACTGTCATGAATGTGCAATACACTGGACCAAAATGGCTAGTGCCTCCGAGGTCGCTTCACTCGCGACTGAAAGTCGATATTGCAAAGCTATAATTTTTTTGACCTCGGTGCCCTACTGAACTTTAATGTAAAGGCTATCGTTTGTACATCATACATCTTGATGAAATGGTGTCTCACACGACATCCACTACAACAAAAGATTTTTACGACTGTGGTTTCATCTATTCATCTTCGTAAACTCAGTTTCAGCCTCACTGGGATTGCTCGTATGCTTCCATCATTTTTCATGACAGTTCAGTTAAACGTTGAATCAGAATATATTGGAACACAAAATTCCCTAAGATTGCCCTGTTAAGACGCTAAATTAGTTTCCGTGAACACGAACTGATATCATTGTATTTAGTTCCAGTAAATTGAGTGTCGCAGCTACCGAAAGTACTATTAAAGTATGGGCGATGGAGGAGGATTTTAACAGAAGTCGTCACGCCTATAATGTACAGAATTAAAGCTGTTATTCAAAACATCCTTAGAAAGATACAATAATTGTGATTTCCTTATATTGAAGGGAGGAAGTGATAAAAGGTTTAGATCAGGGTGAAACGAAGTAAAATTAAAACTGTAAGATAAGTCGTCAGTATATAATCGGAGCTCGACACAAATAACGTAGATACGTTAACAGCAGGTACTTCAGAAGGGTCATATTTGGAAAAAAAAGACCTCACAGAAATCTTGTGATGAATAGAATTGGAAGAGCATCAAAATAAGAAAATGATATTTTTGTACTTTTAAGTCAATAGAAACCAGAATCTGATAAGAGGTCTATGAGAATTAACAGGTAAACTACAGTGAAAACAAAATACATTTGTATATATAGTCTTACTTTTGAAAGTTATCTTGTTGATATGCCAGAATCCCTAGGGTAGCTCATGTGTCTTTCCCTTAAGCAAATCATTACACATTACGGAAGTACAACAAATAGATGCATGTATTTTTTGTATCTGTATATTAACTTATTGTAATGACCAGGAAGAAAATAAATCAGCAGCCGTGTTGCATTAAAGAATGGTAATTCCTTCAATGAATATGCAGCTTCTGTTTCCTGTGGTAGCGCCGAGTCGTAAGGACAACAGCAGTATATGTATATTGTGTCCGGGGAAATAAATCATTTTGTACTTTCCCTATAATCAAGTCTGTCGATAAAGGCATAGCAGAGCTGAAAAGTAATTTGCGGAATATGTTCAAACTGTAGATTAGCTGAAGAGTATGTCGAACTGAACTAGCCGTATTTACTTTCCAAGAATGGAATAATTGTTCAAGACCTTAACGTTAAAAATGATATTTTTCATTAAAGTATACGTATCAAAGATAAGTTTTACTGTAGATTAGCTGAAGGGTAATACTAGCCATATTTACCTTCCAAGAAATTATTGCTATTTTAACGCCATATCTAACTTCCAGGAAATGATTATTATTTCAACAGATAAACAATAAGAGGGTTCGTTTACCTTAAAGAACAATCTTTACAGGGCTAAATATAAGCTTATACACAAGCATCATAACGCTACTGGAAAAAGATAACGGCTGATAAATGATAAGGCTATATGTATGATCTGATAAAAAGAAACCTTGGGTGGGCTTACTACAGCTAAGAAACCATCCGGTTTGGATTTTGACGTTGGCGCATATCAAAATCGAAAGCGAATGCATTTGGCGTTTTTGACAACTGGAAACATACGAAGGAAATCACGTGAATAATATTCATTATATCTTATTTATATAATTACAGATTACACAGACTAAGACACTGGTTTCAGGGTTGATGCGATAACAATAATATTGTCGACGGTACATTAATTAGAATCTATCGGCAAAACAGCTGGTCAAGACATTTAGCCCTAGGCAACCACAAGTGGACTGAATATTTGTACCACGTGTTAGCGACATCAGTGTCCAACATCTTAATGACATTGCTTTGTATATATTGGCCGTCGCTACCTAATTCCCTAAATACCATAAAGACATTCAGCCAATCGGTGGCATGTCATCAAAGTGACATTTTTCAATATATTTTCTGGGATTTAAAACCTTTGTTTTTTAAATAAAAGCGTGTTGCTAATGGCTGACCACTCAATATACTAAAAGTAGTCATGCTAATTAGCTAGAACCCTACCTTAATTGGAAAATCAATTATGAGGTCGTCTACAGCCTCTTTAACCTTTCCAACGCTGATGGATTGATCGAGGCTCAGATAGGGAGGTTGGAAGTAGTGTATGGAACTTTTTGAGTTATATACCAATTACTGCTTAGAAGATCAAACTATTTTTTCTATCTATTTTTATTCTTAAATATAGAACTATTAAATGATCCTTCACGTGACCATTTTCAGTAAAACATACCAGATATCTATTTAGTCATAAAGAGGCAAAAATATCATTATTCAAACGTGGAGATATTCCCAATCTATATGAAATAATATATCTAGAAAGGACAAACATATTGCCTAAGCTTGTTTGTCGGTGTCGTAATGGACTTGAAAAAAAGGGTTATAAACAAAATCAATATTTAAGTCACTCTTGTTGGTATAGATAAAACCATCTATAATGTTGAACGGAACCGGCATATTTGACGGATTGCATGAAAGACAAACAAGATATTAACACCTTTCAAAAATAATAATAATTAAGAGTTCGATGGAGCGGAGCCAAAATGAACTTACTGTATCATGCAGCTGTTTCGTCCTTAAATATGCAAAGCCGTACATGGTTATACAGCGCGCGGTAATCTATAAAATCAGGCATTATGCCTAAGAAATAAGATGATACGTAGTTACACTATGTAAGTCTGGGTTACGTGAGCACCAATGGCCGCTAAAGATGACTAATACGGCGAACTTACCGGAGAGGCGGTAAAAATGGTCGCCTTCCCACCCAAGAGACAACAGGGTGATGGCATAGATCTAAACTCATACCTTTTTCATGCCCCACTGTGGAATAAAACCCAGCCCGTCTTGGCGAAAAATGGTTGCACACTCTACTGCGCTATTAGACCACTGATGTTACCATTTTTACTAGAGTATTAATTCATATTTATACCATATTGAGTTATCGAGCCTGTTTGATTAGGTAAAAATCCATAACTGATACAAGACTCGTTTAAAGGAGCCGAATTTGATAAAACATTACGATACTGGCTAAATGTAATATTTTCTCATATACACTAATCAAATAGAACCTACGGTAGCGATACCTGTAATACACAAAGATATGGCGGTCCACATGTTTGCGTTTACCCATTTATATATACCAAGAACTTCAAATGAATATATCTGGTCCTTACCATTTGTATTTATGTGTTAGCGAGTTTTTTTCTCTCTCAGATCAAATATTTAACAAGAGCTAATATATAATGCAAATGACATTGCTTGTAGAAAATCTTGAATTCGATGAAATTAATGTGTTCGTAATAGTGATGTGCCTTGTGACTTAATTGAACATGTTTAAGCAAATAGGGAATAGGGGTAAGGCTGCATATTAAACATGGAGATGACATAGATAGCCACCAAATTTAATTACTAGTACTAAGGCATGTTACCGCCATCTCATAATCATCATTTAGAAGGTACTTGTACATAACGTGCTATTGTGTAACCACACAAGAGGTAAATAAATAAACACGAATAAAGAGATGAATCGATAAATAGATAGATAAATAAATAAATAAATAAAAATCGTGTGTGTACTTTGTTGCAATGGTAAATATACATGCACTTATAAACCAGAAATACGTTGTTATTGTTTCGATCACATCTTTTTCACAAGTGAAACATTTAATGAATGCAAATATTCTTTATCAGACTAAATTATGATTCACGTAAAAAAAAACACACACACACAAAAAAAAAACAAAAAAACAAAAACAAAAGTAAAAACAAAAACACTACCAGACCTAGGAAAACATATACGTTAGATGTAATACTAATGATAACTTAAGTATGAAATAAAAAATGAAATATCGACATACCTTGTTTTCGTATCAAAAGGCTTCGTTTCCCCCTCGTCATCATCATCTTCTAACTCATCGCTGCGCTGCAACATATATATTTATACTTTGTGTTTGATCCGCTTTCCTTTTGCATAATCCGAAATACATGTGTCTTGTCACACCGGTTCCGACCTAACTGTTACTCTCTTCTTTGACATTATGGCGAGGAAGCGTTGTCACAACATTTAAGTATTGACAATCCTCTCGATAGGCATGCTATTGGTATCTGATCGTATGTTTCTGATTTCCTTCCCAAGAAAATTTACATATTGTATGAATAAATAAATAAAATAAACACATATCTCTGGCGATTTATTAGTTTTGAAAGTATAACTGTGTATGCTGTTCAGAAATAAAGTCAAATTGTCAACAAGCCAAAATGCTGTGTCTGAAACAATGGTCATGCAGTATAAAGATATACTTAAAATATATTGCAGGATCACCATACACAGCTCCTAATGTCAGCGATCGATACTTGTGAGAGTTACACAGACATTATTGTATGTACCTCATTAGGCGTGTCACCAATTTGCTAGACACCTAACTGGCTGGAGATACATAAGGCGGTGACCCTTGGCTTGACAATCGCTATCTATACTGTCTAGGGAAATGAAACTCTAAATAAACGTCTAATGACCAGACATTATGCCGACATAGACCCATGACATAAAACTTCACAAAAATGGACTTTCAGAAACCAAACATTTACACGGCATGGTTTGTACATTTCATTGGCGTATAGAATTTGAATAATTTTGATGGAAACATTTACAGTTATGAATATATGATCATGATAATATGTATGTTAAAATGGATCTTGGTAATTTGTTAGATTATAAATCTGCATTAAAGAATTATCCGAGAAAGACCTTCATTCCTATGATGTTTGTTATATAGAGGTTGGGCACACGGCTCTAACTGGCTTAGATGTTGTTTTTTCACATATTGTTATACATAGACCAAAACGTCTCCATCGTTATGAATAAATTCAACAATCACGAGTAGTCTTTGGAATGCCAAAACATTTTTTTATCGTTATGAATGAATTCACCAAACAAGAAAGAACGTCATTAAATATTCAGAGATTTGGGTTTGATGTTACGTTCGGCAATGTGACGACAAGTTTAATCTTTCGACATAGACACGGTAGGCAAACAGACATAACGACCACTCACAGGACAACCGGTACCGGCCAAGCAAACCTGCATGTATTACCCAGCCGAGGACAGTGATACGAACACTTGGAATAAATTGGCTCTGTTTGAAGAGAGTTTTATCACACGGTGATGTGTTTATTGCCACTAAACGTATTAACAGAATACACAGTCTCAACATTAATCTCTTTTGCCAACAACATAACGACATCTTCCTCATTATACATAAAGTAAAATGTAAATATTTAACAGATAGTGATAGAATAGACATATAACTCCTGAAGAATCAATAGCATTATTACATCAGTAGTTGCTATACCGTTCGTTATTATAAAGTGATAAAGATGTTATACTGTATATGCGTCTAATTTAGCGGAGCTCATATTTCTCGGTTGTCTCGTTCTATTTTTGGGTATTACATTCCGCGAAACACAGTCTTGTCAGTATATGCAATAGGTAAGTGTCCACGTAATTACATTTGTATACACACACACACACACACACACACACACACACATATATATGATATTTCTGGATAGGCGATTGGGTGCCGTAGATCGGAGTTCGAGGCCCGGTCAGGGCACGAGTCATAAAGTTGTCTTCCTTCGTGAGTTGTGTTACTGTGTTACATATGCACTATGTGCTGGTGATCCGAAGATAGATATTGGAATTTCCTGTCGTAGTTGTATTGTGATGAATACACACACACACGCAAATATATATATACAAGCATATAACAAACATTCACGGAGATGAAAACTCACGGTACAAATATTTGCGTTGTATTTATTTTCGCATTACATTTTAATAACGTAAATATTGTGAAGTTAAGTCTCTTGCGAATATTACAAATTTCAGGGAGTCAACATATCGTCTGCTTCAGCTTTATCAACGACATTTGTCTCGTAAACGAACAAATGACACGATCTCAAAAAGAAGAACGGGGTTGTGATATCTCTATTGAAAACAATAAATATCAAGTGTTCATGATGGCAATTATCAAAGTTTTCTATCAACCCGCGTTTCTATAAAAAAAAACTGATAAGGTGTACGCATGTTAGACATCTATCAAGGAAATATATCATAAACTGCGGACAGACCTGGTATTATTGAATCACTCCTACTTTCGGTGAGGTAAGCAAATACATTAAGAAAGGAAACTACACCACGATAGAGATATTTTATGGAGCCGAGGTAATTTCAACAATGACATTTCTGAAATATTAGCAAACTATCTTTATCATTTATTAAGAAGGATATAGTTATTTGGTTTCTGTTTCCAACGAGTGCTCGACGAAGGTTTATTTCAATGGAAAAAACCAGACTCGTTTCTGAAATCTAAAATGAAATGGAAACACAATGGCATATACTGTATGTATATGAAGGAAATATCCAGCCACAATTAAGGATAACTTCCCATCAAGCCTATGTTTAGAATACCGGAAGTTAAGAAGTCATGATTGTTCCATAGTAATAACATTTCTTCCTAGACAAAAAAAATACTGATACCATATTACTCCTATATAAGGTACTACGTCAGCTAGTTCTGTCATATTAGTACTAGCGAGACGCTGACTGTAAATATTTAAAACAGAGGGAAAGGTTGTAAAATTCCATTTGTTTTGCGAATTTCGCCATGATGGAAGAACACCGTATTTTGTTTTGTTTTACATCATGTTTTGCAATTCCTGACACATCACAATGACATCTTTATGATAATTAATGGTTTCCTGTTAATGATATTTTCTGACGGCTGCGGGAGAATGTCAATGCTGTGTCTTTAAAGCAAGAGTGAAAAATGTATCGATATATTAAGCAAAGCAAATAAAACATATAGGGTTTTCAATGAGAAAACCGTTTAAATATTTTTCTATTGACAGCATTTTAAAGATAATAGCACCATCCTTATCAAAATATGATTATACATTTGTCACGCTTCAAGGCTGTGCGCCATTTTATTTTAGCTACTTTTCGCAATTTTACTATTTCTGCTGCAGTCGGACAATATTTGCTTTTGAAAGTGTTATCAATTTTGAGATAGAGACACTCTCTACATGTCTTAGATATGTAGCCGTTGATACGGGAAAGTGTTTTACAAGTCTTACTTAAGATATCAAGACCTCTGTAGTTCCATCGGGGCCTAAAAGATAATAAGTTAGCATAACGTTTGTCACAAATGATGTAAAATACATTTATTGTATATGTTTTGTCATGTTGACAGACTCCTGTATCTAGCTAGTAAACATGTCATGAATGAGTCTATTTGTCATTTGATGCATCTTATATGATCATACGATAATTTGATAATACTGTTACTACCGTAACCAGGGCAATTATTATATGTTGGGATGATGGGAATGGATACTATAGAAGGCAAGAGGTAGCATCTTAACTATGGATTTAGTAACAGACTTCTAGGATTTGCCAGTGATCCTACGAGCCAAATTATACAAACAAACAAACATCAAAATAACAACGTTCCAAATACAAGATGTATCCTAGACGCATTTTAGAATTTTGTCCTTCAGAGCACTGTTGAAGCTCAACTCAATCTGACTCAATATTGATGCAATACGAAAAATGCAATGAATCCCGAGTTAAAAAATGGGGTTTCTGGTGCAAATTACCCGGTGTCAAACCACTGATACCCTGAAACTGTTTATTTTTAAACAATATTTGTTTACAATGGATGTCTTGTTATGTTAAAATTAACCTCACATTTCAATCACTATTATCCGGCTAAAGAGTCGATACGTCATTGCCAATGCATGTACCCAAGTATCGGCATTTTCGGAATTAATGTTGTTTTATCACCTCCTATTGAACTGGCTCTCCAACATTGTAGTACTTGACGTCACTAGAACGTATATTATAACAAGATAACTTTTAACTAAGTATATTTATCAAGGACCGACGGGCACGGCATAAAAATGTAGATCCGTTTTTTGATTTTGATAAATCACGTTAAATGGGAAAAGAGGCAGGCTTTTGATTCATTACTTCTACTGAGTACACATGCTAAAAACTGCAAAACTATCCGGAATAGGATGTCATAAACTTTTCAAACGTAGCAAAGAATTAAAAACATTTCCAGAGAATATTAGGTGTTTTTATTTCCCAAATGTCAAATTTGCTGTGCGCTGTAATGTTCCAACAATAGAAAGTCATATTCCTTCTCTAAACATTATTTTCCATGAAGCATTATTTATATACATATACATTAGCTTCATCGAGAAAGGCATATTCCCGGTAATAATTTGTTTTCTGGTGAAATCATTCACATCTTTGTCAATATAATCTTGGAGTTGCTGTTGAAATCTGTTTTACACAGTTTGTGAGATTTCATTTTATCCTCTCACAAATATAATATCACTTTCTACTGTGAAATTAGTTTTTCTTCGTTAATTCAAACATATTCCGTAGTCTGCCAATTTCAAAACTGGATGCTGGTGCTCAAAATGTGGACTGTGTTAGGAACACGGGCAAATGACATGATTCGAATGAGATATATTATTCTACTCTGACATATTAAATGTCTTGTAATGCTGCATTGTTTTATTCCTAATGCCATTGTTTTGTCAAAATTCATAATTGTGCAAGAGATGTAGATGGATAGAGACTAATTGAGATATGTAGATGGACAGAGACTAATTGAGAGATGTAGGTTGTACTATATAAGCTAAATTTAATCACCTTTGTACTATATGACCTAAATTTAATCACCTTTGTACTATTTCACCTAGATATAATCACCTTTGTACTATATGACCTAGATATAATCACCTTTGTACTATATGACCTAGATATAATCACCTTTGTACTATATGACCTAGATACATTTACCTTTGTGTTATATGACCTACGTACACTTACTCTTGTATGTTGTAGACTTCGTATAAATATTGATGTTTAGACATTTTGTCTTAGTTTTATTGATCTTTGTTAGAATTTCGGTTTTGTTAATGGGTCTGTCGGTTCTCTTGTTGTTTTATTTACAAATAAACGCCCAGGCTACCTCAGTAGTCGATGGATTTGAAAACAAACCAACATAAGTATACATACTAGGATAGTGTAAATTACGTTTGTATAAATGCATGTTGGTGTAAATGTGTACGTTATCATGCTAATATGACTTTACAGCACCCCGGGGTGTTAAAACTACACGGACATAAATGTAAAGACCCACCCTAACCCCATCATCTCAAGCGCTTTACAAAATCCCCACCATATCAGGTGCTCTATAAAGCCCCTCTCTCCCACCACCACCATCACCATCTAAGACGCTATATCAAGCCCCCCTCCCATCCAAGACTCTCTATAAAGCCCCCCTCCCCATTACCACCATCTAAGACGCTATATAAAGCCCCCCTCCAAGACTTTCTATAAAGCCCCCTCCCCCATTACCACCATCTAATACGCTATATAAAGCCCCCCTCCAAGACTCTCTATAAAGCCCCCCCCCCCCCCCATCCAAGACTCTCTATAACCCCCCCTCCCCCATTACCGATATCTAAGACGCTATATAAATACCCCCCCTCAAAGACTCTCTATAAAACCACCTCCCCACCACAATCGTCCCAGGCGCTCTTATGACCCATCGTCGACTATATAAGTCTACTGCAGAGAGATATAAGTCGACTATAGAGAGATATAAGTCTACTATAGATAGAGATATAAGTCTACTGTAGAGAGATATAAGTCTACTATAGAGAGATATAAGTCTACTGTAGAGAGATAAAAGTCTACTATAGAGAGATATAAGTCTACTGTAGAGAGATAAAAGTCTACTATAGAGAGATATAAGTCTACTGTAGAGAGATATGTCTACTGTAGAGTGATATAAGTCTACTATAGAGAGATATAAGTCTACTGTAGAGAGATATAAGTCTACTATAGAGAGATATAAGTCTACTGTAGAGAGATAAAAGTCTACTATAGAGAGATAAAAGTCTACTATAGAGAGATAAAAGTCTACTATAGAGAGATAAAAGTCTACTATAGAGAGATATAAGTCTACTATAGAGAGATATAAGTCTACTGTAGAGTGATAAAAGTCTACTATAGAGAGATACGTCTACTATAGAGAGATAAGTCTACTGTAGAGTGATAAAAGTCTACTATAGAGTGATATAAGTCTACTGTAGAGTGATATAAGTCTACTGTAGAGTGATAAAAGTCTACTATAGAGAGATACGTCTACTATAGAGAGATAAGTCTACTGTAGAGTGATAAAAGTCTACTATGGAGAGATATAAGTCTACTATAGAGAGATATAAATCTACTATAGAGAGATATAAGTCTACTATAGAGAGATATAAGTCTACTATAGAGAGATATAAGTCTACTATAGAGAGATATAAGTCTACTATAGAGAGATATAAGTCTACTATAGAGAGATATAAGTCTACTGTAGAGAGATATAAGTCTACTATAGAGAGATATAAGTCTACTATAGAGAGATATAAGCCTACTATGGAGAGATATAAGTCTACTATAGAGAGATAAAAGTCTACTGTAGAGAGATATAAGTCTACTGTAGAGAGATATAAGTCTACTATAGAGAGATATAAGTCTACTATAGAGAGATAAAAGTCTACTATAGAGATATAAAAGTCTACTATAGAGAGATATAAGTCTACTGTAGAGAGATATAAGTCTACTGCAGAGTGATATAAGTCTACTATAGAGAGATATAAGTCTACTGTATAGAGATATAAGTCTAATGTAGAGAGATATAAGTCTACTGTAGAGAGATATAAGTCTACTGTAGAGAGATATAAGTCTACTGTAGAGAGATATAAGTCTACTGTAGAGAGATATAAGTCTACTATAGAGAGATATAAGTCTACTATAGAGAGATATACGTCTACTATAGAGAGATAAAAGTCTACTATAGAGAGATATAAGTCTACTATACAGAGGTATAGGTCTACTGTAGTGTGATATAAGTCTACTGTAGAGTGATATAAGTCTACTGTAGAGTGATATAAGTCTACTGTAGAGAGATAAAAGTCTACTGTAGAGTGATATAAGTATACTGTAGAGAGATATAAGCCTACTGTAGAGAGATAAAAGTCTACTGTAGAGAGATATAAGTCTACTGTAGAGTGATATAAGTCTACTGTAGAGAGACAAAAATAAACTATAGAGAGATATAAGTCTACTATAGAGAGACAAAAGTCTACTGTAGAGAGATAAAAGTCTACTATATAGAGATAAAAGTCTACTATAGAGAGATATAAGTCTACTATAGAGAGATAAAAGTCTACTATAGAGAGATATAAGTCTACTATAGAGAGATATAAGTCTACTATAGAGAGATATAAGTCTACTGTAGAGAGATATAAGTCTACTATAGAGAGATATAAGTCTACTGTAGAGAGATAAAAGTCTACTATAGAGAGATATAAGTCTACTATAGAGAGATATAAGTCTACTATAGAGAGATATAAGTCTACTGTAGAGATAAAAGTCTACTATAGAGAGATAAAAGTCTACTATAGAGTGATATATAAGCCTACTATGGAGAGATAAGTCTACTATAGAGAGATATGTCTACTATAGAGAGATATAAGTCTACTATAGAGAGATATAAGTCTACTATAGAGAGATATAAGTCTACTGTAGAGAGATATAAGTCTACTATAGAGAGATATAAGTCTACTATAGAGAGATATAAGTCTACTATAGAGAGATAAAAGTCTACTATAGAGAGATATAAGTCTACTATAGAGAGATATAAGTCTACTGTAGAGAGATATAAGTCTACTATAGAGAGATATAAGTCTACTGTAGAGAGATATAAGTCTAATGTAGAGAGATATAAGTCTATTATAGAGAGATAAAAGTCTACTATAGAGAGATATAAGTCTACTATAGAGAGATAAAAGTCTACTGTAGAGAGATATAAGTCTAATGTAGAGAGATATAAGTCTATTATAGAGAGATAAAAGTCTACTATAGAGAGATATAAGTCTATTATAGAGAGATATAAGTCTACTGTAGAGAGATAAAAGTCTACTATAGAGAGATATAAGTCTACTATAGAGAGATAAAAGTCTACTATAGAGAGATATAAGTCTACTGTAGAGAGATATGTCTACTGTAGAGTGATATAAGTCTACTGTAGAGTGATATAAGTCTACTATAGAGAGATATAAGTCTACTATAGAGAGATAAAAGTCTACTATAGAGAGATATAAGTCTACTGTAGAGAGATATAAGTCTAATGTAGAGAGATATAAGTCTATTATAGAGAGATAAAAGTCTACTGTAGAGTGATATAAGTCTACTATAGAGAGATAAAAGTCTACTATAGAGAGATATAAGTCTACTATAGAGAGATATAAGTCTACTGTAGAGTGATATAAGTCTACTGTAGAGTGATATAAGTCTACTGTAGAGAGATATAAGTCTACTATAGAGAGATATAAGTCTACTGTAGAGAGATAAAAGTCTACTATAGAGAGATAGAAGTCTACTATAGAGAGATATAAGTCTACTATAGAGAGATATAAGTCTACTATAGAGAGATAAAAGTCTACTATAGAGAGATATGTCTACTATAGAGAGATATAAGTCTACTATAGAGAGATATAAGTCTACTATAGAGAGATATAAGTCTACTGTAGAGAGATATAAGTCTACTATAGAGAGATATAAGTCTACTATAGAGAGATATAAGTCTACTATAGAGAGATAAAAGTCTACTATAGAGAGATATAAGTCTACTATAGAGAGATATAAGTCTACTGTAGAGAGATATAAGTCTACTATAGAGAGATATAAGTCTACTGTAGAGAGATATAAGTCTAATGTAGAGAGATATAAGTCTATTATAGAGAGATAAAAGTCTACTATAGAGAGATATAAGTCTACTATAGAGAGATATAAGTCTACTATAGAGAGATAAAAGTCTACTATAGAGAGATATAAGTCTACTATAGAGAGATATAAGTCTACTGTAGAGAGATATAAGTCTACTATAGAGAGATATAAGTCTACTGTAGAGAGATATAAGTCTACTATAGAGAGATATAAGTCTATTATAGAGAGATAAAAGTCTACTATAGAGAGATATAAGTCTACTGTAGAGAGATAAAAGTCTACTATAGAGAGATATAAGTCTACTATAGAGAGATATAAGTCTAATGTAGAGAGATAAAAGTCTACTGTAGAGAGATAAAAGTCTACTATAGAGAGATATAAGTCTACTATAGAGAGATAAAAGTCTACTATAGAGAGATATAAGTCTACTGTAGAGAGATATGTCTACTGTAGAGTGATATAAGTCTACTGTAGAGTGATATAAGTCTACTATAGAGAGATATAAGTCTACTATAGAGAGATAAAAGTCTACTATAGAGATATAAGTCTACTGTAGAGATATAAGTCTAATGTAGAGAGATATAAGTCTATTATAGAGAGATAAAAGTCTACTGTAGAGTGATATAAGTCTACTATAGAGAGATAAAAGTCTACTATAGAGAGATATAAGTCTACTATAGAGAGATATAAGTCTACTGTAGAGTGATATAAGTCTACTGTAGAGTGATATAAGTCTACTATAGAGAGATATAAGTCTACTATAGAGAGATAAAAGTCTACTGTAGAGAGATATAAGTCTACTGTAGAGAGATATAAGTCTACTGTAGAGTGATATAAGTCTACTGTAGAGTGATATAAGTCTACTATAGAGAGATATAAGTCTACTATAGAGAGATAAAAGTCTACTGTAGAGAGATATAAGTCTACTGTAGAGAGATATAAGCCTACTATAGAGAGATATAAGCCTACTATAGAGAGATAAAAGTCTACTATAGAGAGATAAAAGTCTACTATAGAGAGATAAAAGTCTACTACTGTAGAGAGATAAAAGTCTACTGTAGAGATATATAAGTCTAATGTAGAGAGATATAAGTCTATTATAGAGAGATAAAAGTCTACTATAGAGAGATATAAGTCTACTATAGATAGAGATATAAGTCTACTACAGAGAGATATAAGTCTACTATAGATAGAGATATAAGTCTACTATAGAGAGATATAAGTCTACTATAGAGAGATAAAAGTCTACTATAGAGAGATAAAAGTCTACTGTAGAGAGATATAAGTCTACTATAGAGAGATAAGTCTACTATAGAGAGATATAAGTCTACTATAGAGAGATATAAGTCTATTATAGAGAGATATAAGTCTATTATAGAGAGATATAAGTCTACTATATAGAGATATAAGTCTACTATATAGAGATAAAAGTCTACTATAGAGAGATATAAGTCTATTATAGAGAGATATAAGTCTACTATATAGAGATAAAAGTCTACTATATAGAGATAAAAGTCTATTATAGAGAGATAAAAGTCTACTGTAGATAGAGATATAAGTCTACTATAGAGAGATATAAGTCTACTATAGAGAGATATAAGTCTACTGTAGAGTGATATTAGTCTACTATAGAGATATTAGTCTACTATAGAGAGATATAAGTCTACTGTAGAGAGATATTAGTCTACTATAGAGATATTAGTCTACTATAGAGAGATATAAGTCTACTGTAGAGTGATAAAAGTCTACTATAGAGAGATATAAGTCTACTATAGAGAGATATAAGTCTACTGTAGAGATAAAAGTCTACTGTAGAGATATATAAGTCTAATGTAGAGAGATATAAGTCTACTATAGAGAGATAAAAATCTGCTATAGAGAGATATAAGTCTACTATAGAGAGATATAAGTCTATTATAGAGAGATATAAGTCTACTGTAGAGAGATAAAAGTCTACTGTAGAGAGATATAAGTCTACTATAGAGAGATAAGTCTACTATAGATAAAGATAAAAGTCTATTATAGAGAGATAAAAGTCTACTATAGAGAGATATAAGTCTACTATAGATAGAGATATAAGTCTACTATAGAGAGATATAAGTCTACTATAGAGAGATATAAGTCTACTGTAGAGTGATATTAGTCTACTATAGAGATATTAGTCTACTATAGAGAGATATAAGTCTACTGTAGAGAGATATTAGTCTACTATAGAGATATTAGTCTACTATAGAGAGATATAAGTCTACTGTAGAGTGATAAAAGTCTACTATAGAGAGATATAAGTCTACTATAGAGAGATATAAGTCTACTGTAGAGATAAAAGTCTACTGTAGAGATATATAAGTCTAATGTAGAGAGATATAAGTCTACTATAGAGAGATAAAAATCTGCTATAGAGAGATATAAGTCTACTATAGAGAGATATAAGTCTATTATAGAGAGATATAAGTCTACTGTAGAGAGATAAAAGTCTACTGTAGAGAGATATAAGTCTACTATAGAGAGATAAGTCTACTATAGATAAAGATAAAAGTCTATTATAGAGAGATAAAAGTCTACTGTAGAGAGATAAAAGTCTACTATATAGAGATAAGTCTAATATAGAGAGATATAAGCCTACTATAGAGAGATAAGTCTATTGTTGAACGATAAAACAACGCAATCAATATATTCTAGTAATCCAATGAAGTGAAAAGACATCAAAGTACGTGGAGATTACTCACATAGTTATTGATAGTACTGAATTTTAGATTTGATATCGGATAGATAGTTGAGTACTGTCATAAGCTGAGCACAGTCAAAAACTGAGCACTGTCACAAGCTGAGCATTGCCACCGATCCACATAGTATTTACCATGAAAACAAAGAAAAATTGATTATATTTGAGTATTTACCATGAAAAAAAAAATAATTATATATATATATTTCAATTTCTTCTCAAGTTGGACTCAATGAAACTTCCAAACTTAATCTGTTTCATTTGCTCATGAATTTGACCAGATTAACACTGATCAGTGCGTATGAATACATGGTTAAAATCCTTCCGCGGAACGATTTCACTTTTTCTACATTGTTGTTATAAACATGGAATAATTATTAAAATTATCAAATTTATAATGTATTCTTGTATTTTATGAAAGACCAGATATGCTAAATACTTTTATTTTGACATAATAATCCTGTTTTTAATCCTAAAATTGCGGACTATTTTACTCGACCGACTAGACATGCATAATCCGGAACTCCTCGGGCTTTTCCGCATTTGGACTTGCACATGCTTCGAGACATTGATATCTGGACCGACTTTTTTATTCCAAAAAAAATCAATTGAAATATAAGGATTGAATCTTGATTTCGTCGATTTCATGGGGTCATGAATTGAGTTGCTCTTGAGACAAATTCAACATGAACTGCTCGCAGTTCATTAAATTTGTCTCAAGAGCAACTCAATTCATGACCCCATGAAATCGACCAAATCAAGATTCAATCCTTAAATAATTAATTTTTCTTTGTTTTCATGGTAAATACTCAAATGTGATTGGTCGAAAAATTCTTTTCATTCTTCTATGAAAGAAATTCCGAGAATGTCGCGAAAAATGTGACGTCACTATACGACAATTGACGTTGCGTATTGATTTGAGAAAAAGAATCCCATTTAAAACCAGTAAAATTGTACATAAAACATGTTTTAAATTAGAAAATCATTTTCAAAAATTAATTATAAGCGTTGATGTCAATTTTTTTTTAGTTTCATCGGGGTATGAAACGATTCATACAGTTTGCAAACAAAATTTGTTTCATAGGTAGCAGTGTACAGTAAAAATGTTTTAGATATGTAAACATTGCCAGTTAACCTTACATATAACCTCTAATAAAGTATATATATTTGAAATCTGTACAACATTTGCAATTTTAATAGAGCTCTGAAGGATAAGTAAACTGATATTTTCTGTGATTTTTAGAGCTGTGAATACCATGGTAACAGCTTAAAAAATTCTCAAAAATTGCAAAGTATTATGATATTTGACCCAAAATGGCACAATTCTCTACACAATTTTTTTTCTAAATTTCCTGTGTAAACACACTTTCGGAAAATCCGGATATTTAAAATCCGGAACCAATTTACTGATTTTTGTTTTAATAAATGTGAAGCCTGTATGACTACTTCATACTGAATATATCAATTATAGTGTACATTTATTTTTTTCATTTTTTATGCATATCATAATACAGGAGTTATTTGCTTAACAAAAAAATTGCCCATGGCCAGGCCGTCTTACTGTGGTGTGCTACCATAACCCGATGAAACTAAAAAAGAATGACATCAATGCTTAAAACAATACATTGTCCAACTATACGGCGCTGAAATCTAGACTTAATAAGGCTCTGTAACATATAAATCATTACCCCATACATTTAAACCTAAAATGTATAAAAATACAATTATCATAATGCATTTATTTACAGAACAATACATTCAGATATATCAATAAGTATAAGGTACAATAATCAATATCCGGTATCGAAAACCTGTGTATGATGACACAACGGCGCCTAATCGCCTAGCCAGAAATGCCTGCAGCTTATACCACAACGCCACATCCACGTTTAACATAAAAAAGAACGATTCAATGGCGCATTGATGGTCGGCCCGATACCCTGACATATGATCATAGTAACAAATCGTCTTTAAGAAGATATGAATACATGGATCGCGATGTATTCATATTACATATATTCAACACAGTGCAACTACGACAGAAAATTCAAAGCTTAACATTCGGATCAGCAACATAGTGCATAGAATACACTGTGTAACTATGTAATGGATATTCTAAACTTACACGCTTTGTCTGTATCTGTTTGGTTAATACAACAGACATATTTTATTTCTCTCTAGAATTTGTAAAAAATTAAAGTGTGAGGTAAATGACTGTCCAATAAGTGGTAAGTGCAGAAAAACATAATAACATATTTGAAAGAAGTTATTTCAATCTGAAATTATCCCTTTGAAGATCATTTGGGAACGAAACATAATTACATAAAAATTAGCACATTTACATTTGCGATATTATTCACAAATTATAGAATTTCATAGAACTGCATTTGTTGATATCGCCGTCGTTAAAAAAAATAACAAAATGAAATAAAATTTTAATCTGTATCATCTATCAGTCTTACCTTGGTTGTATTTGGAATAGAAGTCCATCTCCGTGATACAACGGCTGGCCTGGAGTTCAGCCTCTTTACCGGCTGAAACATTGTCACTTAAATCCACGCATCTTGTTCTGGCGAGGATGAAAACAACCTCTTGAATCTGCTTCGTTGATCATAATTATATTATCCAGAAACTGGCCATCATCTCCCTGTTTTACGGCGGCTATGTTCACGTGAGACAGATTTACGAGTTGATAAATTTGCTATAATGCATTATTGATACGGTCGGTTGTGTATCGTCTATGTATAGTAACGGCGTGGCAACGGCTTGCATAAGCCACATCTGTCCATCTTGTGTGAACGAACCTATCTAGTCGCTAGGTGCAACACGCGGTGCGATAGGACAACTTGTGAATACTAAAACGCTATCTGACACCAGTAAACAGGACAAGAAGTTTGTACTGCCATATATGTAGATAACTTAATCAATTTTCAAGACATCCTGGATAATTCAAACGGTTGTATAGTTTATGGTACATGTCATACGAATTGTCGTTTGATTCCAAAAGTACAAGTAGGTTGTAAATATCTATTGAATGATGGCGCGATTATCGTTGAAATACCTGTCCGTAGGTAATAAATATAAAATATTCATTAAGTGTTGCGATTTATAATCTTATAATGGAATGACCTGCCGTGTTTGCTGGGAGTGCCAGGTGAAGCCATAGGTGAAACTTTTAATTAGCGGGTATAGATTCGGTTAGTACAGGAAAATCTACAAAGGAAGCTATTAAAAATATGATTCACATACAGATTCATTAAAAATTATACGAGGTTACCTTACTCTTTATCGAAATTCAACATCACCGTCCTTGTTAACTTAACGATCAACTATAGCAAAAATATAATTTCACACCTTTTAAATAATTTAAAAAATAAAATACAAATATTGTGATAATTTGCTATAAAAAGAAAAAAAAAAAGAATAGGTATAAGCTGAAATTATGAACAATTTATTATTATACAACAAACACCCTTTTAAAATTTTATCGTTAAGCTGTCAAATCTTGCTGATTCATCTAGAAAGTTATCCCCCCGCAATGTTTTGTGTTGTATATTCGCTTCACTGAATGACAAACGAGTATGAAACCCAAAATGTGTCGTTAAAACACGTCTGGGATTGATTGATATTGAACTGTCCCCTCCTAATTCTCCGTGTAACGGTATACAGTAGTATGAAACATCGTTGTATACAGACAAAAATCTGCCGATACCATCCCATAATAACTTAGAATGGAGATAGATGGCTCGCCCAATTTACTTACTTACATAGCGGGAATGTTACACAGCGTGTTCAGTTATGTAAACATTTCCTCTTACATAACTCCCTATAGAAAATGTTTTATCATCTTTCAAAAGGTGCGATTTATTTTTCATTGATTTTAAAAAAAACAAATTTGGTACAGAATGAAAACAAATGATGATTTGATTATGCACATCAAATTTTATCGTTGCAGGAACACTAGTTTAAATAGCGAAACTGGCTGATTTACAATATACTTATATGAAAGATAACAAAGGCTGCCTTGAGAATAATGAACCGTTATCGATATTGATGTACACCATTCTATCAATTAATTAAGAAATGCTGCAATGTTGATAACTCATGCTGTGTTGTACAGACAGCAAGCACAGGGACTTGACACTAATTGCCAATTCACGATCGATATAATATGTATGTGGTGGCGGTGGTGTGTGTAAGGGAGAGTGTGTGAGTGCATGTGCGTGTGCGCGCGCGCGTGTGAGAGTCCCAACCCTCGTTAATATTATATAATATTATGTGTGTAAACAAATATTTTGGACAAAAATGTATATTTTTAAGATTGGGAGAGATATAGCTATATAAAATCTTGCAAAATAAGTTTGTGGTTATTAAAACAATCAATGTAATAAACAATTAAAAATTTTTTTTTTTGCTTAATCCTGATTATTTGGAGAAAGAGCAGAAGCGCGATTTTATTCCACTTTTACCGTTTTGGGACGAGTGATAAGTATGAGTGAATATATTTCGTTTTTTTTTGTTTTTTTTGGGGGGGGAGGGGGGGGGGGGGGGCGGGGGGGGGGGGGGGGGGGGGAGAGAGAAACGCAGTGAAATTTCAGTGAATTTTTGAGTTTGCTTACTTTGTTTATATCTTTAGTAAATTGGAGTTCGAACTTAAACATTTTGGTATTCCAAATACCACAGACATATTGTGATAATGCTGCGTTCGTGCAGTTTTTATTGTTAAATTATCAAATTAACATTTTTTGGTGTAATTATTAATGATTTCTGTTATAATTTCTCGCTTCTAGTGTCGGCAGTTTTCATCAACGCTTAAACGAAATACCTTATGTAGGCTAAGCTATAAAGAGTTACTTCCCTTACCCGGTTCATCTTCAAAAACACGCCTATCATATTTTGAAAATGAAACGATAATTGATGATTACCAAGTCATGTGCCTGGTTTTGTACACGTGTTAGTCACGTGATGTTTCGTGAGTTTGAATTTACTTTTATAAGTGCATATTTATATTTTTTTTTATATAAACAGAGACATATAACAGGCACTTGTACGTAGCTATTATATATATATGTGTAAGCACACAAGCCGGTGCTTGAACGTCATTTTCCAATTGAGGTGTATTTAAGAAATGTTACATTTTACGTTTTTTCTGAATACTGTAAACCTTTAGTGTCATTTAACTAACTGGCCAGTACGTTTAAAGTTAGATGTGCATGTAGCATTGACTTATCCAGACTATTATGTCGTGTTCCTGTTTTTTTGGAAGTCCAAATACAACCAAATGGCAAGATTTGAACTTCAAATTTATTTCGGATGCCCCCAGAACCATTGAGACCGCTTGCATGGTCTGGTTACCAGTGTTTACACATCAAATACTGTCCAGCCACGCCCCTGTTATGTATTAATTTCTTATTATCAAATCCATCTTCTCAAAATATTCCAGGTATAAAATTGACATTGAGAACAAAATGGACTCCCTTGCGCCCTTACTAAATCCGAGTCCAGATCCTGCCATACCAAATTCGTGAGTCTCAACGACCAATATTGATGTTGAGTAATTGTCAATACTGTAGCATGAACAACAAAGTATTGGTCAAGCAGAATCAGTAATTTTATACACATTTATTTATTCCATTACATCATTTTTTTCTTTTGTGATCAGATTTTTTTTTAAACAGTACATTTCACACACGTAAAACTGACCCATGTATATTGAACCCAGAGTGTGTAGAAGCAAATTGTACCCGATTTGTATGAAAACAGTCCATTTCACACACGTAAAACTGTCACATGTACATTTAACCCAGAGTGTGCAGAAGGCATATTGTACTTCTTCTTACAACTATTTTGAATACGAGGTATTGTGTAGTTGTGTTTTAAATGGATATATCTGATTCTAAAATATTTTATACAACTGTCTAAGATCCGGGTCTAAAATGTACAGAAAACGGCTGTGTAGAACACATTCCGTGTTATAAATATAACACCATAACAGAGTCGGTTAAAACAATTATCTGGATACAAAAACTAACAGAGAAACCAGTCACACTGTATGTTTGGGTAACATGATATGCTGACTGACGTTTAATCGAGTTATTGTTAAAAGAGAATGGGCCGCTTGGTGAAAAAACAAGTGTTGTGGAAAATAATCGATGACATAATCATGTACATAAAATTCTTAGGGATTCCAAAGTGCTCACAAATAGAAATTCACGTGACAAAAATTCTTCTTTGTAAAATACGGCACTGGAACTAGGATAGGCTTATGTAGTGTACACTGTACCGGCTTGGAAAGGTAAGTTAAAATGAACTGTTAATTTTTTATGGTTTATGTAGATGATGTCTTATCATATTAACGGTAATGAGAATCAGTATGCCTGTGTTACAGCGGTAACATATCACGGGGAATGTATCGACCGTGAATGCAAACAAATCATTGTGTCGTTACACTGCTTTTTGGACGTGTACGGAGGGCACCACTTGGGAACATATTACCCTGGAAATCGTCTTAATTTCTAAGTAAACCTTAATCTAAAACTGATAAATTTTGTACAGAAAGTTTTGAAATTTATTTGAAATTAAAACAGCAACATGTAAATACGTTGACAACATGACCATACAGTTTATAAACTGTCATGGCGAAGGCGACCTGGTAAATAATTAAGCTAACGTACGTTTTAATATCTTGATAAAGAAATTTATATACTGGGTATCTCTTTGTTTTGTCCTTTCTCGGAATTGTTTTATCCATATCAAGTCGTCCTGCACGTAATGTCATACAGATAAGCCTGCTAAGTTCATCAGAATATGATCTTGGAAATACATATATTGTGCACGTCGTCCAAGATTTAAATTGCAGTTTTTTTAAAGTTATAATGAAAGTATATTAATATTAACCGGTAATCACTATGCTGAGAAAGATGAGTCATTGAAATATCGATATCACGCACTCTTATACACAATGGGACAAGAACGACGACATTTCGCAACCATGCAGTATAAATGACGTCAGCCATCCGTGTAATACTGTTTGTCTGTATATTATAGGGAAACACACGATACCCTTTAATCGTATCGGATTTTAAAAATGTTCAATCCCGTTTTAATTCTTTGTTTTTTCTTCAGTTCGTTTTAAGCGACCCCTCACCTAACCCCATACAAGTGTAGTTTTGTTCAGCTTACAACTGACGGACAAACCAGTTGTGTCTGTAGTCAATAGATTTTGGGCTTGTGCGCTACATTCATGCCAGCTGTGATCAATTCATTCAATTGTAGTTACGCTACGTTTTATATATATTCAATGCATTTGTAATCTTAAGTCACTCAGCTCGCTGATAAAATATAATATATCTATACATATATCAGTTCAATACAGCAATACAAGTCTGCAATGATAAGTTTAGATCTTCAGAGAGAATCTTGAGAGTTTACTGATACCTATCATGTTACATGTAGAACTATACAGATTTTTGTGTATTAAAATCTACACTTTCAGGTCGAAAGTCTTTCCGCAAAATTTGATTTTGCAATAATTTTTTTGTATTTTCAACTTTTTTTCCCCAATAACTCATACCAACTTCATTCATGGTTTATTTTACTGATTATCGCTGTTTGGTGTGTTGATAAAGAAAAAAATATATAGACATTTTCTCATGTTAAATATCCATGCGCAATGCCCCATATGTAAGAAGAAATTAAAATTATCAACTAAATCAAAGTACCCGTGGCATTGTCATCATTATCAAAAAAATTTGCAAAAATTCATGTAGTAAATAAACCTTTGAGCCTTCATGTAAACGGCAACGGAAAAAAATGGAATGGAAATTTTTTTTTATGAATCATTATCTTTCTACATACAAATTTTTGTTTAACAACAAATTCAGATTTTTTTGAAAGAAACGTTTAAATGGTAAGATTATATATCAGGATAAGATTGTGCAGAAAGACTTTTGACCATGTGATGTATATTATAATTGATTTTTCTTGTTAACATCTGACCATGTTACAAGTCAACTGAAGATAAGAAAAGAAGCAGGTTTTTAAAGTCTGGAGAATAAACCTGTAATGCCAAATTAGCATTCAAATCAACAATGTACCAACAGAAAGATGTTTTACCTCTAGGTGAACTCGGATGCATTGTATTTGGAACAGTAATGATAATAACAATAAAAAATGAATTCCTATTTCAGATCTGTTGACAATGTACAACAGGCAAAAGGAAATTCTTCGAAAGAATCACGTGACTTTAGTGGATCAGCTGGAACCGCGCGATGTGTTTGACCAGTTACAACAAGATGGCGTCCTTACTGAGAGTGACCATGAACTTATCAACACGGGTAAAACAAGGAAGGAGCGATGTCGGATGTTACTGGGAATTCTTCCCACTCGTGGCCCTGACGCGTACAGTTCCTTCAGGAACGCTTTAACACAAAGTTATTCACATTTAGACCAGTTGTTGTCCAAAACATCACCTGTATATAGAGAGACGACACATTTACCTTCAGTAGATTCTATCGATGTCAAGAGCTTCAGAGAATCGGACGATATTCATAGTGGCGGGATTTGTTTCAAGTGCCAACCGTATATGCCTGCAAATATTGTCAATCCAGGTTTAAAGAATGCATTACAAAAATGCTGTTGCATTATATTAGAAAATGTAGAGGCAAATGATGTATTGGATACGTTCTATCAAGAAACTTTATTAGAAATTAATGACTATGAATGTATAAGATCAGAGAAAACCCCAAGAGACAGATGTGTTGCGTTGTTAAAGAAACTGTCCCAGTGTCCGAATGATAATGTTTTAACTGTTTTCAAAGACTCATTAAGGAGGAAATATAGCTTTATAACCGACATGATAGAGGAAGTAAACAATGAATTTCTGGAAGTGTCAAGACGATTGGATGCTATTGCACTTGAAGTAATGAGTAGGGAGCCGGAAGTAACCAAAGTAACAGTAACTAAACATCTTCCCGTCCCAGCCACGCACACAACTGTAATACCGGAAGTAAACACAGTTACAGTAACTAAACATATTCCCGTCCCAGCCACGCACACAACTGTAATACCGGAAGTAAACACAGTTACATTTGATAAGCAATGTCCCGTCCCAGCCTCCCCCACATATGTACTACCGGAAGTAAACCCAGTTACATTTGATAAACAATGTCCCGTCCCAGCCTCACACACAACTGTAATACCGGAAGTAACCAAAGTAACAGTAACTAAACATATTCCCGTCCCAGCCACGCACACAACTGTAATACCGGAAGTAAACACAGTTACATTTGATAAGCAATGTCCCGTCCCAGCCTCCCCCACATATGTACTACCGGAAGTAAACCCAGTTACATTTGATAAACAATGTCCCGTCCCAGCCTCACACACAACTGTAATAACGTCTACCTCTGAAGATGGTAATGAGATTTCCGATGAACATAATTTGATGAGACAATCTCACCTAGTCAGACAACGCTCAGTTCAGACCCGATTTTGGCAGTCAAGATTTTCTCATTCCAAATGTAAAATTCCATCAACGTTTTCATTAAATAAACCAGAAATGTGCTTGAACATTTCCGAAGAGGGCTATAGAAATGTCAGAGCAAGTGGAAATGATGACAGGCGAATTAGTCGCAAAAGACCTGGGATTGAAGTGTCCTCGCCCGTCGCCATCAAATTTGTACATATAAATACACCACACTGTCAAGTATTTACAGAACCATACGAACTTCGTAATAACTGCCAGGAGGCCGCATTCAACTACCTCAGTACCCTAGTGAATCAAGGATTGTATAAAGAGTTCGAGGCACGCGCTATGGTTCTACGACAGAGGCGCAGTGGTAACGTCGACATGCTTTGTATTATTGACTACCTCTTCGCTAGCAGGTTCCTGAACACAGCAGATGTAGATTCTGCTAAACCATATATAAAGTCTGGACTTAAACTAGCGCAAAAGTCTTGTAATCCGAAATATTTCACTCTAGAATTCCTCACTTGTCAAACGCGAATGTTAATCAGCAAGAAAAAGCTTGGGAAACTTCAGAGCGTGTTAGATGACGCAAAAATGATTATTGAGACAGACCCAACCTGTTGTACAGGGCGAGCTGCTGGCTGGTTATACATGAATGATGTGAAAAATTTAATGATTCAAATATCATTGTTGAACACCAATCGATCTAATTGCTCGTCAGTAAACGAACATCTCCACGAGCAGGCTAAGATGAGCTGCCAGAAATCGCTAGACCATTTTAAACGTGACAAAGGGAAAGATGGACCTTTCGGGTTCGCCTTTGCTCTGTGTCGATTGGTCATAGTTTTACTCCGGTGTGGGGATAAGGGCCTTTATAAAGATGGCATAACGCCGAATCCGGAGATTGTTGAACTTGTTGGAAAATATCTTGAGGAGCTCGAGGACTCGGATATTTCGATTACCACTTTCCTGCGAGTGTCTGTCCTCTTAGCGAAGAGTGACTACTTTTATCGCCGTAAAAATACTCAGAGAGCTCTGGAATACGCAGAAGAAGCATTCCAACTGGCTGAAAACAACAGTATTTTAGAATTCAAAGAACAAGCAGAAAACCGCGTACATTTCCTCAGTGGAACGATGGAAGCAGCATGTAAAAGTATCAATGAAGCATATGAGTGTGGCATTATGATGCAATGTTCCATGTCGACAGATTGTGAGGAAACCGCATGATGTCATAGGATGAATATACTTTCAAATTCAAGGGTTCGTAGGTTTTACCTGTACATTTAATATACCGGTATACAAATTGAATAAACTACAACACCTGGGTGGATTACCGGTAATCTCAGTGGTCATGTTTATTTTCAATCAATGGAGAATTCACAATTAGTTTTGAAACAGCAAAGTTCAATTACGTTTCATTTTTTTTAAAACTCGTCCTTTAGGCATGGTAAGAAAATTTTCAGTTATTCCAAGTATACTATAATATATCGTCATCTTGTGCAATAAAAACTTTACAAGGAAGTTAAACGAAATTTGATGCTGATATGCTGACAATTGAATAGCGTGTTATAAGCGATGAATTACGTAAAGTTTGTGCACAGTCTTCCGATAACACCGGGTGATACCGGAAGTTACGAATCCGACGGGGAGTATATACAAATCCGACGGGGAGTATCTACCCGAAGGGCGTGAAGACATGGCTGGGGTATGTTTTATAGTGATACATGACATTTTAACATACTATCGGAAATATGATGATACCCACGGAATTCTACGCTATTTCATTTATACATATCAGTAATCCGTTAATCTCATAAACTTGCCGTGTTTGATTGATGCTCAATAATATCCGGCTGCCCTACTGTCAAACGACGAATTTACAATGTTTTTTGTCAAAAATACCTAATAATCGCGATCAAAACACAATGGACATAGTTTTGTTAATAAACATTGATTACAATAAACTATTAGTAATCAACAATTCGTTTGGATTACAGCTATAAAGTCCATTAATTGGCTAATTATAATGGCACGAAAAATTCCGACGGGGAAAATCTCTCTCCAATACTTGAGTCCGACGGGGAAAATCAATACACAAAGTCGCGACTGTGATACATATGTAAAAGTTGAGGAAATTATAAACTTTATTGAGTAGATTATATGGTGACTGTTTACTTACAAGTTACCACTGTATTGTTCGATATACCGGCTGTTTATACTTTTCGGACTCCTTAGTCATTTGACAGTGGAAGTGTTCCGAGTACACATAATTTGGCGCGAATATTGCACGTGCGGTTGCCCTGGTACACCTTTGTAGATGCAGATGGAAAGTCTTTATAGGACTTGATAGGAATAGCTGTAGGTAGATTATGTAGGGTACTGCTAGAAATGATAATGTTAGGCTATAGAGGATAGAATAGTTTACCAGTCACAGTCATAGGTGTAGGTTTCATGTCAGTCATGTAGAAGTCAGTATGTTTAGACTATGAATTAGTTGTAAGTTTTTATACCGTCGTCTATTATATAGGAGTATGGCCGTGTAGCCGTTAGTATTTCGGAGGACTAGGGCCATGTGGCCGATATTTCACTAAACGCTACTGTCAGGTCATATAGCATGTGTGTTGGAGTGTGTGGCAGAGTTGTATAATTTGTCCTTTACATATTGTTGTCTTAATAAAACTACCTGAACTTAATATATCTTGAGTTTGTGTTTATTTGCCAGACTTCACGTACAAATTATGACCAAGAATGTAAGACCCTGACGGACCAAATATCAGCGAACCTGGGTATAAATATTTTAAAGGTGTCGTTTTGAGATGAAAAGCCGCTCCTTTTACACACACATGTACAAGTATGTCAAGCATCATACAGTGTGTGTATTGGTCCAGTTGCTTTTGATCCTATGAAGCTCAATTTCACTTATGATATTGCTCAGAATTGACGAAACTGCTAATAAACTGAAAAACTGTATACAACAATTTGATTAATAAAGCTCCACGGAGCATGCGAATCTAACAGAAAATGTTTCTAACCTCCTCCGTAAGCTAAGTGAAATCATTAGGGATTTCCATTTCGGATGGAAATCACTATTGTTATTGTTATGTTTTTTCTTATTATTATTATTCTTATTACAAGCTAACCGGTAATAAGTATTTATATATTAAAGTATTTAAACGGTAAAAAATGTAATCCAGACGATTCTGCCGTTGATACATTTATCATGAGGTGTTTACAAAAGGATACGATATTAACGTGGCCCTGTAATCAGGGTCAGCTGAGGGAGTCAGATCAGATCTGCAGACCAGTCAATTTTAAACAAAGATGCACCCTGTACATGAGAAGTACAAATATACTTGATAGAAATATCCCGCAATTAAGTAATCAGATCGAGTATGGTTCAGAATATGAATTATTTTTATGACCATACCGTAACTGTAAAACGAAAGTAGGTCTAGTCCAACTACATAGGTTACGATACGATAGCTATGAATTAAATCTGTGTTACTTTCCGTTGTATTTTAGCACATTGGTGTCTCAAAAATTGCGAAAATAATCCGGGAATGTTCAATGGTCTTCTGTTTTTATTATCGTCGTGTTTTCTGAGTCACGTTCTAATAACCGACGCCACGAAATGTCATACAGCTAATGGACCGAAGTGTTATCCACTCAAAACCTCCACTTATCGACTATAGATGCCTGATTCTATAGCAGGTGGGCTTCCTACGTCATCAAAAATTTATTTCCCGCGAAATTTCTGGGAAATCTAAAACATTTCTTTAAATGAAATGAAGCGAAAAAAATAGAAAACGTCTAAATAAAAGCATCGTGATCAGTATTGAGTACAACGTTGAAGTTCATTGTAAATAAATTGTTACTACTTGCTAACCTAAAGCATAAGTAATTTAAATCAAATTATTTTAAAATCAATATTTCGTTTCTATTATAACCTTGAAATTTGTATCACAAGATCATTTAGAAGCTTTGCAGTACTTACTCTTCCAAACGCACAGATGTTTTGATTTGAGAAAAGATGTCGACCCGAAGCTGTGAGGCGGTTTGGATTGGAATTAAAATGCGTATATTTCGGCAAGTAAACATCGTACAATGTCCCAGTGTGGTCTGATCATCTAATTTTGTCATAATGTATTCAGAACAGTTGTGGTTTAGTCGCTACGGTCATTAACATAAAAATTCGGATTATTATATAAATACTTATTTAATTATTATTATTACAAGCTAACCGGTAATAAGTATTTATATATTAAAGTTTTTAAACGGTAAAAATTGTAATCCAGACGATTCTGCCGTTGATACATTTATTATGAGGTGTTTACAAAAGGATACGATATTAACGTGGCCCTGTGGTCAGGGTCAGCTGAGGGAGTCAGATCGGACCTGCAGACCAGTCAATTTTAAACAAAGATGCACCCTGTACATGAAAAGTACAAATATACTTGATAGAAATATCCCGCAATTAAGTAATTAGATCGACTATGGTTCAGAATATGAATTATTTTTATGACCATATCCGTAAACTGTAAAACGAAAGTAGGTCTAGTCCAAATACATACTGTAGGTTACGATACGATAGCTAACTTATGAATTAAATCTGTGTTACTTTCCGTTGTATTTTAGCACATTGGTGTCTCAAAAATTGCGAAAATAACCCGGGAATGTTCAATGATCTTCTGTTTTTATTATCGTTGTGCTTTCCGTGTCACGTTCTAATAACCGACGCCACGAAATATCATACAACTAATGGACCGAAGTGTTACAAACCTCCATTTATCGACTTTAGATGCCTGATTATATAGCCTGTAGACTTAATGTTACGTCATCAGCGAAATTATTGGGAAATCTAAATCAATTCTTAAAATGATATGAAGCGAAAGATATAGAAAATGTCTAAATAAAAACATTGTGATCAGTATTGAGTACAACGTTAGAGTGTATTGTAAGTAATTGCTACGATTCGCTAACCTAAAGCATAAGTAATTGAAATCAAATTATTTTAAAATTCATATTTCGTTTCTATTATAATCTTAAAATTTGCATCACAAGTCGTTTAGAAGCTTTGCAATACTGACTCTTTCAAACGCACAGATGCTTTGATTTGAACAAAGATGGCGACCTGAAGCTGTGAGGCGGTTTGGATTGGAATTAAATTGCGTATATTTCGGCAAGTAAACATCGTACAATGTTCCCGTGTGGTCAGATCATCTAGTTTTTCCAATATGTTATCAGAACAGTTGTTGTTTAGTCGCTACGGTCATTAACATAAAAATTCGGATTATTATATAAATACTTATTTAATTATTATTCTTAACACTTTTTTTGTGACCAAAATCTCTCAAAAACGAATGCAGATAGAACGTTCATATCTTAGTACATGATAGACAATATCAAGTTGTCGTTCTTGGTGCAATTTTATGTTCATACGTTCAACGGTCAAGGTCACAGATCTATAAATAGAACATTTTTGGACGTTTTTTGAACGATCCTAACTTCGTAACGGATCGTTCTATTTCGTTTCCGTTCAGTGTGTTATGTAGATCAGGGACAGACCTAACTTTTCTCCATGCCATCTTATCAGAGAATATGTCAAGGTCATGACCTCGCCAAGGAGTAAAGAAAATATCGAAAAAAAAATTCTCAATCTGAAAACTGTTTTCATCCCGATCGAAAGAGTATGATGCACTGAGACGAAATATGAACTTTTTTTGATCGTCGGATGAAAAATGACGGAGATATGGCACTAAAAAATTTTCAGCTCCTTCATTCAAACACATAAAGATTTGATATTTGGCACAACAATAGCATGTAAGAGTAGCTACAAAAAATACTATTTTTCATTGACCTTGACCTTCATTCAATGTCAAATTATCAAAAAAACTAAAATTAAAAAAAAATCTTTTGAGTCAGGCTCTTTTTCTGTTCGTTTTATTCCTTAAACAATCAGTGCATCTTGTAGATCATGGTCGGCACTCACTTTTTTCTTATACATGTTATCAAAAAATATCTCAAGGTCAAGGTCTAAGCATGAGGTCAAATCAAGGTCAAAAATTTAAAATTCAAAATTACTATTTTTTAATATGAATCGGAATGTGCATGATTAATCATGACAAATGGTGCAAGTTTTATGGTCGTGCGATACAAAATGACGTAGAAATGGCTCTTTGAAAAATTTTGGTTTTCCCGCCAAAATTCAAATTTGTCCCAAAAATGCACTAAATTTCCATTTACTCCTATATCTTTACACATACAGATTTGATTTTTGGTACAGTGATAGCTTGGACAAAGGGCTACAAACTTCATTGCTTTTAATTGATGTTGACCTTCGCTCAAGGTCACAAAGGTCAAATGATCAAAAATCGAAAATTTCAAATTCTTTTAAGAAAATGTTTATTTCGATCCTCTATAGAAGCAAATGCTCTTATGAAGATATATGAAATGTTTCAAGGTCAAATCATAAAAAAACCCCGAAGATAACGGTATGGTATACACGATACACAGTAAGGTATACACGATAAACAGTTTAGGATGCACGATATTTTTACGGGATACACAATATACGATACAGTTAACACAAAACAAGGTACGGTATACACGATACTTTTTACGAAATACACGATACTTGGTACAAGCTTCACGGTATAGTATGCATGAAACATGGTACTAGATACACGATACACTGTACGGTATACACGATACTTGATACGTGATACACGGTACAGTTACACAATACACGTTACGGGATACACGATACGCTGTACGGAATACAAGATATACGGTCCAGTAAACACGCTACACGGTATGACAAACACGATCAGGATACACGGTACGGGATAGTCGAAAGTGTTACTGGATACACGATACGTTGTACGGGATACACGATATATGGTTCAGTAAACACGATACACGGTACAATCTACGGTTTTCACGCTATGGAATACACGGTACGGGATAGACGATAAATGTCACTGGATACATGATACAATACGGGATACACGAAACATGGGACAGGATTCACAACACAGTAAACACGAAACAAGGTACGAGATACACAATTCACAGTACAGTAAACATGACACAAGGTACGGGATACACGATTCTCGGTTCAGTAAACACGATACAAGGTACAATCTACGGTATTCACGCTATGGAATACACGATACACGGTACGGGATAGACGATAAATGTTACTGGATACATGATACAGTACGTGATACACGATACATGGAACGGGATTCACAATACAGTAAACACGATACAAGGTACGAGATAAACGATTCACAGTACAGTAAACACGATACAAGGTACAGGATACACGATTCACAGTACAGCAAACACGATACAAGGTACGAGATACACGATTCACGGTTTAGTAAACCTGATGCAAGGTACGATATACAGGGTACAGTTAACACGATAGAAGGTACGAGATACACGATTCACGGTTTAGTAAACACGATACAAGATATGATATACAGGTACAGTTAACACGATACAAGGTACGAGATACACGACTCACGGAGGTCAAATGATACAAAATCTAAAAATTCAAATTCTTTTAAAACGGTTTATTTTCATCGTATGTGAAAGAAAACGTTATTTTAAAGATTGGTTAAAGAAGGGAAGCGAAGAGAAAACGAAGAGAAATCGTAGGTAAAACGTACAAAAGCGTTCGTCAGAACGAGAACATGTCTGCGATCATTTTCTTGTTGGAAATCCCGTGTTTTGATCTTGATCAAATCTAGTTATTATTATTATTCTTAACACTTTTTTTGTGAACAAAATCTCTCAAATACGAATGCAGATAGAACGTTCATATCTTAGTACATGATAGACAATATCAAACTGTCGATCTTGGTGCAATTTTATGTTCATACGTTCAACGGTCAAGGTCACAGATCTATAAATAGAACATTTTTGGACGTTTTTTGAACGATCATAACTTCATAAGAGATCGTTCTATTTCGTTCCTGTTCAGTGTGTTATGCAGATCAGGGACAGAGCTAACTTTTCTCCATGCCATCTTATCAGAGAATATGTCAAGGTCATGAACTCGCCAAGGGGTAAAGAAAATATCGAAAAAAAAATTCTCAATCTGAAAACTGTTTTCATCATAAACGAAAGAATATGATGCACTGAGACGAAATATGAACTTTTTTGATCGTTGGATGAAAAATGACGGAGATATGGCACTTTGAAAATTTCGAAGTTTTTCCCGCCAAATTCAAAAATCGGCAAAAAATGACTAAAAATTTTTCAGCTCCATCATTTATACACATACAGATTTGATATTTGGCACAACAATAGCATGTAAGAGAAGCTACAAAAAATACTATTTTTCATTGACCTTGACCTTCGTTCAAGGTCAAATTATCAAAAAAACTAAAATTAAAAAAAAATCTTTTGAGTCAGGCTCTTTTTCTGTTCGTTTTATTCCTTGAACAATCAGTGCATCTTGTAGATCATGGTTGGTACTAACTTTTTTCTGATACATGTTATCAAAAAATATCTCAAGGTCAAGGTCTAAGCATGAGGTCAAATCAAGGTCAAAAATTTAAAATTCAAAATCACTATTTTTTTTATATGAATTGGAAAGCGCATGATTAATCATGACAAACGGTGCAAGTTTTATGGTCGTGCGATAAAAAATGACGTAGAAATGGCACTTTGAAAAATATTGGTTTTCCCGCCAAAATTCAAATTTGTCCTAAAAATGCACTAAATTTCCTTTTACTCCTATATCTTTACACATACAGATTTGATTTTTGGTACATTGATAGCTTGGTTAAAGGGCTATAAACTTAATTGCTTTTCATTGATGTTGACCTTCGCTCAAGGTCACAAAGGTCAAATGATCAAAAATCGAAAATTTCAAATTTTCAAAATATTTTCATCTTATGTGAAAGAAAACGTTATTTTAAAGATGTTTGCAACGTTAGAAGCTCAACTGATCGGTTAAAGAAGGGAAGCGAAGAGAAAACGAATAGAAAACGAAGAGAATCGTAGGTAAAACGTACAAAAGCGTTCGTCAGAACGAGAACATGTCAGCGATCATTTTGTAGTTGGACGGGATAGACGATAAATGTTACAGGCTGCATGATACAGTTCGGGATACATGATACATGTCCCGGAATTCACAGTACAGTAAACACGATACAAAGTACGAGATAAACGATTCACAGTACAGTAAACACAACACAAGGTACGAGATACACGATTCACGGTTTAGTAAACCCGATGCAATGTACGAGATACAAGGTACAGTTAACACGATACAAGATACGAGGTACACGATTCACGGTTTAGTAAACCCGATGCAAGGTACGAGATACAAGGTACAGTTAACACGATACAAGATACGAGATATACGATTCCCGTTTTAGTAAACACGATACAAGGTACGAGATACAGGGTACAGTTAACACGATAGAAGGTACGAGATACACTATTCACGGTTTAGTAAACACGATACAAGGTTGATATACAGGTACAGTTAACAAGATACAAGGTACGAGATACAGGTACAGTTAACACGATACAAGGTGCGAGATACAGGTACAGTTAACACGATACAAGGTACGAGATACAGATACAGTAAACACGATACAAGGTACGAGATACAGGTACAGTTAACAGGATACAAGGTACGATATACAGGTACAGTAAACACGATACGAGATACAGGTACAGTTAACACGATACAAGGTACGAGATACACGATTCACGGAGGCCAAATGATACAAAATCTAAAAATTCAAATACTTTTAAAACGGTTTATTTTCATTGTATGTGAAATAAAACGTTATTTTAAGATGTTTGCAACGTTAGAAGCTCAACTGATCGGTTAAAGAAGGGAAGCGAAGAGAAATCGAATAGAAAACGAAGAGAAATCGTAGGTAAAACGTACAAAAGCGTTCGTCAGAACGAGAACATGTCAGCGATCATTTTCTTGTTGGAAATCCCGTGTTTTGATCTTGATCAAATCTAGTTTGAATTTGCGATTGTGCTCGTCAATTACTCCATACGTTAGATGCATTGTTGCGCTGTTCTACTCCCAGGAGCTACTGCCTCTCCCGGACGCTTAAACGTCGTATTATACATTTCAAAACAATTTACTGTCAGACATTCTGTGAAACTTTGATTTAATCATGTATGTAACGAATTACTGATATGTTGTATGTACAAGTGAAAATGTCCAATTGACAATGTATAAATGATGACAGGAATTGTACACCTATGAGATCACACATCGCGTTTGCGAGTGTTCCATGTACTTTCTCATGGCGATTCAACAAATACTTGTGCTTAAACACTTTCCCACATTTTGGGCATTCAAACTCTGATTTGTCTGAATGAGACGCCAGGTGTCTTTTCAGCCCTTGTTTCGTTCCAAGCACTCCCTCGCAGATGGCACAAGTATATAACTGTTCTGATGTCACCTCGACCTCTGTCGCCACATTACCTACATCATATGCATCCATTCTATACTGGAAATAATATAAATCACGTGGAATATGGATTACAAATAGTTGATATCTGAATGAAAATCAAATGAAACCCTGTGTATTGATTTTCCCCGTCGGACTCCAGTATTGGAGAGAGATTTTCCCCGTCGGAATTTTTCGTGCCATTATAATTAGCCAATTAATGTACTTTATAGCTGTAATCCAAACGAATTGTTGATTACTAATAGTTTATTGTAATCAATGTTTATTACCAAAACTATGTCCATCGTGTTTTGATCGCGATTATTAGGTATTTTTGACAAAAAACATTGTAAATTCGTCGTTTGACAGTAGGGCAGCCGGATATTATTGAGCATCAATCAAACACGGCAAGTTTATGAGATTAACGGATTACTGATGTGTATAAATGAAATAGCGTAGAATTCCGTGGGTATCATCATATTTCCGATAGTATGTTAAAATGTCATGTATCACTATAAAACATACCCCAGCCATGTCTTCACGCCCTTCGGGTAGATACTCCCCGTCGGATTTGTATATACTCCCCGTCGGATTCGTAACTTCCGGTGTCACCCGGTGGATAAGAAAATATTGAAAAGAGAAACAACACACTAAGAAAACCTGAAATACTGTTGGTTATAATTAATCCTACCGGACCTAAGGCGTCTAGTGTTGTAGTGTGTATCACAATACTATCATTCTGTAATTCTGTGGGTTTGTTTTTTTTGTTTTTTTTAGTGTGTCCTATAGTAATCACCGTGTCCGTCCGTCTGTCAGTCCGTCCGCCTGTCCGTTTGTCTGTCAGCACTTTTTATTTCCGTGCAATAACTCGAGTTTCCTTGGGTCGATCAAACTCAAACTTCATAAAGTGCTTTCTTATTGAAAGTACTTGCATATGATTGCTTTTCTGTGTCAAAGGTCAAGGTCACTGTTACTGTAAATAGAAAATCAGTTTCTTTGCAGTAACATAAATTTCCATTTCGGGCCGGACGAACTCAAACTTTATACAGTGCTTGTTTCGGAATCGCTTTTCCGTCTCAAAGGTCAAGGTCACGTGCTAACTACAGAAAATCAGGTTTCGTGCAATAAATTGAGTTTGATTTTCTTATTTGTAATTACTTATCAGCTTTGAAGGCTTTGAAGGTCAAGGTCACACCAACCTCCGATAGAAATCAAGTGTTCATGTTTATTAGCTCCAGCTTCTACTGTTAAACATGTATTAGTTAATATGTGTCAGAATGTACTTAAGGTTTGCTAGTCATCTGTCAGACGGCCCGACCATTCTGATTTTCGACTTAAATGTTTTTCATGAGGTTTTTCATTGAACCATGAACTTGGTGTTACACTGATGTGCAGATTTGCAACAGCGGTTCAAAAAACCTCTGGTCAAGGTTACTAAAAACACAACCCAAGATATACTGTTGAAATTATCATAAACGGCCCTTTGTAGAAGTTTAATCCTCCTGAAATTTCACATGGTATTGCACTATGAAATGCTGATGCACATTATGGGTTTAAAACCTTACTCAAATCCCACTGCTTATCATTCTGTAATTCCAGGTTCTTATTATCTAATTCAAATCCCCGCCCCCATCCCCCCATGTGTAATTTTGTGATATTGTACTTTCTTGCAATACGTTAGTACTTTTGATGTTATATTAAGGTAAACTGGTATTTTGTATGTATTTTGATATTATCTGTAATATGTAAATAAAAAAATTGTCAAACTTAAAAAAAAAGCCAGGGTTGTCACATGAACAAAGCTCCCGAAATGTTAAGCTTATGAACACTGTCCCCTCTCTGAATACAATGATAATTGTTTGGCACAGTCGGGAACTTCGGTTGTACTTACCCGATTTACCTAGATCAAGAACACATGTGAAGCTATATTTTTACCACCGCTGCAGATTTCATCATTATATTTAACCTAATTCAACGTTATACGAACTTTTATAATTTTAAATGCAATTTGATAGCCATGTATATTATCTCGAAAAAAAGATTGCCCCTTGTAGCAATTTTGATCTCAAAACTTCGTGTAACGCGACTCAAGTAATATGATGTAGATCTGAGGTTGATTGTCATACTTTTCTTTCTAGAATAAACAGATATTTACTTATGTAAGTATTTCCTTTACTCCACAGGGGGCGTATTCCTATGTCTGATAGACCATGATACACTTACGAATGTTTTTTTGAGTACATATTTACATAATATCAACGTGCTTCAAGCACGCAAAATAAGGGAAAGTCACAGTTACAAATGCATACAAGGACCGTCGTTTGAAACAGGACAACTTTACTACTCCGAACTGTCATATGACGGGTTTGAATTGTCCATACACTTTACTGTATACCACTATCTACAAACTTCCAAGACTCGCTATCCTATGTATCCCTCCTATCATTCTTAAGTCGTTTCATATTTGATATCAAAATAGACCATTCAGAAATAATGTGACCTTGACCTACTTCACCATTTATTTACTGGTTTTTAACTGAATTTCTAAAATCTGCTAGTTATTATCAGCAAATACAAAAAGTATAACTTTTACTTCAACATTTAGTTGGTAAGAACTTGTTCATTTTACACCCTCCTGCTTCAAGCCCCAAAATTTTATCAGCCCACACAAAATCGGATGTTTTAACGATGCTACAATATGCAGCTGATCTTAAAGTAAATATTAGCCTTATCACTGATTGGCCACAAAAAGGCCCAAATTATCCCCCTCCTTTGTTGAAATGAAATCGCATGATTTGTTTTGATGAACTAAGTGGGGACAACTGAAACTTAAATGAATCCATGTTACATTTACCATAAACGTATATATATTGACAGAAATATATGAATTACACTTTAAATAAGATCACAAAACGGAAACATGATTTACAAACGGGAGTACAGACACATTGCGAGGAAATAAGATTGGTATAAATACACCAATGGAATAAACGAAAGAGGGTGTACATACTACATAAAACAGGACCTACTACATAAAATTAGGACGGTGTACATACTACATAAAAATAAGACGGTGTACATACAACATAAAAATAGGACGATGTACCTACAACATAAAAATAGGGTGGTGTACATACAACATAAAATAGGACGGTGTACCTACTACATAGAAATAGGACGGTGTACCTACTACATAAAAATAGGACGATGTACCTTCTACATAAAAATAAGACGGTGTACCTACTACATAAAAATAGGACGATGTACCTTCTACATAGAAATAGGACGATGTACCTACAACATAAAAATAGGACGGTGTACCTACTACATAAAAAAGGACGGTGTACCTACTACATAAAAATAGGACGGTGTACCTACTACATAAAAATAGGACGGTGTACCTACAACATAGAAATAGGACGGTGTACCTACTACATAGAAATAGGACGGTGTACATACTACATAAAATAGGACGGTGTACCTACTACATAAAAATAGGACGGTGTACCTACTACATAAAAATAGGACGGTGTACCTACAACATAGAAATAGGACGGTGTACCTACTACATAGAAATAGGACGGTGTACATACTACATAAAATAGGACGGTGTACCTACTACATAAAAATAGGACGGTGTACCTACTACATAGAAATAGGACGGTGTACATACTACATAAAATAGGACGGTGTACCTACTACATAAAAATAGGACGGTGTACCTACTACATAGAAATAGGACGGTGTACATACTACATAAAATAGGACGGTGTACCTACTACATAAAAATAGGACGGTGTACCTACTACATAAAAATAGGACGGTGTACCTACAACATAAAAATAGGACGGTGTACCTACTACATAAAAATAGGACGGTGTACCTACTACATAAAAATAGGACGATGTACCTACTACATAGAAAAAGGACGGTGTACCTACTACATAAAAATAGGACGGTGTACCTACTACAAAAAAATAGGACGGTGTACCTACTACATAAAAATAGGACGATGTACCTACTACATAGAAAAAGGACGGTGTACCTACTACATAAAAATAGGACGGTGTACCTACAACATAAAAACAGGACGGTTTACCTACAGCATAAAAATAGGACGGTGTACCTACAACATAAAAACAGGACGGTTTACCTACAGCATAAAAATAGGACGGTGTACCTACTACATAAAAATAGGACGGTTTACCTACAACATAGAAATAGGACGGTTTACCTACTACATAAAAATAGGACGATGTACCTACAACATAAAAATAGGACGTGTACCTACAACATAAAAATAGGACGGTGTACATACTACATGAAAATAGGACGGTGTACCTATTACATAAAAATAGGACGGTTTACCTACAACATAAAGATCGGGGCTTGTAATGTGCATAAGGCAGATTTCGTATCTAAATGCATCTCTTTAGGAAATTCATTGGGTCCTAGTGATAGGACGAGTTGCTTCCCTTGGTTTGCCATCAGAGTTTGGTCAGAGCCATGAGACAAACATTGCATCCTCTAGTATTAGCTGTAGTTTTAGGACATTTAATCTATTACATCTGATATAGTTGGCTAGTAATGGATGAAATCACGTTCAGTGTTTGTTTTGTTTTTGTAGAGAACCAAAATGAAAGTATAAAATTAAGAAAACACAAGAAATTACAAAATTGCTACAGCGCTGACAGCCTGTGCATTGCCTGTCACAAAATTGCATAAAATTGCACCCGGCATAAAAACCGTTTCGTAAGACCTAAAGTTATGTTCCCGCCATAGTAGCCTCTCGTGTAGACCTTTGATCGGCAAACGAGGTATATTGCATATGTGTATATATATGTGACAGTTTCAAATGTTATGGGGAATAATAATAATTGATCCCAGACTTTTTACAACGTCACATATATGATACAAAACACTAGCACATAAGAGCTATTATCGCGACAATTGTATACTACAACCTACTATTATACTCATCATAATAGTACATTATACTCACTATTATATTATACTCATTACGATATTCTGTATAAAGACCCGTCACTCTCGCTGTTGTCTTCCCATGCAATTTCACAGCCAGTTACTCCACGAAGTGTACATGTATGTTAGGTACTCCATGTACCCAGACATACACATTGTACGTATAAAGGAGTCGCGTTCTTAGCGTTTCCCACGACAAGCCAAGGCGACGGGATGGGGGAGGCGGAGCATCGTAGAATTCATTCGGGGTGCAATTATTTTTTTTACTCTAAATTAAAAAAATGCAATTAAAAGCTTTAACTTTTAGAGGGTGGTAATAACATAAAGTATTCAACTTTTCGTACTGTAAAAAAAAAAAAAAAACAACCCAAAAAACCCAATCTGTGCTTGTTATAAACAGTCTGTGCTTGTTATAAACAGTCTGTACTTGTTATAAACAGTCTGTGCTTGTTATAAACAGTCTGTGCTTGTTATAAACAGTCTGTCCTAATTATAAACAGTCTGTCCTAGTTATAAACAGTCTGTGCTTGTTATAAACAGTCTGTGCTTGTTATAAACAGTCTGTCCTTGTTATAAACAGTCTGTGCTTGTTATAAACAGTCTGTGCTTGTTATAAACAGTCTGCCCTTGTTATAAACAGACTGTGCTTGTTATAAACAGTCTGTGCTTGTTATAAACAGTCTGTGCTTGTTATAAACAGTCTGCCCTTGTTATAAACAGACTGTGCTTGTTATAAACAGTCTGTGCTTGTTATAAACAGTCTGTCCTAATTATAAACAGTCTGTGCTTGTTATAAACAGTCTGTCCTTGTTATAAACAGTCTGTGCTTGTTATAAACAGTCTGTGCTTGTTATAAACAGTCTGTCCTTGTTATAAACAGTCTGTGCTTGTTATAAACAGTCTGTCCTTGTTATAAACAGTCTGTCCTTGTTATAAACAGTCTGTCCTAATTATAAACAGTCTGTGCTTGTTATAAACAGTCTGTGCTTGTTATAAACAGTCTGTGCTTGTTATAAACAGTCTGTCCTTGTTATAAACAGTCTGTGCTTGTTATAAACAGTCTGTCCTTGTTATAAACAGTCTGTGCTTGTTATAAACAGTCTGTCCTAATTATAAACAGTCTGTGCTTGTTATAAACAGTCTGTGCTTGTTATAAACAGTCTGTGCTTGTTATAAACAGTCTGTCCTAATTATAAACAGTCTGTCCTTGTTATAAACAGTCTGTGCTTGTTATAAACAGTCTGTCCTTGTTATAAACAGTCTGTGCTTGTTATAAACAGTCTGTCCTTGTTATAAACAGTCTGTCCTTGTTTTAAATCTGTTATGATTACTCTCTGATGGAGCGGTAAGCATTTTAATGGAAAAAACAACAAAACAAAAAAAACAAAAAAAAAAACAAAAAAAAAAACAAACATTACCACACACAGGGACTTGAGTGGCACCAATTCCCAAGTACGTTTATATATACGTTGGGTTGGGAATTCGTTGCACGTCGATATGCCCGAGCAACGATTACTCATGGAAATTTCCAGGAAACATATCTTTACTAGCAATTCAATTAATCTAATACTTTTAACCGGTTTATCGGTACAATGATGTTCAGAAATACACACCGACCGTCTACATATACAATATACGACCCTTATAATACAGATACACAATCCGATAACCGAGTAAGAAAGACAACCTGGTGTTTAGTCATCAGGTCTATGTAAAGATTAGCACGTATATTATATACTATGGCGATAATTTAACAACAAAATTGAAATCTACATAAATGATAACTCACGAAACTACTGGTGTGGAACCGCTTAATATCTGACACATATACATGTACATATTACAGGATAGGCCTGGTAGGTATTCCACATAACCTGTTAATTCCGGGAATCTTGAGAGAAACTTGATAATTTGTTTTCATCTGACAGATGACTGTTAATTAACATGTTCGACTTCCAAAAGTATTGATTAAAATATAATCATGTAACATTGTCATGGATAGCGCGAGTTTCCTCTGGCCCTGACACCAGACTTGCACACTGACATATGTCTGGTGTAGGGCCTCTATCAGAATGTCAGGCCAAGAGCCAGGGCCAGAGAAAACTCGGGCTAAGTATATTATATCATTGCAATTTTGTGACGAGAAATTATAGGTGTGACACAACAAAATATGTTCTACAGTAGCGAACGGGGGTGTCCATTTATTAGTTATACACACGTGTATATCAGGGACTACCGTTTCGCCATACAACTTGGGTTCATATATCGTATGCATGATGTAAGTATATATCGTATACATGATTTAAGTATATATCGTATACATGATGTAAGCATACAATGATAATCTTCATCAATTTACTATTTAAAAATAATGTTTTACTCTTTTTAATTACCATAATTTGCTATAAGTATAATAGATTAATTTTAAATACAATCGATATACATTATGTATTATCAGGTATCCCAAAAAATCTATAAATAGCACAGCACGCGACAAGGGCATATAGGGAAACTCCGTGAATTTGAAACTAAATTAAACTTGGAATAGATATATCTCGTAATATTAGGCTCCGTAATCCTTAGATAACTTTAGACTAATATAGGAGTGTCATTTTTCACAAAACGTTTCTTCAAATACACATGGTGGTCGTTGTATGTAATACTTTTACCGGCGGATGTAGAACAGTCGTAATCATGCGTAAAGAGGACTCTACTGAACACACATATTCCTACTTATGTGGCTCATCCTTGTACATACAAACATCTACATACAGGAAATGCTGCTGAAGAAAGTTGGAATTTAGACGCAAACAACACCACCTAAATAGGTTTGTCATGGTTGTGTTCATGTTTTACAAAGTTTATAATTGTCAGGATAAATGTATACAGTAATGTGATTTTAAAGTATCTTACAAACCTACGTGTATATATGGTGGTAGTCATCTGTTTTCATTGTATTGTGTTAGTGTAGATAGAGCCTAAACGGGTTTCATTAGTTCCCCATATAACATGAATGTTTATACATCTATCTTCAACGATGGAATGTGAATATATAGATTCATATGATCAATATAATGCACTGCAAAATGTTCCTTACGGGATTTATAACTTATATAATACTCTAAACATGTATAGATCCTGATATAGAGTGACATATAAGAACAGATTAATAATGCTTTTCTGTACAAATATTATATAATGACCTGTGAAAGGCAAGTGGGTTTTATGCATAATATTGGAAATGTTAATACATTTTAATGTATTATATGTATGTGATTTTTGTACTTTTATTTATTCAAAATGTGTGACACTTAAATAAAATATATCTTCTCCCATGTTTTGGGAAATTACGACATTGAATGTTTTTTGTATGTAGTTAAACTATATAAAATATATACTTGTAGATATATGTCCGTCATGTCTATTAGATATGCCAAGTTGTATTTACATATTAAAGTTCGTATCCGCTTTCCCGTAAGATAAGAGTATTACGATTTGTCAGTAGTTGTTTGGGAGTTAAAAAGATATACATTGAGATAGATTTTACCTTTTTATATTCCCTTTATGATTATACAACACTAAGATAAGTAATTAAGTTTATATCAGCTGTTTATTTATCAATTTTTAGATTTTAATAAATTACCACTAGGAGTGAGATTCTCTTAAAGAATTTCTACATTATATCAATTGAAATGGTATAATTCTGTTAAAATACTATGTGATTTAAAAGAATTAGACAATATCCATAGATATAAAGTACATATTCTATAAGAAAAGCTCAGTCGGAATTGTAATTAATCAAAATAAAAAAAATGATAAATTTGAGATACGACCCTTTACTTCTTAGCAGTCCATGTTGGAGACACGTTCCTGTTTCTCTAAACAATCGAGATGTCTATTTAATAACACGATATCAAACTAAAAAATATAAAGTAATTATGAATTACCTCCCTTTGATTCCACTCGGCAATTAGCTTGAATCGTAAGTACTGCATCTTTACTATAATTGTATAAGACAAGAAGGAACTAACGATTGTTACATTATTTCAGGTCGAGGATGTACCACCATCAACGGGACAGTCTACGTAGGAATCATGTCACTCTGGTAGATGAGCTGGATCCAAATGACGTGTTTGACCAGTTACAACAAGATGGCGTCCTTACAGAGAGTGACCATGAACTTATCAACACGGGTAAAACAAGGAAGGAGCGATGTCGGATGTTACTGGGAATTCTTCCCACTCGTGGCCCTGACGCGTACGGTTCCTTTAAGAATGCCTTAAAACAAAGCTGTTCGCATCTAGAACAATTGTTGCAGGACGGACCGGAAAGTACCACTAAGGCATATGAAAGTGTTGATGAATGTTTCAATAACAGACGCAGCTCAGATTCACAGGGAAATAAACAGCAGTTATGTTCGAAATGTCAGCTATTTATTCCTATTTATATTATTGACCCCGGTTTAAGGAGAGCGTTGCAACAAAATTGCTGCTTGATACTACACAATATAGAAGCTAATGACTTATTAGATTTGCTGTACCAAGAATCTATTCTAGATAGACATGATTGTGAATTCGTAAAGTCAAAGAAAACCCGAAGGGACAGATGCATTGCTATGTTAAGGAAATTATCAACATGTCTTAATAGAAATATGTTTAACGTTTTCAAAGAGTCACTGCGGAAAAAATATGGCTACATAGCTAAACAAATCTCAAAAATCTATCACGACTCCTCTTTGGCAATGTTTTGCGGACCCGGATGTGACGTTAGGAGCGAGGCGGAAGTCGTAATGAGTGATGCACGTGCCATACTGAGTGACACGAGATGTTCGTATCCCATTCTTCGTGAAGTGATGCGAAGGGGTCTTGGAGTCGATACAGCGAAATTACCAGCATCGAACACGCGTCTTGCTTTCGGAAAAATGGATGTGAATGCCATGACGAATATGAGAAAAAGAGACAAGCACAATATTGGCAAAATGGACTTAAAGACTACTTATGGTATCGATTTATCGCGTGCGATTAATACAACATGTTGTCAGAAAGCAAGATATCATACAAACTGCTGTTTTCCATCCTCGAAGCTCACAACATATTGCCCGACAGCTGTGTGCTCGGATTCATCGGAGGAAGACAATTTGAACAAAGCAATACGCCAAAGGCAGACCACGCGGATAAAACATAAAAGGGGCAAAAACGTTTCATCTGAAATCGTCGAATACATTCCGTATCATCCAACGTATCGGCAGACATTACCAGAGTCTTGTGAAATACGTAAACGAGGCCAAGAAACTGTGTTCAACTCTCTTAGTACACTAATCAACCAAGGACAATATGAGCAATTTGAGAAGTTTGCTTTGGGAATCCAGCAAAAACAAAGCAGTGATAAAGACATCATGTGTATTCTAGATTATCTGTTCGCCAGCAGGTTCTTGCATGCAGCAGATGTGGACTCTGCTAAAACGTATATTGAATCTGGACTCAAATTAGCACAAGCAACAAGTTATCCAAAATATTTTACTTTAGAATTTTTAACCTCTCAAACTCGGATGTTAAGTATCAAAAGAAAGTTTGAAAAGCTACAGAGAACGCTAGACGATGCCAAGATGATGATTGAGGCAGATCCAGCCTGTTGTACAGGGCGAGCTGCCGGCTGGTTATACATGAATGATGTCAAACATTTGATGGTCCAAATATCCATGTTAAACACCAAAAGGTCAAATTATCCATCAGTTTATGAACATCTTTACAAGTTGGGAAAGAACAGCTGTGAGAAGTCATTAGATCATTTTAAACGAGAAGAGGGAAATGATGGACCTTTCGGCTTCGTATTTGCTTTGTGTCGATTAATAATATTGCTACTTCGGTGTGGTGACAGAGGCATGTATAAAGTAGGCGTGTCACCTAGTGCTGAAGACATTGAACTTGCTGGACGGTATCTACGCCAAATCGAAGATTCTGATATTCCGATCCCAACATTTTTGAAGGTCCCGCTCTTGCTCGCTAAGAGCGACTATCATTATCGTCGTCAACATATTATTAGGGCTTTGGAATACGCGGAAGAGGCATTCATCCTCATTACAAAAAAGAGTATATTAGAGTTCAAGGAGCAAGCTTTAAATAGAATGACTTTCCTCCGTACACAGCTAGATGCTGAAACGAACAACTCATTTTCACCAATAGAGACTAGGTTTATGAATTTGCCATTATAAATTGAAGTTTCTGACGACCAGAATTATTCATATACTTTAAAGCACTCTATGATGTACATAATACCAAGGCAATTTGATATACATAATACCAAACCAATGTGATATACATAATACCAAACCAATGTGATATACATAATACCAAGGCAATGTGATATACATAATACCAAACCAATGTGATATACACAATACCAAGGCAATGTGATATACACAATACCAAGGCAATGTGATATACACAATACCAAACCAATGTGATATACATAATACCAAACCAATGTGATATACACAATACCAAGGCAATGTGATATACACAATACCAAGGCAATGTGATATACATAATACCAAACCAATGTGATATACATAATACCAAACCAATGTGATATACATAATACCAAACCAATGTGATATACATAATACCAAGCCAATGTGATATACACAATACCAAACCAATGTGATATACATAATACCAAGCCAATGTGATATACACAATACCAAACCAATATGATATACACAATACCAAACCAATGTGATATACACAATACCAAACCAATGTGATATACATTCCGACTGTATGTTGTCGTTATATATCCGTGCGTATCTTCCCAAAAGATACTAGCGATAAGTATATATCTGCTGAAAAAGTTATTCTCATTAACACATACCAAAGTACAAACGTAATCATTTGGCGCACTCAGAGCTAAGCGCATTATTCAAATACTAACAGATTGGCGCAATGGTGAATTGACGTACAAACACTACTTGCTATTGAAAGAAAATGAAATTAACTCAATCATAATGTTCGAAAACAAAAAACCCAAAAAAACCTCGTGTCGTATGACTCTACCAGTATCTGATAGAGCTAATACTAGTTTATTTATATACTGATTTATATGCTGATTATATACGGATATTTATACTGATTTCGGGTTAAAAGTGGGCGTTACTTGGCTGATTATTTCCACAGGAAACAGTCATTATTGAATACTCATGATAAATTGTTGAAATGCAACTTCATTCCAGATTATATAATGCTGATATCACATAGATTTTTAGATGTTTTACCTGGACAAAATAAAACAATAAATTTCTTTTTTATGGCTGATTCTAGTCAAACAAAAGTTATCGGATATCGTCCTGTCGTGACAACTCACCGTAAAATGAACACGTGAATAGAGCGTACTCTGTACTGAATACATTGGTTTTATTGGGTATTCAAATACAGGATTCAGGTTACTTAATCAATAATATAGCAGATACATAATTGATATAACTGTAAACTTAGCAAATATAACTGATATAAGTTTATTAATGTAACGAATATTAGCTAAAACAACTGATGTTACTTTAGCTAATTTAACGAATACAATTTTAGTTAATATAACTGATGTAATTATAATCAATATAACTGATGTAACTTTAGTTAATATAACTGATGTAACTTTAGTTAATATAACTGATGTAACTTTAGTTAATATAACTGATGTAACTTAAGTTAATATAACTGTATAACTTTAGTTAATATAACTGATGTAACTTTAGTTAATATAACTGATGTAACTTTAGTTAATATAACTGATGTAACTTTAGTTAATATAACTGATGTAACTTTAGTTAATATAACTGATGTAAATTTAGTTAATATAACTGATGTAACTTAAGTTAATATAACTGATGTAACTTAAGTTAATATAACTGATGTAACTTTAGTTAATATAACTGATGTAACTTAAGTTAATATAACTGATGTAACTTTAGTTAATATAACTGATGTAACTTTAGTTAATATAACTGATGTAACTTTAGCTAATATAACTGTATAACTTTAGTTAATATAACTGATGTTACTTTAGTTAATATAACGAATATAACTTAAGTTAATATAAATGATGTAACTGATATTACAAGAATGCATCAATCACTTATAGACAAGATGGAAATTACTGGTGGACTGAATCAATTGATTGTTATAACTGTATTTTTATAATCATTATGTATATTGTTCGAAGTTGTGCGAGATGTTGCGGTGACTCATCATCACATTTTAGTGCATAGATGGATATGATGTTCACTTCCTCACAAACTGTCTACCAAATCGTACACAAATTATATAATGTACGGATGTAAAATATTTCCGTATCGGTTATGACATTGTCGGTCAAGCTTGATTGCTGTCCTGGTGAAAGGAAGTAACTTAGGCAGATCAGAATGCGGTTATGTTGGCAATGCACGTTAATGTCATATATGATTTGAGCAAGCGAAGCTTACATGTATTTAAATGTTAGATAATTCAACGTTTACTGAATGTATAATTTTAAGAACAATATGACTTTTATGTAACCCGATTTTCAGATATTGTTGTAATTCTCTATAACAGTCAAGAACTAAAATAATTTTTTTTGACAAGGATAGTGCTTATTAGTTTACTGAGAGCTTTCCATCTTTGTCACTCTATTGGTGTACGCTAGAAGTTATAGCTAGATGGATAGCTAGATGGTTATTTTGACAATGGTTTTATTTTCGAGCGATTTGGTCTGACAATCTTTCAGGCGAACCTAATTTTAAAAATATACAGGTATCTGTCTTCTGCTGCTTGCAAGTGCAACACAGAAAGAATAATCAACCTGACCATTGCGATGCTATGAGTTTACTAATGTCGGGGTCTCTTCTGGCACGACAGAGCCTGATAAAAAACACTTTATCTGCTCCTCCCCCCTCCCGATTGTGAAATATATTGCTACAGGTGTAAAATAAATATTCAAAAGACGTAACAACCTTCAGTGAATGTACATACTGTAATACGGTATCAATAAGATACACCGCAGACAATGACAGAAAGAATTTGAATCTTAAGACGTTCGACTTTGTAAATAAAAAAATCCACATACTATAATTGAAACAATAACATAAAAGCATATAATCATCATTTGGAAAATCTAAACACACAGCCATGTACCAGGGCTTTAGAAAACAATACTGAATTTATGCGTGCCTTCTAAACTCGTTTGTGTAGACAACAGCTTCTCCTCTGAACGGGATAGTAACATTTTTGACCAGATTTTTAAGGACGAACCTATGAAGGCAACATTTAAATGTTATTATTAGTTTGTACTTTATATCAGGAAAACGTGTTTAACAGAAGAACAAAATATCTATAGCAGGTTTATCATAGAACTGATGGACAGCTAACTTTATATACGATTATATGTAAAATAAAATTGATGTAACCTATGAATCAAATACGTTTCGAACGACATAACTTTATTGATATTCCTTCTTACCTCGGACAGTTTTTTTTATTATCTAATACCGTTTAAGCTTTTAATGATTGAATGCATACCTCGACTGTAAGTTACATACCGAACACCTCCAAACTATTAGATACATACTGAATACACCACCAAGGTTAATATTCGATGGAATGGGCCAATAAAATGCATGTTGCTTCTCACGGCGTGTCGTAAGAGGGGACCCACCACGTTTCCGTTGCTTAGGAGACATTGATGGGGCCTAATATAATTTTGCTACTTTGAATCTTGGCTTACCTTACCAGCTTATCTGTTATAGTTATAGATTCATGTGAGCATAACGCCGTGGTTATTTTGTACAATATGTCTGATCCATACCTCATTTGACGCATGTTTCGCCGAAATCAACAGGTAGCTTAACAATGATACATATTAACAAAGGATAAGGTCACTTCTGTTCCATTTAACCAAAGTAGTGATTTATATGCTTGTGAAACATTACTGGATTGGTTATCAACATGAACCTTAATAGCACTGTAGATATATATCATCGATACCTCGTTTGGAAATTATACATTGAAACAAGGGTCTAGTACATGGTATGAGATACCTCAACCGCCGTACAAATCGTACTAGGCCTGGGACCAACAGGATGTAACTGCAGTAGCCGTTGGGACTTGCACTTCCTTAACATTAGCCTACATCACTGACCGCTAACCTCATCGCCCCATTTATCTCCCCTACTATATATAGTAACTTGATGATTCAAAGATATAATTATTTTGTCAAAACAACCTGCCCTCCTCCCCCTTTTTGACCCCTGTTTTATTATTTAACTATAATAATTACAATCCGTTCATGCTTAATATGACCCTGGCTGTTGAGAGAAGTAAAACTCGATTCACTCCTTTTCCATGTGATGTACAAATGGCGACAGCTAAATTTGTATTTAATTTTACGCACATGTAAAGCTTGAATACTATTTGTTATTTTCGATAGATTCTGAAGATCTGCAGTTAATTCTGATTTACATTCGCTACAGTAAGATCAAGAATTTGAGGAAAGAACAAATTGGACAAATGAAATGAAGCTTATAAAATAGTTTCTTCTCATTTATCTAATTTACTTTTTAAAATTAATTGAAATTTATTTGTAATAAATGCAGCACGTGTTGTGTATATGTGCAGCATTCACTATTGTTGATCCTAATAAAAATGAACATTATTTGAAAAATCTATTAGAGCAAGCAATTTAGCTAAATGCACTTAAAAAAATGTATTTTCTTAGCTTTACCATTGTAAGTTAACTCGTATTCAATCCAGACATGCGGGTACAGTGACCTCATAATATGACATATGTATATGGTAAACTTTATCTTATAGCTATTTTTGACATGTTCACTTCATCATTGATTGTCCTTATTATTTTCATTTCATCATTTATGTTATACGGAAAAAGACGGATTATAAGTTTTATACTTTTGTCTAATCCCATTTGTGTTTTGACAAGAAAAAAATCAAATTGTAATACAGTTTTAAAGAAAACATGTAACATGACACATCAGTAAGGGCACATTTTCACATTCTGCAGAAATAGATATAGTGTTGTACATTTGGTATTTAAGGTTTTTTGCTGCTGCTGTGTTATCAGTCTACTGCAGGACAATTTGTCATAAAAGTTTAAACGGTAAAAATTCTGTCACAGTAATATCAATATAATTAGTCTTTTAATTAAAACTTTTTCAGCCCATTCCGTTTCCTTGTCTAATTGCTCTAACCTCTCATAAGGCGCCAGCATCCTTTCCATCCAGAGGAATTTTACTTAACACAATAGGAAAAATGTGGCTGAATACTAATATCACATGAATCTGTCCCGAATTATTGTGAAATACCTGCAGTATGTCCCTGATAGCTGTATATTTAATGTATTCAGTATATCCTATAACAGGCATAAGTCCTGTAGGTTAATACATACTTATACTACTGCCGACATTCCACGAAGCTTGGTGAATCTGTAGCCACAATAAGCACACAAACACTTACGGCCTGTACCATGATGTAGGAAATGCGAGACGTTGTCTACAAGGCTACAACAATTTCCTCATATATACAATATTATTATTTGTGTATATGTGTCAATCTGTTAGAATTGAGATATAAGACATATACATATGTACATAATATCATTCTGATAGATGTATTTGATATATGTTTATGTTTATGATGATTTATGTATATATGTTATTAAATGTATCATGCAAGCTTTCACTTTATTGTTTGTTGTAGCAAAACTGATGTATCTAGCTTAGTTTAAAGAAGGCGAAACTAATAAAACTCCTTACACAATCTCCCTCTGATACCCAGTCTTATGGGGCATTGACTATACTATCCCTAATATGCTACATCTATCACTATGCTTGCAGGGTTCTGATATTTTATTGGGTCCCCCCTCCCCCTTTTCCTTTATTTTTTTGTTTGTTTTCCCAACGTAACGTTAAGTCACTGAGAGTGACAATTACTATTCGTCATCGATCTACTTGTTGTTTCTAAACTTCTGTGGAGATAATTTTTACGATACAATCATAAATTTATGACATAAGAATGTTTTCTCGTAGAGGTAATGACGTAAATACGTAGTAATGGTTGCTCTGATTTATAACAGGTCTCACCACTTTCTGCGTCATAACACCTTTACACAGGAAATAATATAATAAATTCATCAATATCTATAGATACGAGTCTTTTTAGTGAGTGTCATACATATCCGAGTGCGCTTACTTATTTGCTTTTCATATTTGATTAGCACATTCTGTAATCCTTATGCAAATAGTTGAAACCATTGTCCTGTTTTGAACAATCCTGGCCTGTCTGAGAGCATAGGGTTAACACAGTAAGACATTTTACTCTATTGCATTTACAAATAAAGAGTAAATTTATTGCAGCACGAATATAAAAAAACAAAAACAAACAAACACAAAACAAAACATCCTATAACGCAATTGTTCTATATGATTGAGATCCCCGAGAACAGATTTGAATAAGAGTCAAGAAAATATGTAAAAGTGTAAAATATGAAAAGTCTAGAACATATTTTAACGCTAAAATTATATGTTGTTATTGCATTTTACATAAATAAATTCAAAATGTATTGTTTGGACCGTTTTTAATTGGTTTTTTTTAAATAAATGTTTTAATGCAGATCTCCATTAAAATTAATAGATACAACACATGACGATTGACTGTTACATCTGGTCAGATCTGATGTGTAGTGACATTATAATAGGGTATAACTTGTAGCCATGTATATACATTGTGTTGTATTAAGGCCTTGACAGTCAATGTTTCAGTGTGATATTCGCGTGCTTACGGCCGCTTGATATTGCCCTCGTGTCAATTTAGGAGTGTGAGTGTTAGTCATATTCACATGTAAAATTCCTTCGTAAAATATACATATGATATTTAGACAGTGATGTTGGATCATACGGGCAAGTATGTCAACGATCTTCTTTCTGGTGGAAACCGGATACTCTCAATAGTTGGCTGTTACGTACATTGTCAGCTTCAAGAAAAGTACACTGAGTATAAATTACCTTCTCCTATCGATTGACATAATCATACAATGCTATTTTTATTAGATTTTGTAATTAGAATTTACAATAAAAAGGATGAAGATATTTTGAAAGTTATAAATGCAAAGAGTCTGGGGTAGGGGAAGGAACGATGAGGGAGGAGGCGGATACACGATATTGACGATGGGCCCAGAACGTTATTCATTATGAGAGGGGCACTAACCGTACATCGATGATATTGTCACAGACGACAGAGTTGTTCCCCATCTTTCAATTACACTATTTTTACATTCTGTAACATCTGTTTAGTTCCCTTGGTAAATCAGTCAATTTAAAATTGCGTTTCTTTTTCCTTTGAGTATAATAGCTCGAGATGCGATTTCAATCAAAAGTATGGTTTAAAATATTTCTTACATTTCCTTCTGTCTGATAAAATTTATTCAAATTTGAAATCTGTCAGGAGCTGAAATAGTCATTGCTTCTGATGAAAGATTGTATAATATATGATAGAGAACTCACAACCGATGTCCATTGTGGTCAATTTATTTTCAGTGATAAATGCAACCCTTGCTCAAAAAGCATCTTACAGATCCAAAATCAAAAAGAGACAGCATGTTCAGTTTTACTCTCAGGGATATTTTTTTTAATCTCAAACATGATTTAAATGCATCTTGTACTTAGAATGTCACTTGATGAGTGTTTTTGTAAATACATTCAATAAAAAAGCAGGTCCTTATGTGTGTTAAGCCGACTGTGACACATTGGTTGAGTGAAATCGTGAGTGAAGACCACGACTCGATGCTCAAGGTAGTCTGTGAAATGGGTTTCCAAGAAGGGGGAATTAACATGTAAAAAATACACACTGTATGTGTAAATGTATAAATGCCTTACACGATACAAATCCCCTCGCGTATCGAGTCAAGTACAGACCTGGCACAATTATTGTGTAGTGATCCCAAAGGGCTAACACCAATGGTAACGCCAATTAAGTTGGGCATTATAGTTGTCATTTTCACTGAACTGCATTGGCTACGGATGGAATTATTCCCAGACATGCGTTTAATGTCGGGTAAATACTGGTTTATCTTGTTATGCATCCAGCATCATATAAGTGTGCATCACACAAGCTACTTGATTTACTGATAACTAATATAGTTGTTAGAACGTACACTTTTATGACCGTGACCCTCACCGTGACATAATTGACTTGGGCCATGTCGCACTTTCGCATTGGTTCCCCAACAAACTAAGAGCGACAATGCGACAGCTCGCCATGCAAAGAACGACAGTGTGCCCTGCGACAAAATGAACGCTCTTTGCATGACGCACTGAACTCTTCGCTTGCCGCACTGTTGCTCTTCGCATGGGGCATGTTGCTCTTTGTGTGGCACACTGTCGCTCTTCGCTTGGCGCATGGTCGTTCTTCGCAAGGCACATTGTTGCTCTTCACACGGCGAGGATGCCAATGCGACAGTGCGATATGGCCGAAATCTGGCCGAAATCTGCCACTTTATTATGGTGTCACCATGACGGAAGATCTCGTTGGAGGAATTCTCTATCCTCAATATTCAAAATTGAAAGTAACCCCTGTACGATAATTGGTATTATTATAGAAGCAAATGTTCCTGTAAGTTGAGCATGTGGCACCATCATATCAATGGACACACATATACAGTAAAGCATGACCATCAACTTCAGATATACATCATCTTACTCGCGTTACTGCGACACGACGTTTCGAGATCATCATTGCTACAAGGGGCAATATTTTTTATCACAGGAAGTCGAGATAATTTATATATAAAAATAAATAGCTATAAAATAACATTTACAATTATAAAAGTTCAAATAACGTTGAAATAAGTTGAATATAATGATGATATCTGCAGTGATGGTAATGATATAGCCTGACGTGTTCTTGGGCTGAGGTAAAAGTTGAGTTAGTAAAACGACCTTGCCTAATAATTAATATTGTATTCAGAGGGGTCAGGGTTCATCAGCTTAAAGATTCTGGAGCTTTGTTCATGTGACAACGTAGGCAAGCCAGGAAAATCACACTTGGTCTCGTTTAGAGACGTTTTATTTTTACCACTGTCTATCAGTCAGTTTTTACATATAACGCAAAAGTTTCGCCACGGCGGAGGTGGTGTAAACCTTTTGAATTAAAAATTCAATAATTTACAAATTGCATGGAAAATCTGACAGATGATATAGGTGTAATATCAAGATTTGTACAATTCAAAATTAGATTTCTGTGTCTGTGTGCGTTAAGAAAGATATGTTTAATTATATTCAATGTTATTCATTCGCATACGCAGAGTAACGTTCACCTAACGTTTGAAAGCAAACACTGTCCTTGAAAATATTAATTGATATCTGCATCTTCCCAAATGTCAGATAGTCAGAAAAACTCCAGTGTTGTACTTTGTACTCTATGCGTATAAAAAAATCCGAATGCGGTTTTTTGGTGAAGATTTTACACTTATTTTCAAATAAAAATTTAAAAAATATGCAAATGAGCTCGTAACCAATTTATCGATTGATAGTAATCCTTTATGAGAAAAACACTGAAGGGAGGATGGTGGGCTAGAACAGACTCCAGAAAAAGATTTTAGACGTAACTATGCCAAAATTTTATATCACATTTAAATAAGGAATTTAAATATGTGAATTAGATAATATCCACAATTTTCACTAGTTGTTTATTCATTGCGTGTACGTGGAGCAGGATATGCTTTATTCGATTTGTTGAATCGAGGAAGTATTAAATTATCTTTTCTCTACGTTTGATGCAATCGGAGCCTCATGAAAGATGTTTTTGCTGTATAATTATTGTAATGGAATGAGTATATGTTTAATTTCATGGCGTATTGTTTTGTGGCATGTTACTATGTTATATCCCATTAATAAGATTATACATCGGTTATGATGTAGCAGTCTAAAAAAAGTTATATAGCTTCAATTCAGCTCGATTGTTAATATAGTATTTGGTTAAGTGAGATATGTGTCAGGAGCTTGTCAGAAATTCCATTTAATCCTAAAGAAAGGAGCTGAAATTTACTCTTACATCAGATAGTATTAACATTTTGTACATGTACGTCTAACTGCAACAAAGTAAAAACATGTAATTGGAACAATTAAAACAAAAGTATATGCATTGTAAAAGGGATTGGTAGGGGGGGGGGGGGGGGGGGGGGGGGGGGGATAAATAGAGGCTTGGGAGTTTGAAGATAGTGGTATACAGTTAAGTGTATGGACACTTTAAGCCTATCATTTAACGATGTCCAGGTAGTTAAAATGTCCTGTTTCAAACGCCGAGCCATGTACAGCATTTAGAATGATGATTTGGGTTAACTTTACCTCATTTTGCACGCTTGAAACACGTTGACATAATGTTAATATTTGTTCAATAATCATATGTACATTCTCCAGGTCCGTCGGACTGTTCTAGAAAGAAATCAATGATTTAAGTCGCGTTACAGTAACACGACGCTTTCGGGATGATCATTGGGACAAGGGGCGACGTGTTATGACGGCATGTGGAGATGATTTATTTATAAATGGATTTAGACATCATTTAAAGTAGTAGTTCTAAAAAATCTAATTGAAACCCTTTCATCTGTACCGATGGTCATAATATAGCAGGACATGTGTTCTAGAGTTCAGATATTAGTCGGAATAGCAACGATTATCATTGTACGCAGAAGGGGTCAGAGGTCAGGAGCTTAACTCTTAGGGAGCTTTGTTCATGTGACAACCTAGGCAAGCCAGGAAAATCACACTTGGTCTCGTGGTGGACACGTAACCTTGACCACTGTCTATCAGTCAGTCTTCACATATAACGCAAAAGTTTCGCCACGGCGGAGGTGGTGTAAACCTTTTGAATTAAAAATTCAATAATTTACAAATTGCATGGAAAATCTGACAGATGATATAGGTGTAATATCAAGATTTGTACAATTCAAATTATTTGTTGTTAAGAAGTATTTTAAAATGTATTCATTGATCTTAATAATTAACCCCTTTGAAAAATTAAGATTCCAAATTAATTTAAATGCAATATAGTAAAAATCCATGGGTTTTGACTTATTTAAAAAATTTTAAGAATTTGGAAGACTACAATTTTCAAAAAATAAAAAAAATAGAAAAAATAGGATATAGTTTGAAAACCAAAAGTTTTGGCTAAAATTCAATAAAAAGGAATTTATCAAATTTTAATCATAATAAGATTTATTTATTATTTCACGGGGCCTTTGTTATTTGTTGTGGGAATAATTTATTTCTTTTCTGAGTTGAGAAGGACTATTATTTTTTTTTAACTATTAGGAAATGTTTTTATTTATGTATGGATGTATATTTTAATTCATTAAAGATTTAAAGTTATTTGGGACGAAAATTTTGTTTTGCCATTTTAATAAGTATTGTTTAGTAGATATGTTTAATTGTAAATTTAACTCAAAAAGGGAAAATTTTAATCAAATTAAATTTTAAATCTAAAACAAGTAAAACTTCTGGAAAGTAAAAAGTGTTTAGAAGGAGGGGGGGGGGGGGTAATGGGGGGGAGTTTAGTAGGGGTAGGGGGGGGGTGGGGGGTTAAGGTAGGTAGTTAATTGTTAAGTTAATGACTTTAAGTTTGGTGACTTTGGTTTTGGTTAAATTTAGTTAATTTCTTGTAAACATTAAATATATTTTTTTACGTTACAGCCTTGTAATAGTTTTAAAAAAAAAACATTTAAAGTCTTCGGTACGACCTGATGGGCAAGTTGGAGAGGTGGACGAATTTAAATGATATTGACAATTAAGTTAGTAGTTTAAAAATTAATTTAAACCCTTCCACTTACCGAGTCATAAAATAAATGTATGATCAGTTTAATGGAATTAGAGAAGGATTATTATGACAGAAGTTAGAGGCAAGCTAATCAGGCCTGTCATCTGGAAACCATGCAGTTAATATTCTGTTAATCACTGGCGGGGAACTAGTTCACAACCAAAGTTTCCAGCGAATTAAACTTGATTAGAAATTTAATTTTAAAATTCAAAAATTTAATGTTAAATAAGTTATTTTTATTAAATTCAACAGATTAGTTTCTCGTTTTTGGTTAAAAAAATTTAATATATTAATGTTATTTCATTCATTTCAGAAAATTACCTATTTAAAGCAACAGTCCCTTAAAATATTGAATCTGTTCTTCCAAATGTTTTATTTAAAAATTATTTTCTTTAAAACGTTTAAAAACGATGGGTTTTTTTTAAATTTTATATATTTTCAAAAAATTTAAAAAATGCAGAGCTAAATTTATCTATGATAAATTAATGAAAAAACAGAGGAGATTTGGATAGGTCCAGAAAAATTTGACGTAATAAAGTCATTTTATAAAATTTTTATTTAATATAAAAATGGTACCTTTAAACTTTGTTATTTTGTTGAATGAGCATATTATATTGTTTTAATTGTAATTATGATTCATTTTAATTTTATGTAATCTTGGTGTGAGGTTTATGCTATTATTTTAGGTGATATATTTAATTTAATGGTATTGTTGGGCATTTTTTATATCTTAAAGATATCATGTTAGGGTGATTTAAAAAGTTTAGTTAATTCATCTTAAATGATTGGTTAATTTAGTGTAGGGTTTTAAAAGTCATTTTCAAGAGGAGTTGAAAGACTTGATCAGAAGTTTAAATTGATGGTTTTAGAAGGAGTCAAAATTTATTGAAATTAATTAAATTTTTGGGGAAAACTTGGGATTTGGGTTTGTTGGGTGGGGGGGGGGTGTGGTTGGGAGGTTGGGTATTTCGGTTTACGTTTAAGAAAAGTTCAAAGTTTAGTCGTTAATTCAGGTTAGGTTTTCAGGGTTTAAATTTTTTGGGTTATCTTTTTAAAATATTTTGTTTTTTTGAATTTTTCCGATGATTAAATTTCGGTCTGTTGGGTTCCTAAATTTTTATTTTGTTGCTAACCGGTTTGAAATTTTGGGTGCTTGGTTTTATTGATCACATTGGATAAAAAAGGAAAATGTTGAAAGTAAAGGTAAGTGGAGGCGGCAGTTGCAATGTTATTGAAAGGGGGACGATGGAGTTTTGGGGGTGGTTAACATGGAATTTTTTGAGTGGTGGGGAATAGTTATGGTTAAGTCATTATTTTGAGTGTCTTAACGGAGTTTCAGTTTAATTTTAATTGATTATTTATAATTGAAAACCTCTTGGTTATTTTTTAAAAACAAGTTTGTAATTTATATTTTTAATTAATTTAAATTTTATTTCGTAAGTTCTATGATTTAACTTGTTCAAAAGTTTTATGATTTCGCCCTTTTTATATTTTTTTTACTATTTAAAATAAATTTTTATTTAAAATCTATTAAATTTATTTACAATTTAAATTACAATTGTTTAGATTTAATATTAGGGAATATCGAATTTATTTGTAGTTAGGGGTTTAAAATTTTTTAGGGGTTTTTTAATGATAACTTTTTTATTTATTGGGTGTTGACAGTATTTTCTTTTTATTTTTTATATAAAAATTTACATGGTGGTTGTAACTTTGAATAAATTATATAAGATATTGTAATTTTTTGAGTATTAAGTAATATAAATTTTCAAACGATTTTTTTGTCTAATAAGATATTTATAATTCAATTTTCATTAAACGAATATTAAATTATGAAAATAATCTTTAAAGTATATTGATATGAATTCAGAGGCCAGAAAACCTGGGTGTTTGAATGGGTATAAATAATGGGTTTTGAATGATACAGTTAAAAAATTAAATACAAATATTGAATTATGTTGTGGTTTTTGGGGCTGAGAGGAAAGAAGAAAGTTTAACGTACTGCCGGGGGGCTTAATTAAGGAATTTGTTGAAAAAACCCTTTCAATTTCTTGGGTGGCCGTGCGATGACGTGCAGGATTTTATTTATCGGTTTTGCATCGGGGAGTTAAGATTTTGATTTTTTATTTTTGAGAATGACTTAGAAAATGTTAATTTGTGATTAAATTAAAAATTGTATGGTAATCTGCTATTTTAGGGGCATTATTAAAGTTAATACGAATTTTAGATAATAATCGGAAGGAAATTAAAAGTTATTAATGCATTATTAAAATTTGAAAAAAAGTTGTTTAAAATTTAACTTCAATTTCCATTTAATCTCAAAATTAAGGGATTAATTAAAACAATTAAATATTTTATTTTGTAATCTAAAAAATTAATGTTTGCAATAACAAAATAATCATTAATGGAATTTTTGCTTTAAAAATGTTTATTGTACCCCATTCGTAGATTTACTTGTGGTTCACTTTATTTAATTATGTTTAGTACATTTTACATTTTCATATTAAATTTTTTCGCCACATTATCATTTTATTGGAAATTTTTGGTTTTACTATTTTTAAAAAACAGTACTCAAAATTTTATAAATTTTCAAAACATAAAATTTGGTACTGACTATTCAAAAAATAATGTTTTCGTAAATTACACTTTTTTGGATAAAATTACAATTCAAGTATGACGCATTCAATTAGTTATATTTTGAATTTTAATTTTAAAATTTTGAATGGAATTTAAATAATTATAATTAACATTATAAGAGGGTGGTATATAAAAAATTTAGTTCAATTTAGTCGTATGGGAAAATTTTTTGTTGTTAAAAAGCGGTAAGTCAGAATTAATCAGGAGGTTCTTGTACAAGTTTAAGCATTAATTAATTAATATTGTTACACGTATTGACATGTTTCCCTATCCTTAATTAAACGGAGGTTTCCAACGTAGATGTTATTTTAATTTAATAATTAATTTATAATGAAATTGAATTGGTTAACAGATGTTGTACTTTAAATTAATTTGTTTGGGAAATTAGAAGATATTTCATTTTTCCTTGTATTCATTACGCATATGAAAGTTCACCAGTATGAAAAATCGTCAAAGTTACGAAATTTTAAGGTGTTGTAAATAGCCCTGTTGGAAACCTTTTGGGATGAATTCGATGTTTTTTCCGGTTAACATTCCTTTTAAAGAAATTACAAAAATGAATGAAACCGTTTTACTTTAATTAAAAATTCTAGAGTTAAACTGGGAGAAAAAGATTTAAACCCATTAGAAGTTTGACTGGTTTTAAAAAAATTTTAATCAATTTAAGATTTAAATGAATAGACCCTTTTCAAGTTATCATTGTGTACATTAAAATATTTTAGAGTGGGAAAATTTTAAAACTTTCTCTTTTATGAGACACGCCAATAGTTTTTGGTTAAATTTTTAATAAAAATAGTTCATGGAGAGTACTTTTGATGTTCTAGTAACCATAGTAAATTACATCGTTTAGAGGTGGGTAAAAAATAATTTTTGAAATTCCTTTGATTTTTATAAATTTGTAAGTAATATGGTAAAATTCAAATTTCATTTTTTGTACAGGCGTAAATTAAAAAATTGAAATAAATATTAACTTTTGTCTTCGTTTAAAAAATCAAATGATTTGACATTAAATAAATTAAACATTAAGGAATTTCAGTTGGGGGAGGGGGGATTTTAAATAGATTCAGTTTTGAATAGTTGTATAAGTTAAGGTATGAATAGCTATTTTATAGGGGCAGGTAATTAAAATGTCTTTTTTTAACCAATTCAAAATTAAAAAATATTTTGATTAATTTACTTTTGCATGAAACACTGGACAATGTTAAATTTCAATAAACATATTATTCCTTGTACGCTTAGAAAGAATAAGTTTGGTAAGTAACAAAGTTTGGTGATATGGGAAGGTGCGACTTTTTTATTAACGATGAAAATTTTTAATTTTTTAAACTTAAAAGAAATGATTGTTGAAAAATTATAATTGGAAACCTATATTTAAGCATAATTGTAGGACATGTTTTTTGGGCATTAGTGGATAACACGTTTATTGGAGCAGTTAAAGGCCGAAGTTAACTCTTGGAACGTTTGGCATGTGAAATGGGGAAAACCTTAGTCATCAGGTTGACAACGTACTTAACATGCTATAATCAGTCTTCATTTACCTCAAATGTCAACCGAAGTGTAATTTTTTAAGTAATTTGAAATTTCAAAGGGGAAAGACGTATATTGGGTTTATTAAATTGTACAATTCAAAATTAGATTTTGTTTGGAAAAGTTTAATATTCATTTCAATCCATTTCACGGAGTAGTTAACAACGTTTGAACAAATCTGAAATTAATTCTCGATTTCCATGTTAATCAAACTCAATGTTGTATTTTAAATAATTGTTTCGAAGGGTTTTTTTAAGATTCATTTTCAATAAAGTAAAAATTCGTGAGCGGGGAACCTTTTGAAATTTTTATAATCTTTAGAATTAGAACATTTAAGGAGGTGTGGCTAAAACTCAGTAAAACAATTACGACTATTGCTAAAATTTTATTAATTTAAGAATTTAAATTAAAATTAGAATACCCAATTTACTAGTTTATTACTTTTGTAACTGAAGATATGCATTATTCCCATTGCTGAAAAATTAATTATCTTTCTCACTTTAAGCAATGGTCATGAAGATGTTTGTTAAAATTTGGAATAAATTATTTTTATGATTTTATATGTTATTACATTTAAATAAGATTATCCCGGGTTATAGAAGCTTCTAAAAAGTTATATATTCAATTAGTTATGTTAAATAGTATAATTTTCAAATTGTATGTTGGCTGTCGAAATCCCTTTATCAAGAACGAATGTTTAAATTACTTATAATTGATTATTTTGAATTACGTTTACTGATAAAATTAAAAAATGATGGACTTTTAAACAGTATATGCATTGTAAATTTTTGTAAAAGAGGGGGTGGGGTATATAGAGCAAAAAGTTAATTAATGGCCAATTTAAATTTAAAAGAATTTAAAGTTGTTAACGATTCCGGAATTAATGTTGTTAAACCGATTGTAACAGTTAGATGAATTTGTATTTATCATTGCAGTTTTAAACGTTCAATTTAAATTGAATTAAAAATTAGTAATTTTGGTTCGATGTTAGAAAACAAGTTTAATCGTTAGGTAACCACTTGGTATCGTTTGAAGCAGTATTTAAGTCATGTTAGATTTTATTTAGAAAGGGTTTGGACATAGTTAGTTTTCTGAAAATCTAATGAAATTTTCATACCAGTCTATAATATACATAATTGTTCTAGAAAAATAAGATATGCAACGATTTCATGTTAGCAGAAGGGAGGGTCGAGGTATGACTATGGAGCTTGTTCATTGTTAAATGGATCAGTAAATAGCTAACTTGTTGAAATGCCTGTACCTTAATTTATCAGCCTGTACATTTAAGTCATAAATTACAACCCCCGAGGGAGGTAAATTAATTAAAATTATAATTTAAAATTGCAAACCAAAAGAATATATGGTGTATTCAGATTTGAATTCAAAATAAATTTTCTGTGTGTGTTTAAGAAGATTTTATTATATTTTATTCATTGCATACGCAGAGTAAGTTACCAACGTTTAAAGAAACCTGTCCTTAATAATTATTAATTAAATTATTGTCCGAAATTAAGAGATGTAATCAAGTTTGTATTTGTCCATAGCATAACAAATCGTATGGGTTGTGAATTTTAACTTTTTTTAAATTAAAAGAAATAACCCGGCCGTATAATTACGTAATAGTAAACCTTTTGAAACCTAAAGGGAAGGGGGCAGAACAGATGAAAAAATTTAAATAACTATCCAAAATTTAATACTTTAAAAAAGGAAAAATTGAAATTAGAAATAAAATTTTAATATTGATTATTCTTTTTAGGAAATTTTTTTTTTAAAAAAAATTTTACTTTTTTACTTGTGAAGGAGCCGGAAAATTGTTTTTGGTTTTAAATTTTAAAATTTTTTTGTTTAAATTTTAATTTCCCCCATTTTTTTTGGATTTATTTTTTTAAAAATAAAATTTTTTTTTTTTGTGCATTAAAAAAAAAAATAACTTAAAATTTCGTTGTTTAAATTTTTAAGTAAAGTTCAAAGCTTGTGAAAAAATTTTTTTAAAAAAAAAAAATAATTTAATTTCTAAAGAAAAATTTTTTAATGTCTCTAAATCAAAGTAAAAACATGTAATTGGAACAATTAAAACAAAAGTATATGCATTGTAAAAGGGATTGGTAGGGGGGGGGGGGGGGGGGGGGGGGGGATAAATAGAGGCTTGGGAGTTTGAAGATAGTGGTATACAGTTAAGTGTATGGACACTTTAAGCCTATCGTTTAACGATGTCCAGGTAGTTAAAATGTCCTGTTTCAAACGCCGAGCCATGTACAGCATTTAGAATGATGATTTGGGTTAACTTTACCTCATTTTGCACGCTTGAAACACGTTGACATAATGTTAATATTTGTTCAATAACCATACGTACATTCTCCTGGTCCGTCGGACTGTTCTAGAAAGAAATCAATGATTTAAGTCGCGTTACAGTAACACGACGCTTTCGGGATGATCATTGGGACAAGGGGCGACGTGTTATGACGGCATGTGGAGATGATTTATTTATAAATGGATTTAGACATCATTTAAAGTAGTAGTTCTAAAAAATCTAATTGAAACCCTTTCATCTGTACCGATGGTCATAATATAGCAGGACATGTGTTCTAGAGTTCAGATATTAGTCGGAATAGCAACGATTATCATTGTACGCAGAAGGGGTCAGAGGTCAGAAGCTTAACTCTTAGGGAGCTTTGTTCATGTGACAACCTAGGCAAGCCAGGAAAATCACACTTGGTCTCGTGGTGGACACGTACCTTGACCACTGTCTATCAGTCAGTCTTCACATATAACGCAAAAGTTTCGCCACGGCGGAGGTGGTGTAAACCTTTTGAATTAAAAATTCAATAATTTACAAATTGCATGGAAAATCTGACAGATGATATAGGTGTAATATCAAGATTTGTACAATTCAAAATTAGATTTCTGTGTCTGTGTGCGTTAAGAAAGATATGTTTCATTATATTCAATGTTATTCATTCGCATACGCAGAGTAACGTTCACCTAACGTTTGAAAGCAAACACTGTCCTTGAAAATATTAATTGATATCTGCATCTTCCCAAATGTCAGATAGTCAGAAAAACTCCAGTGTTGTACTTTGTACTCTATGCGTATAAAAAAATCCGAATGCGGTTTTTTGGTGAAGATTTTACACTTATTTTCAAATAAAAATTTAAAAAATATGCAAATGAGCCCGTAACCAATTTATCGATTGATAGTAATCCCTTATGAGAAAAACACTGAAGGGAGGATGGTGGGCTAGAACAGACTCCAGAAAAAGATTTTAGACGTAACTATGCCAAAATTTTATATCACATTTAAATAAGGAATTTAAATATGTAAATTAGATAATATCCACAATTTTCACTAGTTGTTTATTCATTGCGTGTACGTGGAGCAGGATATGCTTTATTCGATTTGTTGAATCGAGGAAGTATTAAATTATCTTTTCTCTACGTTTGATGCAATCGGAGCCTCATGAAAGATGTTTTTGCTGTATAATTATTGTAATGGAATGAGTATATGTTTAATTTCATGGCGTATTGTTTTGTGGCATGTTACTATGTTATATCCCATTAATAAGATTATACATCGGTTATGATGTAGCAGTCTAAAAAAAGTTATATAGCTTCAATTCAGCTCGATTGTTAATATAGTATTTGGTTAAGTGAGATATGTGTCAGGAGCTTGTCAGAAATTCCATTTAATCCTCAAGAAAGGAGCTGAAATTTACTCTTACATCAGATAGTATTAACATTTTGTACATGTACGTCTAACTGCAACAAAGTAAAAACATGTAATTGGAACAATTAAAACAAAAGTATATGCATTGTAAAAGGGATTGGTAGGGGGGAGGGGGGGGGGGGGATAAATAGAGGCTTGGGAGTTTGAAGATAGTGGTATACAGTTAAGTGTATGGACACTTTAAGCCTATCGTTTAACGATGTCCAGGTAGTTAAAATGTCCTGTTTCAAACGCCGAGCCATGTACAGCATTTAGAATGATGATTTGGGTTAACTTTACCTCATTTTGCACGCTTGAAACACGTTGACATAATGTTAATATTTGTTCAATAACCATACGTACATTCTCCTGGTCCGTCGGACTGTTCTAGAAAGAAATCAATGATTTAAGTCGCGTTACAGTAACACGACGCTTTCGGGATGATCATTGGGACAAGGGGCGACGTGTTATGACGGCATGTGGAGATGATTTATTTATAAATGGATTTAGACATCATTTAAAGTAGTAGTTCTAAAAAATCTAATTGAAACCCTTTCATCTGTACCGATGGTCATAATATAGCAGGACATGTGTTCTAGAGTTCAGATATTAGTCGGAATAGCAACGATTATCATTGTACGCAGAAGGGGTCAGAGGTCAGAAGCTTAACTCTTAGGGAGCTTTGTTCATGTGACAACCTAGGCAAGCCAGGAAAATCACACTTGGTCTCGTGGTGGACACGTACCTTGACCACTGTCTATCAGTCAGTCTTCACATATAACGCAAAAGTTTCGCCACGGCGGAGGTGGTGTAAACCTTTTGAATTAAAAATTCAATAATTTACAAATTGCATGGAAAATCTGACAGATGATATAGGTGTAATATCAAGATTTGTACAATTCAAAATTAGATTTCTGTGTCTGTGTGCGTTAAGAAAGATATGTTTCATTATATTCAATGTTATTCATTCGCATACGCAGAGTAACGTTCACCTAACGTTTGAAAGCAAACACTGTCCTTGAAAATATTAATTGATATCTGCATCTTCCCAAATGTCAGATAGTCAGAAAAACTCCAGTGTTGTACTTTGTACTCTATGCGTATAAAAAAATCCGAATGCGGTTTTTTGGTGAAGATTTTACACTTATTTTCAAATAAAAATTAAAAAAATATGCAAATGAGCCCGTAACCAATTTATCGATTGATAGTAATCCTTTATGAGAAAAACACTGAAGGGAGGATGGTGGGCTAGAACAGACTCCAGAAAAAGAATTTAGACGTAACTATGCCAAAATTTTATATCACATTTAAATAAGGAATTTAAATATGTAAATTAGATAATATCCACAATTTTCACTAGTTGTTTATTCATTGCGTGTACGTGGAGCAGGATATGCTTTATTCGATTTGTTGAATCGAGGAAGTATTAAATTATCTTTTCTCTACGTTTGATGCAATCGGAGCCTCATGAAAGATGTTTTTGCTGTATAATTATTGTAATGGAATGAGTATATGTTTAATTTCATGGCGTATTGTTTTGTGGCATGTTACTATGTTATATCCCATTAATAAGATTATACATCGGTTATGATGTAGCAGTCTAAAAAAAAGTTATATAGCTTCAATTCAGCTCGATTGTTAATATAGTATTTGGTTAAGTGAGATATGTGTCAGGAGCTTGTCAGAAATTCCATTTAATCCTCAAGAAAGGAGCTGAAATTTACTCTTACATCAGATAGTATTAACATTTTGTACATGTACGTCTAACTGCAACAAAGTAAAAACATGTAATTGGAACAATTAAAACAAAAGTATATGCATTGTAAAAGGGATTGGTAGGGGGGAGGGGGGGGGGGGGGGGGGGATAAATAGAGGCTTGGGAGTTTGAAGATAGTGGTATACAGTTAAGTGTATGGACACTTTAAGCCTATCGTTTAACGATGTCCAGGTAGTTAAAATGTCCTGTTTCAAACGCCGAGCCATGTACAGCATTTAGAATGATGATTTGGGTTAACTTTACCTCATTTTGCACGCTTGAAACACGTTGACATAATGTTAATATTTGTTCAATAACCATACGTACATTCTCCTGGTCCGTCGGACTGTTCTAGAAAGAAATCAATGATTTAAGTCGCGTTACAGTAACACGACGCTTTCGGGATGATCATTGGGACAAGGGGCGACGTGTTATGACTGCATGTGGAGATGATTTATTTATAAATGGATTTAGACATCATTTAAAGTAGTAGTTCTAAAAAATCTAATTGAAACCCTTTCATCTGGACCGATGGTCATAATATAGCAGGACATGTGTTCTAGAGTTCAGATATTAGTCGGAATAGCAACGATTATCATTGTACGCAGAAGGGGTCAGAGGTCAGAAGCTTAACTCTTAGGGAGCTTTGTTCATGTGACAACCTAGGCAAGCCAGGAAAATCACACTTGGTCTCGTGGTGGACACGTACCTTGACCACTGTCTATCAGTCAGTCTTCACATATAACGCAAAAGTTTCGCCACGGCGGAGGTGGTGTAAACCTTTTGAATTAAAAATTCAATAATTTACAAATTGCATGGAAAATCTGACAGATGATATAGGTGTAATATCAAGATTTGTACAATTCAAAATTAGATTTCTGTGTCTGTGTGCGTTAAGAAAGATATGTTTCATTATATTCAATGTTATTCATTCGCATACGCAGAGTAACGTTCACCTAACGTTTGAAAGCAAACACTGTCCTTGAAAATATTAATTGATATCTGCATCTTCCCAAATGTCAGATAGTCAGAAAAACTCCAGTGTTGTACTTTGTACTCTATGCGTATAAAAAAATCCGAATGCGGTTTTTTGGTGAAGATTTTACACTTATTTTCAAATAAAAATTAAAAAAATATGCAAATGAGCCCGTAACCAATTTATCGATTGATAGTAATCCTTTATGAGAAAAACACTGAAGGGAGGATGGTGGGCTAGAACAGACTCCAGAAAAAGAATTTAGACGTAACTATGCCAAAATTTTATATCACATTTAAATAAGGAATTTAAATATGTAAATTAGATAATATCCACAATTTTCACTAGTTGTTTATTCATTGCGTGTACGTGGAGCAGGATATGCTTTATTCGATTTGTTGAATCGAGGAAGTATTAAATTATCTTTTCTCTACGTTTGATGCAATCGGAGCCTCATGAAAGATGTTTTTGCTGTATAATTATTGTAATGGAATGAGTATATGTTTAATTTCATGGCGTATTGTTTTGTGGCATGTTACTATGTTATATCCCATTAATAAGATTATACATCGGTTATGATGTAGCAGTCTAAAAAAAGTTATATAGCTTCAATTCAGCTCGATTGTTAATATAGTATTTGGTTAAGTGAGATATGTGTCAGGAGCTTGTCAGAAATTCCATTTAATCCTCAAGAAAGGAGCTGAAATTTACTCTTACATCAGATAGTATTAACATTTTGTACATGTACGTCTAACTGCAACAAAGTAAAAACATGTAATTGGAACAATTAAAACAAAAGTATATGCATTGTAAAAGGGATTGGTAGGGGGGGGGGGGGGGGGGGGGGGGGATAAATAGAGGCTTGGGAGTTTGAAGATAGTGGTATACAGTTAAGTGTATGGACACTTTAAGCCTATCGTTTAACGATGTCCAGGTAGTTAAAATGTCCTGTTTCAAACGCCGAGCCATGTACAGCATTTAGAATGATGATTTGGGTTAACTTTACCTCATTTTGCACGCTTGAAACACGTTGACATAATGTTAATATTTGTTCAATAACCATACGTACATTCTCCTGGTCCGTCGGACTGTTCTAGAAAGAAATCAATGATTTAAGTCGCGTTACAGTAACACGACGCTTTCGGGATGATCATTGGGACAAGGGGCGACGTGTTATGACGGCATGTGGAGATGATTTATTTATAAATGGATTTAGACATCATTTAAAGTAGTAGTTCTAAAAAATCTAATTGAAACCCTTTCATCTGTACCGATGGTCATAATATAGCAGGACATGTGTTCTAGAGTTCAGATATTAGTCGGAATAGCAACGATTATCATTGTACGCAGAAGGGGTCAGAGGTCAGAAGCTTAACTCTTAGGGAGCTTTGTTCATGTGACAACCTAGGCAAGCCAGGAAAATCACACTTGGTCTCGTGGTGGACACGTACCTTGACCACTGTCTATCAGTCAGTCTTCACATATAACGCAAAAGTTTCGCCACGGCGGAGGTGGTGTAAACCTTTTGAATTAAAAATTCAATAATTTACAAATTGCATGGAAAATCTGACAGATGATATAGGTGTAATATCAAGATTTGTACAATTCAAAATTAGATTTCTGTGTCTGTGTGCGTTAAGAAAGATATGTTTCATTATATTCAATGTTATTCATTCGCATACGCAGAGTAACGTTCACCTAACGTTTGAAAGCAAACACTGTCCTTGAAAATATTAATTGATATCTGCATCTTCCCAAATGTCAGATAGTCAGAAAAACTCCAGTGTTGTACTTTGTACTCTATGCGTATAAAAAAATCCGAATGCGGTTTTTTGGTGAAGATTTTACACTTATTTTCAAATAAAAATTAAAAAAATATGCAAATGAGCCCGTAACCAATTTATCGATTGATAGTAATCCTTTATGAGAAAAACACTGAAGGGAGGATGGTGGGCTAGAACAGACTCCAGAAAAAGAATTTAGACGTAACTATGCCAAAATTTTATATCACATTTAAATAAGGAATTTAAATATGTAAATTAGATAATATCCACAATTTTCACTAGTTGTTTATTCATTGCGTGTACGTGGAGCAGGATATGCTTTATTCGATTTGTTGAATCGAGGAAGTATTAAATTATCTTTTCTCTACGTTTGATGCAATCGGAGCCTCATGAAAGATGTTTTTGCTGTATAATTATTGTAATGGAATGAGTATATGTTTAATTTCATGGCGTATTGTTTTGTGGCATGTTACTATGTTATATCCCATTAATAAGATTATACATCGGTTATGATGTAGCAGTCTAAAAAAAGTTATATAGCTTCAATTCAGCTCGATTGTTAATATAGTATTTGGTTAAGTGAGATATGTGTCAGGAGCTTGTCAGAAATTCCATTTAATCCTCAAGAAAGGAGCTGAAATTTACTCTTACATCAGATAGTATTAACATTTTGTACATGTACGTCTAACTGCAACAAAGTAAAAACATGTAATTGGAACAATTAAAACAAAAGTATATGCATTGTAAAAGGGATTGGTAGGGGGGAGGGGGGGGGGGGGGATAAATAGAGGCTTGGGAGTTTGAAGATAGTGGTATACAGTTAAGTGTATGGACACTTTAAGCCTATCGTTTAACGATGTCCAGGTAGTTAAAATGTCCTGTTTCAAACGCCGAGCCATGTACAGCATTTAGAATGATGATTTGGGTTAACTTTACCTCATTTTGCACGCTTGAAACACGTTGACATAATGTTAATATTTGTTCAATAACCATACGTACATTCTCCTGGTCCGTCGGACTGTTCTAGAAAGAAATCAATGATTTAAGTCGCGTTACAGTAACACGACGCTTTCGGGATGATCATTGGGACAAGGGGCGACGTGTTATGACGGCATGTGGAGATGATTTATTTATAAATGGATTTAGACATCATTTAAAGTAGTAGTTCTAAAAAATCTAATTGAAACCCTTTCATCTGTACCGATGGTCATAATATAGCAGGACATGTGTTCTAGAGTTCAGATATTAGTCGGAATAGCAACGATTATCATTGTACGCAGAAGGGGTCAGAGGTCAGAAGCTTAACTCTTAGGGAGCTTTGTTCATGTGACAACCTAGGCAAGCCAGGAAAATCACACTTGGTCTCGTGGTGGACACGTACCTTGACCACTGTCTATCAGTCAGTCTTCACATATAACGCAAAAGTTTCGCCACGGCGGAGGTGGTGTAAACCTTTTGAATTAAAAATTCAATAATTTACAAATTGCATGGAAAATCTGACAGATGATATAGGTGTAATATCAAGATTTGTACAATTCAAAATTAGATTTCTGTGTCTGTGTGCGTTAAGAAAGATATGTTTCATTATATTCAATGTTATTCATTCGCATACGCAGAGTAACGTTCACCTAACGTTTGAAAGCAAACACTGTCCTTGAAAATATTAATTGATATCTGCATCTTCCCAAATGTCAGATAGTCAGAAAAACTCCAGTGTTGTACTTTGTACTCTATGCGTATAAAAAAATCCGAATGCGGTTTTTTGGTGAAGATTTTACACTTATTTTCAAATAAAAATTAAAAAAATATGCAAATGAGCCCGTAACCAATTTATCGATTGATAGTAATCCTTTATGAGAAAAACACTGAAGGGAGGATGGTGGGCTAGAACAGACTCCAGAAAAAGAATTTAGACGTAACTATGCCAAAATTTTATATCACATTTAAATAAGGAATTTAAATATGTAAATTAGATAATATCCACAATTTTCACTAGTTGTTTATTCATTGCGTGTACGTGGAGCAGGATATGCTTTATTCGATTTGTTGAATCGAGGAAGTATTAAATTATCTTTTCTCTACGTTTGATGCAATCGGAGCCTCATGAAAGATGTTTTTGCTGTATAATTATTGTAATGGAATGAGTATATGTTTAATTTCATGGCGTATTGTTTTGTGGCATGTTACTATGTTATATCCCATTAATAAGATTATACATCGGTTATGATGTAGCAGTCTAAAAAAAAGTTATATAGCTTCAATTCAGCTCGATTGTTAATATAGTATTTGGTTAAGTGAGATATGTGTCAGGAGCTTGTCAGAAATTCCATTTAATCCTCAAGAAAGGAGCTGAAATTTACTCTTACATCAGATAGTATTAACATTTTGTACATGTACGTCTAACTGCAACAAAGTAAAAACATGTAATTGGAACAATTAAAACAAAAGTATATGCATTGTAAAAGGGATTGGTAGGGGGGGGGGGGGGGGGGGGGGGGGATAAATAGAGGATTAGGAGTTTGAAGATAGTGGTATACAGTTAAGTGTATGGACACTTTAAGCCTATCATTTAACGATGCCCAGGTAGTTAAAATGTCCTGTTTCAAAAGACGAGCCATGTACAGCATTTAAAATGATGATTTGGGACTTTACATCATTTTGCACGCTTGAAACACGTTGACAAAATGTTAATATTTGTTCAATAACCATACGTACATTCTCCTGGTCCGTCGGACTGTTCTAGAAAGAAATCAATGATATTTAAGTCGCGTTACAGTAACACGACGCTTTCGGGATGATCATTGGGACAAGGGGCGACCTTTTATGACGGCGTGTGGAGATGATTTATTTATTATAAATGGATTTAGATATAATTAAAGTAGTAGTTATAAAGATTCTAATAAAAATCATTTGAAACCCTTTCATCTGTACCGATGGTTATAGTATAGCAGGACATGTGTTCTAGAGTTCAGATATCAGTCGGAATAGCAAGGATTATCATTGTACGCAGAAGGAGTCAGGGGTCAGGAGCTTAACTCTCAGGAAGCTTTGTTCATGTGACAACCTAGGCAAGCCAGGAAAATCACACTTGGTCTCGTGGTGGACACGTACCTTGACCACTGTCTATCAGTCAGTCTTTACATATAACGCAAAAGTTTCGCCACGGCGGAGGTGGTGTAAACCTTTTGAATTAAAAATTCAATAATTTACAAATTGCATGGAAAATCTGACAGATGATATAGGTGTAATATCAAGATTTGTACAATTCAAAATTAGATTTCTGTGTCTGTGTGCGTTAAGAAAGATATGTTTCATTATATTCAATGTTATTCATTCGCATACGCAGAGTAACGTTCACCTAACGTTTGAAAGCAAACACTGTCCTTGAAAATATTAATTGATATCTGCATCTTCCCAAATGTCAGATAGTCAGAAAAACTCCAGTGTTGTACTTTGTACTCTATGCGTATAAAAAAACTCCGAATGTGGTTTTTTGGTGAAGATTTTACACTTATTTTCAAATAAAAATTAAAAAAATATGGAAATGAGCCCGTAACCAATTTATCGATTGTTAGTAATCCTTTATGAGAAAAGCACTGAAGGGAGGATGGTGGGCTAGAACAGACTCCAGAAAAAGATTTTTTAGACGTAACTATGCCCAAATTTTATATCATATTTAAATAAGGAATTTAAATATGTAAATTAGATAGTATCCACGATTTTCACTATTTGTTTATTCACTACATGTACGTTTCACAGTAGGTGATTATTCAAATCGAGAAAATATCAGATTTTTTTTCTCTAAGTTTTATTTTCAACCTCGTGAAATACGCACATGTATGATAGGTATTTCGTCCTGTATAATTATTATAACGGAAATAGTTAATGTCTAATTTGATGGCGTTTTGGTTGTGGTATGTCATCATCGTAACATGTCCTATATGGGATAATACATCTGTAAAGGGGTAGCAGTTCTAAAAAGGCAGATGGTGGGTAGATCTTCGGTTTGGCGTCACAAAAAAAAAAAAAAACCTATCTCCATTACGACTGATCACTAGAACTTTATACTTGGGGTATGTGTTCACCTTATTCGATGGCACACAATTTCATATAACCTACCTTACTACCTTGAATATAAAATTCTTCTTCTGCATTGACGCTGTAGTCATATCGTGTGGGTTTGTGAATGACCGATCCCCCATAAAAAGATAGAAAGAAACACACACGCATAACAAGGTTCGTACAATGCTGTAAGAGTTGTCGCCCTTCTAACAATGTATTCTGCATACGTTTTGTTCATGTCTCATACGTTGTCTTAAACATTACCTAGGTTCTAAATAATATTCATCGTCTGATGAAAATAATAAAAACTGTATACATATAGTTTTACTTATGAGTTATTTAAAGACCGCTGTTAATAATTCATCATTAGATCACTGAGCGCGTGAGCGCGTGGTCGGTAGTCAATATCAAAGTGGATAGTAGTATGTCACTATTTAACATATAATATTCATAGTGTGATTGTCGACACAATTTAGTCAACAAACAGAAGACCTTATACCTCCGGGACACCTGGTGTTAAACTCATTAAATGTACCTTTACATGGCTCTCAGTGTAAATAATCTCATTCATTTTAAATTAGAACGGCTGTGATGTGTACAAGTTTTTTTTTTGTTTTTATTTTTTTTTCAGCATCGATTTAATGGATAATTATAATGTTATAAAGCTATAATCATATTGTGTCAATGATCTGTGCAAAAATCGCAAAATTAGATGACATGTAATCAAACAATATTATCGTCCATAACGGACAGTTGTTAATTTTGTTTCACAATCAAAAGGCGACACGCATAAACAATAGGCTTCTAAACAGATTTCCCACGTTGATATGTGACGTCATGCTTTGGCCTCCAGAAATGTTTTTCACATCCGCGTCTTTCAATTTGTCCCGTTGTTTCCAAGATTATTGTTGATGTCAGCTCCTATTCCGCTGTTGTCTTTCTGTGAAAAATGTGAATTGTGAATTTGTTCAAAGAACGATATTGACAATTCTATAATGAGTTTGATATAGGTACAATGAAATTAATATATACAGTTTATGATTAACAACGTACTGTTGAACTTTGTCCTTGTTCACTTCAAATTGAGAATGTTGGCCAATCATCATATCTTCATTCATTGTGAAATTTCTCGTATAAATGTAAAAAGTATATAAACAAGAGCTTGAACAAATATTCTGCACTGTTTGTTGGTTGGTTTTGTCGCCCCGTGAACAGCTATGGTCATTTTAGGGCCGGATAGTCTTGTAGTAGTTGGTGACTACCTCACTAAACATCCGACTGGATTGCCCGTCGCATGCCATCGATACAACATTTAGGGTAAACTATCTTGCTCAAGGACACAACCACGACAGCACAGACCGGCCCCTTTCTTGCGGTTACGAGGCCGGCGCTCTAACCGACTGAACTATCGCGGCCCCTATATTCTGTAAGGAATTACATAAGAGTAAAATCAAAACATTAAATGTTAAATTCTTAGCATAACTACAAAAAAGGGTATATTTGAATAGTTACCTGATATATACAATGTACCGCATAATCTTATGTCAGTTACAATATTATATGCATAGATTTTTTTTTGATAATGTTCATTCAAGTATGCATGTATAAAATGTGATTATTTGTTTTTAATTTAAAAAACAATTTATAAAACCCCTGGCGATAATATATCATATCAATATCATCAGATATGACAGACGCACGAGATAAAAACTATATATTACATAAAAACATACATTAAGTAAGTAACTATTAAAAAGCTTGATGCATGAAAAAGAACTTACGTATATTTTTGATGATTTCTTCGATAATGTTACGAACATTCAAAAAGTAGAGCTATTAAACTGAAGTAATAACAGTTTCACTGGTGTGTAGAATTGTGGTCAATTAGCCTTAAGTTTCTACTCTCAATGACCTTTAACCTTTGATTATCCTGACTTGACCTCACCCTGTCCCGACCTCCCCGCGCAGGGGCACCGGGTACAGAACGGTTAATTTGCCCCTATAGTGAAATACATATGTCGGTCCTGAGACAGGAAGTCTCATTATAAAATACAATGTACTGAAATATATACGCCATCTATCCTACGTTTGACTTCGAGTAGCTCTGAAAATGGAGAAGTTTTCAAACAAACACCGAAACATAATATTCTGCTTTGATATGGTTAAATACGGCTTGTCTTCCGTCTCGAAAAGGTCTCAAATGAGTACTTCTGTATTGTCATAGATATATGAACTTGTCACATCACTTGAAATATAAACATAAAGCTAACGAGTTTGAACTATGGCCAGGTCACGTGCTTAAATCTGAAAGTACGACTATGAATCTAGACCTTGCAGCTTTCGAGTGGCATACTACAGGTTCAAAATTGGTCATAAATCCATATTTCATGTTATAGTGTATAATTTGCAAGTGAACAAATATGCTTTCATTTTCAAATGTTAAACAGTAAAGAAACAGTTTTGTAAATTTTTATGGTTATCTGATTGGAATTTAATTTATATCTAACGGTTCTTAGTTTAAACAATATTTTATTCAAATACACTTACACGCTACAACACAATACAATTACATCTATCGATAGGATTGGAAAACAAGCTTTAAGCTTATACAAATTCGTCTGCTAAAATGATTCTTTATTGACCTTGGAAAATGAATGAGCATAATATGTGGGTCAATGATGCCAATTCTTTTATAATTATTAGAGATTGATTAAAAAACAAAAAACAAACAAACAAACAAACAAACAAACAAACAAAACAAAACAAAACAAAACAAATCTATAATCCTCAGTAAGTTGATGAGTCTTCACTAAAGATAGCTTCCGGTGTTTCCGATTATCTCGATAATGTGTTGTTATTCGAAAGCTGCTGCCGGTCAAGTTCATGTGTTGTTATTTTTCTCTTGTCACGTGACATATGACGTGTGATCTTTATCGTTGTTAGTGGTAGGTCTGTGGCCACTACTGTTTTCCCTATCTATCGCTATCTGTGTTTGTAATTGAATAATCTGACGGGATCAAGTATCTGGCCACATGCGATATCCGTTTTGTCTTATAATCCGCATAGAGACACCGCAATGGTGGACGGCAATAAAACTGTCGTGCTTCAGACACAACCTCATCACCGCCGACTACATCCGCCGGCCATTCACCGCCTGGGCTCCTGCCCCTATGCTCCATAATTTCAATCAAAATTAAGATAAAACTTACCAAAAGACAGGAATGTCAAAGGCGAAGTATATACAAATGAAGACAACTTTAAAAAGTACGGAAGTTTATTTACATAAATAATTTGACTTCTCTTTGAAACAGTTGGCGGCATGACTCACTGAAAAAATACTTAATAGAAGAAAAAGGGATTGTTTTTTGTCAGGACAATTAACAATATTATCTAAAAGTAACTTTAGAAAATTCCGCGCTTTATCGTCAGCTAAACAAAGGTAAATTAGTATAATAGGCTCTTATCAATGTTGACTTTGATAACGGACGTTTGGAACAATTATGTATCGTTTTCCTGCGCAAATTCTATACTATGACGTCATTGATGACAGTAAGCAGAATACTACGGACTTATACAATGAAAACTCACTATTATACTTGTACACAACCAAATGTGTTGTAATGCAATTTTAAAATACAGAGTGATTATCCAGTCTAGTATTGAGGATTTGCTATAAAAGCAATATTTCCTTTGTATAAAACACTTGTCTATGTCTCAGCGATAAACAGCCATTATCATAAAGACTGGCAATGCCATACATTAAACAGTAACTTTATATTAGATATTAAATAACATATAACTGATATAATGCTATACGATAATGGAATATTACATAGCAGATGATTAGGTTTTGGAACAGAATGTTAGATACCACAATATAAACAACGTTACATATCAAATTATAAATGTAATAACATTAAATATTAATATATAATATCAAAATAATATTCAATATAGTACTATGCTACGTACTACGATATTTTGTATTCGATAGCAGAAAACAACGAAGTTGCACCTTGCTTGTTGTATTGTTCAAAATATAACCGATAAACATTTCAACCTATATCAAATGTTTCTATATCATTGCATCAAGTTTAAATCCCAAATCTTAAGTAAATATTATAATACCAGATATTCATATCGAGCCCATGCGATATTGCTTATAAACAGCTTACTATGTTATATTTCAGAAGATAAAACATTTATTTTCCGTTATCGTTTTGTGTTAATTTGTCTGATCTGCATGTTGCCTCCCTTTTTATTTGTGTAAACCAACGCCTTTGTTTTAAATATGTGCATATACATATATAAAATATCGCAGACAATAGTAACATTTGGTAAACAACAATACACATGATAGGTACATATGTAATTGGTTATATACCGTTACATGATCTAAATTCGGTCACCTACACATCCCACTGAAGACCCTTGTAACAGGTGGCGAGCAGCCAATGGAAGCAGGTAAGGCTGTCACAAGAAAACACTATCCAGACGCCCTCGTTACTCAACAGTGCCCCGAGGGCGTCCTGCCGGATCCTCCTCCAATGGCCACACTCCTCTGCCGTCCCTGATACACAATAAAGAGAGTAAAGTCTGCCCATCTCTCGTCAGGGGTCAAAAGCTTTGATATTCCCTGCCACAAGAAAATACAGGATGCGTTTTTCACACAAGAACATTTTTAATCTTATACATAGCCATCTGAAATCTTATCATGATCTCCGAATCCCTGCGATTGGAGTTTGTTTTTCCCAGAAACTAGTGTTTTGCTATTCTGAATTTGGTATATAGATTGATCATTAGCGATGCTCTTTTTTTTTCTCCCACTGAAATGCTCACCCAAAGGGTTACTGGAGATAGATAACACACTCACGCGAAATGTTGTATATCAATCAGTGGGAAGGAGTTGTATAGCCGATAGATTGAGAATAAAGGACATTTTGTCCTGATGCCAACATATCACGTGACAAGAATTGTGTTTAGTGATGTATGTTAAATTATTTGTTTCCATTTAACACTTGCAGGCCCCAGTGGTTACAACGAAGGATGACGTCGGCTATGGGCCGTGTCTAGGTCTGCACGGGACCGCGCGCTGTACGGAGCGCGGCGTGACCCGGATAACGACTGCTGCGGTCCGGATCAGCGACAACAACGCTAGTTATGCTATTGATTCTAATAGGATACGATTTACATGTATACGGATCACAAATCTGCGTAATGTATTTCTTCCAAGATTCACCTGGGACAGAGATACTACTGTTAGCCTCAGGTGGTTAAATACCAAGTCTGTGGATGGGTTTGCGTACATAAGAACAAACATTGACCAAGTGGATAGCCTCTTAAATCTAAATCGTATTGGTGCATTTCCTTTCTAAACGGTAAACCAGAAGTATCAGGTAGTGATGATAATAAGATAAAGCTGTAATGTTAAATCATGATTACAATGAATTCTGGTAAAGATAGGTAGTGTAGTTGTGTTTGAAATTGCTTAAATAGTATAGTACACTTTATCAACTAGATATTGAACAAACGGCAAGCAATCCTTTGGTCATAGATTATTTGTCAACTTCACCACAGCATTTGGTGTTGTAAAATAAAGTATCACACAAAGTGTAAAATGAGTCTGTTCCAGTTGCATGAAAATGTATTAATTTCATGACTCGATAAGAGAAACTAGTTCATGGCTCAGTAAGAGAAAATATAAAATTCAAAACATTGAATAAATATTGAAGGTACTATTTTTGAATCCAGACTAATTTATATTCAGTTTCCAGATTTACTGCTTGTGGAATATACTATAGAAGAATAAAGAAAGTACCGGTATGAAACACATATACAGGAAAATGTATGTTTCAATATTCCGAAAAGAAAAGAAAAACAAAAACAAAAACAAAAAAACAAAAAACAAAAAGAACACACATTTGAGTGAGTTGACAAAAAACCTATATTAATATTTACAGGTTTTTGATAGCGTTATGCGTATAGAAGAACGCCGTTTATCTACTGAAATGCGCATACGCTGTCATATTCAAATGGTTGGTGGAAACTTGATGAGGTAAAATCACGACAAACTATCGTCACAGAGTGTAGATAGATAAATATTTGTTGTGTTCTTTGAATTAATTTCAGTTTATGCCAGGAAAAGACACATCTTTATTTGAAAACATTTCCTAATCGAAAAAGAATCATATCTCATTAAACGTCATCACTTTACGTAGCGTTACCACGCAACAAAATGACGTCATCAGTTTTGCCACACAAATTGCTGATGACGTGGTGCATTGGACTCACCATTACAACGTAGAAATAAAAAATAATCATTGTTGTTTAATGTAAACAATGTATGTATTTATATTATTGATTTTATGATTTGCCATGTTATATTCATACTGCTTTGATTCTAGTATTTTGTTTTATTTTTCGTATTGTCGTTGTTTTTTGTTTTTTTTGTGTTTTTTGTTTATTTGTTTTTTAATTTTCCTTTGTGTGTTGAGGCTTCGGTAATTTTTGTACTTATTGGGTACATATTGATTGCCATAAACAAATAAACATTTACACACATGTGTATTTTTGCCATCATTTATTCTTTATAATCATTATGTTGTGTAGATTAATATCTGATCATCTAAATGATATATGATTTTATTTAAGGAAGCACGATTAATTCATCCCATGTGATTAGTTACAAATATTTAAATCAATGTTGCTATTGAACTGTTACAGCAGTATGCGTGTTTTCCATATCGAATGGTATCCAGGATAAACCATGATTCGAAAGGATATTTTGATTATGACAAAAAATAAATAAATAAATAAATAAATAAAAAATGCCATTACATAACATGCGTATAAAAAAACCTCCAGGTTACCCTGGCATCCACGTAGGTGTTATGTCATCGAAATCGTCAATCCTAATTCGATTTTCCACTGACGTATCCAACAATTTAACGAAGTTAAATTTAGATAATGAGAGTAAAACTGCAACCAACAGAACATTTTATTCCAGTCTGCGTCTGTTGTTAAAGTCTAACCAGTATCATCTGTATATATGGCTTTAACACGTGGCAATAGCACATTGTGGTTTCATTAACGAACTCATTATGGTCGAGGTGGAATCGGCCTATTATTTTGTCAATATGTTTCATTTCGAGAATAGCAATAAAAACGTCATGTATCAAATGCTGATGTATGTGTAAGGAGCCTGATGAACGTCTGCAACCTTTTAGATGACTGAGCACAGATACTAGTATATGAATGGAAGCTATGAGAAATGTTCCTGCATTCTTAATACGTTCGACGCAAATGGTGTAGTTGGCATTTTTATTGTTCTTTAATAAGACGCTCAGAGCGTCTGTGTTTTGTAATACTAAATTAAGCATATAGCGTGGGTGTAAAAACAAAAGCTCTGAAACATGGATGATCGCTCTGTTTTAGAAACATTAATGACACCCAAGCAATGTTTTTATCTTAGAGAACTATTTCTGATTATCAAGAAATGCACATTTCACAGGCTCAAGGTTATGTGTGCATCCAACGTACTTGTAGATTACCATCGCCCCTCCCCCACAGTCTCAGAAATCTAAGTATCCAATCATGTTACGTAATCCTGCTCCCATGCTAGCTGATCGTGGCGCAGTAGATGCTTACTTCTGTGCTGCACATTTGGCCTTCAAATCACCCCAACCGTGACCTATATGTGCATATCGAATGTTGTTACTCTTCCACCATCGCCAAATGCTTAAGAGGGGCTACGGTCTTACTAGTTTACTCATTTAAACATTAAATGTACATCTTGGTATTACAAATATTCGGTAGATGCCCCGGTTTGATGTTCACCTGAAGGTAAGACGTACCATGTAATCAGTATGCACTCAAAATAGATCCGTTTTTACCAGGTGCTGGCGGTTCATGGCGAGCTAATACATCATAACATTTCGGTTGAAAAAAAAAGATTCATCTTATTTCCCCAGATTTCCCAGAAGCTGGGCTCAGATGTAAAGTAATTACATTTATGGTAAAAAATAAATATATTTAGGAAGATTGGAACTAAAACTTTGTTACTTTATTTTTAACAGAGAAGATTTATTTTCCAGAAAATATTTTTTTAGAATGGCCATATACTCTAGTTAAAAATGTATTTCTCTATTCCCTTTATGTTGGACAAAATAACGCATGTTAGTGACCATAGAAATGATTTCATTACTTTTATCGAATAAGAATAGGATTGAAAATATCTGATAAAATGGCATTTTCATGGTGAAAAAAAAATTACTATGATATAAATTGTTGCTACTAGCTACTATATTTGTCTTTATCATTGGTTTTAATACATAATTACATAATAATAATGATATAATATGCTTCATCACAAATTTCCAAGGTTTTCGGGACGGTAATGATTTTCCTTTATTCAAATACAAATATATTAAGATATAATGTTTCGATAATATACTTCAGCTAGGTATAAATACTAAATATATATATATATATTCTTCACTGACAAAAACGATTTTGAAAATATTCAAAATTGATATTCTCAAATTTTGAATTAAATGTGAATTTATTTGTTCTAATAGTATTGATAATTTAAACAGAGTCAATAGAAGGTTAAAACTTGTTTAAAATTAAAAATTTGAAAAGACAGGACAGAAAAAGAAAACATCAGATGTCTAAGCATTAATATAATTTATAAATATGTTAAATATTTCTTATTGATTAATGGTAGAAGAATAAATAACCTTAAAGCAGTTTTTTTAATTGTGAAAATGAATCATTATGCTAATGCAAAATTTATTTTACAAAATGGAAGGATATAAAAGAATTCATTCATATTTATTTAGCTTTTACTATGAATGGATTCACTTGGAAACTTTCCAAAATATTGTACGTTTATAAAGTTCATAAAGATATTATCCGTATAGCCCAGCTACGAAAATATCGAATTGGTTAAGTACAAACGATAACCTTTGATGTACGAGGGAAATCATTACCTGTATGCGCATTGGAGGAAGGAAACTGCACACAAATCTTCTCTCCGCTGACCGAATTATTTTTCATAGTACGTGCCCTGATGACTTTGCTGAGAGCGTTTTCCAGGGAAATTGCAATTATGATGGATTATATATTAATTCCGGTTGATATTCTAAGCAGTCTTCAGACTTTAACGTCATTAAGACATTGTTTATTACCATAAAGAAACATTTAAAAGAATTCAAAGGCTGAGACAAAGTAATCTGATCAATGATACAGTTTATGTTTGAGTCTGATGTTATTTCCTTGGAAATTTGACATTGTTTATAATTGCATGATCTCGTTGACCCCATTAAAAAAATGACGCGAGGTTCATCAGGTTCACGGGAAATGTGAGATCTGCATCTGTTGTTTTGTCCCTGTTTACTCCGTCCAATAGCATTGTTTATCTTTCTAGTAAACAACTCTAAAGCAATGTGAAAATGAAAGATAATTGACATGTCTGAAACTATTCATTTGCATTAGGTAAAAGACCTGCTCATAGAGTAACTTAGAACATAGTTCGGTCTGATTGTATCGTATCACACAATAGTCAGAGGCACATGATTTTCACATTCGCTTCTCGTTGTTCAACATCCATGGTATTTATTTAAGCTTTTGCTAAGGAAATGTCAAAACATGTTGATGTACTTTGTGTAACGACTTGGGTGTTTTTAGGAACGGTAAGTGTTAACGGACAGGACGCTCTTCTCATTTGTGTTGAAAACGAGTAAGCCACGCTAATGTTTACAAAATCCAGTGAATAATTTAGGGAACTATCTTCTAACGCTTTGCAACTAATATTTATGAAAACAATATAAACATGAACAATTCCGTCGGCAAATTAAAATGTTATAGTCACAATTTGTCATTTAAGATCTTAACAAATATGAATTCGAAATAAAATTAGAGTTTTGTTAAGTTTTCTTTTTTTTTATTAGAACGCATATTTAAAAGGAAATGCGAAGTATCACAGGAAAGATCTTTGTAGAATTTATCTCGGTTGATCGTATAATTTAAAACCAAATTTCTTCAGAAATGCCAACTTCAATGCATCAAATAGCAATTGTGGAACATTTGAAAGACGTTTTAAATCATTTTAATATATGAATTTGAAATTAGATGCAAGGCGAAAGAAATCAACTAGTTAACTAAATTTATTTTACTTCTCTTGAAACATATTATATTTACTCTAAGCTTTATTTTGATATATTTATATATCTATATATTGCTACCAAATGGAACTCTACATCCTTACACAATGCAGGTATTTTTCTTTGATTTTGCAATATATATATAATGTATAAAGATATAGATGGCTAATAATAGATTTAGGAAAATCTTTGACACAAATAAAACACGTTGATATAACATAGCTAACTAGACAATAAATCGAAAGAAAAATCAAATATCAAAAATAATTCCTCGTCGGAAATTTCAATATCGTTCATGAACATATGAAAGAGTATTGATAACGGTTACTATGATACTGAGTAAAAAAATATTACATCTTTAAATCAACTAGTATAGACAAGGCATTTCAGAGAAAGATATTTCTTTTAAAAACGCATAACCCATCAATGATTTTGAAGAACTTAAGTTTATTTTCTTGCAGGTAATAATAAGTTTGATTTCTTTAAAAAAGTTAACATGGTGCTAACAATGTTATGCTAAATGAATATTTTTGCACAATCGGATGCACAAATTATGAAAAAGAAAATTCAGTTAAACGGTTTATATATATATATGTATATTTAATAGACTGAGTTATGTTTCAAGTTAAAATGATTTAACGTCCTTGCAAATCCATTCATGTTTATGTAGATGAAGCTTAAGCAGTCACATTTGCAAATTTAGAAAAACAGATCGATTTCTCTATAATGAGATTCCTTTTGTCTAAGATATTACCATAAATGTAAGCATTAATTAAAATAATCTACCTTCCCTTTACTTTCTTCGCGAAATATTTATGTATATAATAAGTTGTATTACTATTCATATCACTTAATTCTTACATGTTTTAAGTATTGGTATGTTGTTGCATAGTTTTTGTTTACCTATATATGTTTTCAATTTCATTTCCTAGAAAATCTGTTTACTCGTATACATAGACTTTATCTCTTTTTGAATATTCACAATCGATCTAGACAGTGTAATATTTCATATGTATCAAATCTGTTCGTTAAATTTCACTGGGAAATAATAATGTTATGCATATCTGCCTAGTCTAAGAGTATTGTTTTATTTACTAGAATGCGTACAAATTTAAAATCATATCAAATGCAAAAATCAAAAGAAATTTAACAAATTTAAACAACCATTTGAAAGATGTCATTGTCAAAACACCAAGCACTCTTTCTCATTTTCATTTTATTTCGTTATACTTCGTATCTACAGGACATACAGATGTCTTATTGATTAATCAAGATTTATATCATCAATTATTCTGTGATAAAGCATTTGTTTAAAATTGATAAAGAACATGGATAACGGTATGTGATAATGTGAGATGAGACAAGTTTAAAACTAAATCTACCAATAAACAATATTGATCTAATTAAGAGAAGGCAAGCAAAAAATGCCTACAATGTTAGATATTCACTGGAATTCGACTGATTTATATTAAGTTCAATATTATTTTGTCTTCACATGCAATTCTTGACAGTATTATAGCAGGACTTTCAGAGAATCTTTTTTCTTCTTACTGGTTTTTTTTTGTGTGTTTGTATTTTGTTTGTTCTTCATTATGTTTTGATGATTTCCGGAAATATATTCACGGACTCTCTTTTTATATCTGGATCTCTGTTTTTCTTTTTTGTCTGATTTCCTTATATGCATTCATCGATTGCTTTTGTCTTGTACTTCCTTCGTTCTTCATTATGATTACATGACATCCATTCATGACTTACTTTTACACATCTGTTTTTCATTTATTTCACGTTTTCTGATTTTAATATATGATTCAATGATTTTTGCGTTTAGTGTTTGATCTTTTTGTTATTTTTATTTTCTTGATTTGATGATTTCCAGAAATGTATTCATCCATTGGTTTATTATAGTTTTTGACCGTCTTAGTGATTGAGTTTCCCTGTTTTCGTTTCCTTTCTGATGAGCATTCATTGTTATTGGATTGAATTGTTTGATGTGATTTCCTGATTTCCATAAATGATTTGATCATTGATTATTTTAATTTGAATCATCTATATTCTTCTATTTTTTCTGATTTCCTGATTTCTGGAGTAGCCCCTTCCATGATTTCCCCAATAAATCACCCTATCGCAATTTATAAAACAAAATATTTGATACAGTTGAGTTTGTAATACTTGGTAGTAATAAAACGACCGACATCATGACCGATTCCATATATTGTTTACACGTATATATGACCATACAAATACACATGGAATATGTAACTATTTGATTTGTATTTTTTTGGGGAAGTGCAGAATCGAGCTTAATGAAAATTGATGTTTCTGATTAGTTTTTTTTCTTTTCTTTATCTTTAGCTTAATACATACAATGCGTTACTAGGCGTTTGTTATGCTCTAACTTTGAATTTCAAACTAAAGCTGTTAACTCCAAACGATATTTGTGATGGAACCTTATGCGACACAAATGGAAAACACAATATATAATTAATCAATACTTTATGCTTTATTTGAAATTGATTAACTAAAAAAATAAATTGTAATTTTATTATAATTGTGGAATAGATTAAAGGGGGGGGGGGGGGGTGTTGTTATATTTGATAAAGCCGGAAAAGGGATATCAAGGTTGACGGAGACGGCATTGTTGAAAACTGAATGTGCTAACCATTGTGCCATCCGAGAATCCAAAGATCAACCAATTATAATTTGATAAACTCCTCCAAGGAAACAAAAGTACAAAAATTGTCTTTATATTTGAAAATTATTGAAATGATACTCAGTTAAACCATCATGTCGAAATTTATGATTTTTCAATATCTATATTTCTTACTATCAATCCAGATATGTAATATGATGAACAGATCTTCATGACATTGATGAGAATCAAGCTTACTTTTGTCTGATGTTTGTATATATACATATATATGTATAGTTTAAATTGATACAGTTTCCATCTGCAAGATGTAAAGGAGTGGCCCAAAAGTCATTTAAAACAAATTACTTAAAAAAATGATAACTCCACTTCAGTGAAACTCATCTAAAATGCATGAAATAATGTGAAAAGAAAGAAGAACTTTTGCCAAAAGTTAAAGTACAAATGTACATAACTTCTGAAGTATAGTTCATACAAAATATGACTTATTGTTCTGTACTTTTCAGTAAAGTCGTCTGCTTCGCTTATTTCTAGATACGTCAGACTGATGTCATTTCCATTATGACAAGAGTTTGACCTTGGCTTTAAGATTATTGATGTGGCTAGGGTCATTGGATCCCGCCCTTGGAAAACGTGAATAATATGTTTCGGAAGTATTAAGTAGAATAGAGGTGCTTAAATGTATAAAAACAAATGTTAATGATGAGATGATGATGCAGTTTGAGCCATTGCAGTGTTGGAAAGGTGACAAGCCACATGTTTAACTGTCACAAAGGTTCATACAACATTTGCTCCATGTTGTATCACTCCTAAGAGATACAATCCACTTTGAGAAGAACTTTGAGATCAAAGTCAACATCAAGGCGAACAAATCCATCTAGTCAGGAGTAAATCATACAACAGAAACCCAAAGCTCCTCTATCTCCCCAGAAACTGAGAGGACTCTGATTTACAGGCAAAAAATGAGTATGAAAATGAAATATTGTGGGTATATATTTATGTTTTGACGTGTGATGTGGCCCGTTTGTTCAGATGAGAGAACTCTACCTCACATCTCTTGCTAATGGCGGATTGTAGTGAGGGCTTGCTCCCAGGAAACACATCCGGGACACAGGTGGAAATGGGCTGAAACATACTCAAACAACAACTACCGACACGTTTCTATGGTAATATATTAATTTTCCAGAAGGAAACCCGTTCCGATTTAATAAGGCTTCTAAAGTATAACTATTTATTTCACCAAACGTTTTTCCAGCATATACGCAGAGATGTTATCACAAAGAAAACAGTTATGATGCTGGTGATAGATTTAGAAATTCGTCGGTAGGTCATTTTAATTTTCATACCAAATTCACAGTTTTTGAAAATAATGATTCAAGTAAAATTTAAATCATACGAAATGATATATTGTCTGTTTTCTTATATGTTTCTCTCGTTATGCATTCCTAGCCATTCGATGATTCCACTACAAATAACACAATTAATGTCAAATATTACGATGCCGTCATGATACATTTCAATTTCCACAACAATCTATCTATTAAAATGATTAGTTCTTTGTCAAATGCATTAGATATTTCTTTCAAAAAACTATACTTATATGTTGGTCACATGTACCTTGTGTTGTTTTGTTTGGCAAACGACAAACAATATTCTTTTAAGCATATAGAAAGTTGTGAAAGTTTATTCAATGTACTGACTATTGACTTGAATTTACTAGAAATGTTGTTTGTTTTCATTGAAACTCTCGTTATTTAGTTTCACCTTTATGTTTTGCGAAGAAAAAAATGAAGCATATAGATTGGAAAAAATAAGCAAACGAAATTGCATATATAAAATTTTACGTGTTAATACAAAGGAACCCACGCTTAGGTGGTAAAAACAATGCAATGAAGAGAAAATATAGTTTTAGCTTGTATATTGTTATCATTGATATTGCATTTTTCCTAGTTCAATCGTTTTTCAAATATCATTATTCATTCCTTATTAGTGCCTTTTTTGTACCATTGTTCACCATCTAAAAAGGTGTTTATTTTTTTATATTGTTGTTCATGATTGATCATCCTTTTAAATTTTTTTTCAATCCTGGAATATCCTAGAATCCTAGAATATGTTTAGGTTCTACTTTCGATTTTAAAGTAAAAATCATTTCAGCCCTTCTTAATAAGTTATGTAACCGCGATGGATTTTATTGTTTTCAACAATGTGGGCTTACAGAAATGGAATGATGACCACAATCAGTTTCTTCTTACATGATTAATTTGAATGCAAACTTATATTTTAAACAGAAAGAAAGGACCATAATGAGCTACAAAAACGTTTTCTATTTCTCGAAAGATCGACCCTAGATCAATAATAACGATTTTCTTGTTTTGTTTGAATTCCAAGGAAATCTTATGGTTTTGCGACATTTTTATCTTAGCATCATAAGGAGTGTTCAAATATCAAGTCTATGTTGATTTAACATGAATAAGAAATCAACATTAACCTTATTTCGTTGAAATTTAAAATATAATTGCATTTTGGTCATTTCTATATTTACGTCAATGTTAATATGCACATAGCGTTATCAATGAAGACACCTTTAAGTTATACAATGTAAGAGTGTCTTGTATATTTTTTCCAGAAACAACGAGGAGAATAAAATAAGTTGCCATGATTAACAAGTCTCGTTCACAATATCTGAAATTGTAGAACCAAATTTAGAGTTCATGCATAATGTACTTCAATGGAGAGTCAAAATTTCTTACACGACAAATACATTTGTACATTAGACGTTTATCCCTGAAACGTTTACTTATCATTTCGTCTTTTCGGGGTTTTATGTTGTCTGATGTTTGAAGAATCAAATTCGATTTGCAATTCGATTTATAGTAATGAATTATAATATTGAAACAATAGATCATGAATTTCATTTCCTTGTAGTGAAAATGAAAGTTATTTTTAGGATAAACCATTATAGAAACAAATTAATATCCAAAATTATCCTATACCATAAATAAGTACAGGGATCATAGTCCAGAAACATAGCGCCGATTTGAAAAATATTATAAGTTCACTTACTGTAACTTTCGAAATGTTAAATATGTATATTGCAAACAATATTCTGATTGACATCCAATATGTTAAGTTAATGAATAAAGGCATTTAAAATCAAAAACGATAAAAGATAAAATCAATAGAAAATAACTTTTACGGCGAACTTCTCATCCTTGCTTAATTCCAGATTGAGCGATAGGAACAAACTAACAAAATGATATATATATGCCACCAATCTACTGTATTTTTAAAATGGAATCAATGGTATATGAAATATGTTACTCCATTACCGTCAAAATAACGACGGTCAAACTATTCAAACTTAAAATAAATAAAACGAAGGCAACATATAAACAAAATTAGAAGTTTAAACCGAGTAAGGTGAAAATTTGTGTTTTCTTTCCATAATTGTTGATACTGTGTTATGTCACATCGGAGTAAGTGGTTTATTTTGAAAATTCGATGAAAACTGTGAATATGCTAAATGCAGATCTTTATGCAACAAAAATCGTAACTTTCATCAATCAGTCAGAAAATATGTATATTATCTCAAACTTACGCAATATGGAAATATTGTGCAGTTTCATTCGCTAAAACTAGAAATCAGTAGGCTTTTACTTCACAGAGAAGTATTGCTGTTCAAGGTTTATGATGCGCAGTAATAAATGGCAAGATATATTATAGAAAGAAGATATATTTCGTCTATAGAACTTATTTTAAGGATTTTAATTGGAATATGATATATATATATCATTTAAACAAATTCTAGACTAACTAGAGTGATGTTATAAAAGCTGAATTGGTATGATTTAAAACGAAACACTGATATGCGTTTTTGGGACATTCCTCACAAACTGTTGTCATCATTTCTTACAGAAAAAAAAATCTTAATGTAGTATTTTTTAATGACTTAGTTTGATCTTTATCTGTAAATATTGTTTTCTTAAAGCAAAATTGTCCCATGTATCTCATCGATAAAATAAGTGTCCTTCTAGAGAAATAAACCTATTTTGGTTAATAGCATGCCTTAATAATAATGCATTTATAATTGTGACTAAAAGTATCAAATATAAGATTGTATTGCTATCATCAAGTGCTGTATTGTGTATCAAAAATTTCTCTTCAGTCAAGTTTGATTTTTTACTTTCATTTAATTTATGCAATATCAAATTTAAATATACGTCTATACTTTCTGCTCTGTTCTAGCCATTGTCTTCATCAATCCATTACTGTCTACAATTAATTCAAATGGTACCAAAGGGAATCCTTGTCTAATACCAATGAATGCAATTTAATTGTATTTCGTAATAACCACACGAAACTACTAAAAGTACAATTCAATTCGCTTATTACGTGAAATTGAAACTTACATGTCAAATATTCTTTCTACGATTGTTGGCAGTTAATTAATGCAAATGAATAATAAACCGAAAGAGCATGTAATTTAAAGTTTATACTCAGAGATACAGGTTGATGTTGAGATTTGATGAGAAGCCAGGAAAAATTAAAAGAATGTTCCCAATTTGCCATACAGATATCAATCGGTATCATTGGGTAAATTACATTGTAACGTACTTTGAATGAACCTTAAAAATCATACGTGTCTGATGATTTAAAGCGATTTTGGAATATATTGTAATCGAATAATCAATGCAAATACGGAAAAACAGGATCAATATATTAAAAAAGAAAATGTATTAAGCTTTAGCACGTAACTTTCTTGCAGCTGAAACTATAAATAGTATAAATTTGATTCAAACGACGGTAAGATATATACAAATATAAAAAAATTTGAATAAAGAATTCTGAAAAAAATACCAGGAGAATATGACCAGGTGCTCTGAAAGAATAAGCGTCTTCTGCTTCATCAACGACACCCTCCATACAAATCTAGGTCAAATGATATTTAGGTAGGTAACAACGGGACCAATAGGCAAAGCAACAGGCAATCAACACGCCTGACTTCATATCGGATGAAGAATACAGAAACTTTCGAAAGAGTCGAGTACCATCCTGTTGACATTGTATTATCCACACATTACGTACCCTTGCCCTCTCGGAACACATTATCTTGTGTTTACATTGGTATCTATAACAAACTCTAGTTGTTGCCCTCCTTTTGTCGATATCAAGTTAGAAATACGGCTTCCTTTCAATGTCGGCATTATCTGTTGTTTTAAACATTTTTTTTGTGTACTCAACTCATATCAGTTCATGTAAATTCAAAACAAGTGCAATATCATCAGATTAACATTTTAATCTCAAAGGGAGAGTCTATCCTTTTTCACGGATATGTCCTATCCTTGTTGACTGATATGTCCTACCCTTGTTGACTGATATGTCCTACCCTTGTTAACTGATATGTCATACCCTTGTTGACTGATATGTCCTACCTTTGTTGACTGATATGTCCTACCCTTGTTAACTGATATGTCCTATCCTTGTTGACTGATATGTCCTATCCTTTTTGACTGATATGTCCTATCCTTTTTGACTGATATGTCCTGTCCTTGTTGACTGATATGTCCTACCCTTGTTGACTGATATGTCCTGTCCTTGTTGACTGATATGTCCTACCCTTGTTAACTGATATGTCATACCCTTGTTGACTGATATGTCCTACCCTTGTTGACTGATATGTCCTACCCTTGTTAACTGATATGTCCTATCCTTGTTGACTGATATGTCCTATCCTTTTTGACTGATATGTCCTATCCTTTTTGACTGATATGTCCTGTCCTTGTTGACTGATATGTCCTACCCTTGTTGACTGATATGTCCTGTCCTTGTTGACTGATATGTCCTACCCTTGTTGACTGGTATGTCCTATCCTTGTTGACTGATATGTCCTGTCCTTGTTGACTGATATGTCCTACCCTTGTTGGCTGATATGTCCTATCCTTTTTCACTGATATGTCCTACCCTTGTTGGCTGATATGTCCTGTCCTTGTTGACTGATATGTCCTGTCCTTGTTGACTGATATGTCCTACCCTTATTGACTGATATGTCCTATCCTTGTTGACGGATATGTCCTACCCTTGTTAACTGATATGTCCTACCCTTGTTAACTGATATGTCCTGTCCTTGTTGACTGATATGTCCTACCCTTGTTAACTGATATGTCCTACCCTTGTTAACTGATATGTCCTGTCCTTGTTGACTGATATGTCCTACCCTTGTTAACTGATATGTCCTACCCTTGTTAACTGATATGTCCTACCCTTGTTGACTGATATATCTTGTCCTTGTTGACTGATATGTCCTGTCCTTGTTGACTGATATGTCCTGTCCTTGTTCAATGATATGTCCTATCCTTGTTGACGGATATGTCCTATCCTTGTTCAATGATATGTCCTATTCTTGTTAAATGATATGTCCTATTCTTGTTAAATGATATGTCCTATTCTTGTTCATTGTTATGGCCCGCCTTCATTCTGACCAAAAAACCAACTTTAACAAGTTTCGTGATATTTTTTGAGAGGAATATTTCTTTGATACAATCACGATACCAAGAGAAATCAACCGTTCTCTTGTTGTCTTACTTTTGGTTATTCATTTTAGATTGTTGTATATTCTTTTCTTTTGTGAATTCGATTGCATCTTATGTCCACATTTAAGTTGATATTTTTTAATGATTGATATTTGGAAGATATTTTTCGACATGTGAAAAAAAATCAAGGCTACAATTTCATTGACAATGTCCTATAAATACTTTGTCTAGCAGTGTTCGTAAAAGCTCTTAAGAATAGTGAACTAATCAAAGCGACAGCACACATATGTTATTGATATTCTACCACAGAATGGCTTTAAAATCTACCCGAACTGATAACATAATATAAGTTGCCATAGTTGGATGATAAAACAAACCAGTATATATGCCTTCGCTCGCGCAACTATATTGGAAACTTTATTTAAGATGGCTTTTCCAATAGGTGGATACGAAAAGAAATTTTATATTATGATATTTAAATGAAATCGAACCTGTCGTATTTCACGGGATTTGCTTTTTAGTTAATACCTAATCTGAGGCATTTTGAAATTGATCATATTTTCATATAATGACAAATAAACCGATACAATAACATAAACAAGATTATTGACTGATGGAGGAATTATAGCCCAATACAAAATGTTGATAGACATAAAGACAGTGCACATATATCAAATTGAATATCTATTTGTCTGATGCGTCCTCCTATTGACATAATCAATAGACTATATTTGTATACAAGTGTGTTTTCAGCAATTTATCATCTAAGATAACAGTTGCATTATTTATCAGACACCTTGCGTCCTAAAGCGGATCTGTATTACATATCCAAAAGCTGAAATGATCATTAAATATGTGAACAGTTAAAGCTTTAAACCGTAAAATACAGCTGTGGCTATCATCCATAGTTATTTGCGGTCTATATCCAAGATAATAAATACATAACCTGTAATCATCCAACAAGTTACCTTTATATGTCTAATAAGTAAAGGAATGCATAGATAACTTATTTGACGGCTACATATAACTTATTGGACCACTTAATGTAAACGTTTTAATGACTACATAAATATGTTAGACAACAGAATAAACGTGAAAATACATATTTCTTAAATGTCACACAGAATTTAAGTATAGACATTGTTAAAGTACATCCAGTATTTACATTCCCATAGTCAGAGTTCGCATGCACAATAATTTTTGCTTTAACTGAATATTTGAATCACGGAACACTCTTTTTACATTAAATATACATACATGGTATACATGTAAATTTGCAATTTGTAATTTCCTTTGAATTCTTAATTTTGGCAATAATATTTTGCAGTTGAAAATTTTTCACAATTGCGGTGCACAAAAGTTCTTTCACATCATCCCTTGAGGTGTTCGTGAATAATCCCAGAAATATAGCTGTGATTTATACCCTTCATGAAAACAGTTTGCAGGTGATGTTGGAATATTTCTTTTTCACAGTTAAATTGTGTGATTTCTTTCATTTAATTCTTTCAGATATATAATCCCAGAAATACATTTTGTATACTGTAATCAGTTTCTTATATAAATCAATCACATTATTTAAATTTAATCCATTTCAATAATGAATGCTGGAGCTCAAAATGTACTGCACATGGACTTTGTTGGAAACGCCTCTTCACTTTTTGACATTATTCAGATGAGGCCAACTTCAACTGTATAATTCACTCTCCTGTGATGCATGCTGTTGTTCAAAATCATGCAATTGAAACTATCCAATATTAACACAGATAGGGATATATTTATAAGTAAGATATAAGCCCTAAACTGCCCATTGTGTAAAATACTGGCCAGACTTCGGCACTAAGCTTTTATCCTTTACATATTGGTTATGAAGCCAGTTATTTCATCTTTAATGTATATACATTAATAATCTTAAATAGTAAAAAATACTTCTATACCAGTGGAATATAAACGTCATAGGATCAGTCATAATGATAAAAATGAATTTTCAAAAGTAATGTTTGGGAATATTCTTTTGTTTTATTGTAAAAACATAATTGTATCAGTAAGTGGCAGGTTGCATGCTTAATAGAAGAGAAAGGAAAATGAACAAATTAAACAGGAGAAATAAAATTATATATTTTTTAGTTTTTCAAAACGTCCTTTTAATTGAACTCGTGTAAAAAAGCCAAGGCAAATCAGAAAACGCAATAATCATACATTTGTAATAATGGATTTTGAAATTTTGTAAATGTATACATATATATTGAGACCTAAAATTTACTCTATCATAACTATTTTGGAATATTCACATCACAGTTATGATTGTAACGAAACCCCTGTAAATGACGCATGGTGCTAAATCTATTATGTAAACGAACAGTACTGTAATTTTCAAAGACTACAAATCTTCAATTGTTTCCGTACATACGTACGTTAACATAATAATAATATACTCCACAGACAATGGCCTCATTAAGGTGTTCAACATGTGTATTTACATTTCTATGGGCTGATAAATATCCCTCCTTTTATTTAATATCTGCAAAATCCATGTTTTGTGGTCTAGGAATTGTCACGATATAAAATTATATTTCAATTTGCAGATTAAAAGTAAATAAGTATGCATATATCTTAGAAAGGAAAAAAAATATTTCTTTTCTGAATGCTTTATTCTTATAATCTTTGATAAGACTTAAATTGAACATACGGAATCCCCCTCCTAATCTCTTACACATTTAATAGATATCAGCGAGCTGTTGATATGGAGGTACATATGTAGGTGACATCCAGTATCCCATTAATACAAATAAAATTAAACACTGCCAAACCAAAGCAATGTGCTAAATAGTTGTTGTTTTAGATAAATCTAACAACACAATAGCTTACTACCTTTTGTTTATTAGAGATAAGAGAATACAATAATGATTTATCTAGATGTGAAGTAAATATGTTTCGATATTCAATGTATTTCAGATTTGTAATTAAGATTTCGTTTGCCAATAATTATTCTTTGCTTCTTATTGTTATTTGTAAATTATTACGCAGTTTGGTTTCGTTCCATCCGTACAAATAGTGTTGTTATCGTGTTTTAAAACCATATTTACTATATAGTCGACGGCTATGTCATGATCTACATATTTCTTAAGCAAATTATGTATAAAACCCCATTTCACAATATTTTTTATATTTTGTTCTATTCCTTTGTCATATATCTTTGCTGAACAACTGATGAAAAAACTAAAACAACAAAACAACAAAACAAAACAAAGCGTCCATGATGTTTATAGATCTATAATAATGCCCTGTCGACTTATATTACAATTACTACATCGAAATTCATTTCCGGCATTTTATGCCAAGAAATTTTAGAATGAATTATTTTTACTGTTCACTGTTTGTGGCAGTAGATACACAAAGGTTGAGAGCAATAAACAATGATAATTAATTGATTACCCTCACTTAGAGTTAAAACATATATTGATATGGCTACTTACCGTCTTGGAATTATTGATGACCCGTAATATATGCATTGATAGAGCTCGGATGAGTTTGAAAGTAAAAGAAAATAACATTTCAAAGCATTTTCTGTAACAAACATCACCGATGTAATTACTCAGGTAGTAAATTGTTTAATATAAACCGAAAATGACACCTTACAAGCATAAAGTCATTGTGTGTCAAGCAAACAAAAGTATCGCCCATAGGAAAACGCTACCACAATACGGTCATATCAGCATGAATGTATGTCGTTATTTTTTGACGTTATAATTTAAGATTGGATAAGAATGACCTTCTCTGAAAAATGAATGTGATCGGTTCATTAAACCAGCTACGCTCTAATGATCCAAACACCGAGCTGTTGACGTGTCAATCTTACTTGAAAGTCTATGAAATTAGAATATGTTAAAAATGGCATCAATATACAGTAAACTAAATGATCTACTTCATTCTGCATTTAGAGAAATTCGAATGTCATGCGATAGTTACCAATTCAAAATGAAAAACTAGAGAACTTCCTTCTTGGAATTCGTCATTTCAACGTGGCATCCATGATAACTGAAAACCAAAAGAATGAAACAAAATGTTTTAAAAGTGCATGCCAATACCGATACATCTACATTGCAGTTAACACATATGGTTTACATTAGACATATTTTATTAGAAATATTCAAAAGGAATCGGTCATTCTAGATACGGCCTTGCCATCAACATCAACATTGGTATCATTCGTACACTTGCTAGTGTATATGATATAATTATATAGTAATAATAATAAAAAAAAAACCCCAAAAAAACCCAAAAAAAAAAAAAAAAAAAGTATAAACATATAGATATACCTTTGGGGAGAAATCATATATGGTGGTGCAAGAAACTTCCATGCCAAATTTCCTGTTTATGTCTTAAGTCATGATATTGCGCGTTGTCCATTGTGTCGCTGGTGTGTTTTTTGATGATTTACCTTTCCACCTTTATCCACGTAGTTCCCGCCGTCCTACAACATTGTAGTCAATGAGATAACCACTACTATCATAGTGTTACGTGTACTTCAATCTAAATGATTGTGGATTCTAATTATAGCACTTATTGTGTGTGTGTGTGTCTGGTCACTGTCTGTCCAAACAACTAGTGCTCTGGGTTCAATAAGTAGTAAACACACTATCGGGTTTCTTTTTTCTGCATAACTCGATATATATCATAATATTAAAACCACAAGTGCGTGTCTTCAAAAACATTATCATTCATAATATTACGTCATCAAAATATTGATTCGATAAATACCACCATGCAGCCATAACATTTCTGCATAGGAAAAAGTACGTTTCTTTCAAAAAAAAAAAAAAAAAAAAAACCCAAAAAAATTAGCTGCTAACATTGTTATTATTACAATATCGATAGACAAAACATTTCTAGATACAAAAAATAAATCTGTTTCATATCAGTTACAAACATTGTATAAGAATAAGGGTATCTGGTATAGATTTGTAAACAATACACTACTTAGGTATATACCAACAGTGTCAATAACAACACGACCTGAGGAGAACCCCAGAACATCTACACACAAGATAAACAGGCCGGCGAACGAAAACAAACATGCAAGTGCATAAATTAGAAGCGATTCCATTAACGAGAGAACATGATTTAAGGGTTTACGATAACTGAATTACTACGCGTTTAACAAACTAAAAACTACATAGCTGTGCAATGCCTACAAAAATACACGTTTGAAATTTGACTTTTACTGAATGAGGAATAAAAAATATATTGTGTATGTGTGTATTGTCTTTGGGTATTCATGTAATAAAAATGTCTTAAAACATACAAATATATATATAAGAAATCTAATCAAAGTTAAGAAGATTTTTTTTATTTATCTGATCGATAGCTGTTAAACGTGGTCATACATCTGAAATGGTGTTTTAGAATGATTTCATAACACCATTATTATTGACATTGACACATTTTATTATCCTTGGAAATGGACAATAAATAAATATCTAAATTGGTAACTCTCGATATTTAAATATATCTATTTAATAGCATCTCTCATACCTACAAAGGATACCTTCATCAAGCCCGTACCATTGTTACAGCCAGTTCCTGTCAATCTTTTGTCAGACAGTCATCAACTTCATTTTATACTCTGTATGGTCCGAAAAAAATAATGAAAATTTTTACCCGTTTTTCATGCATTTGAGGGACATTTCTGTTGCAAACCTATATCTTTACTTTTATTCATTAATTCTTACTGTCGTATTACTTCTATCAAACAATTAGATTGATTCTTTAAAGTTGTCTCCATCTCTGATGTTTTCCGCAAAAGACAAAAACAAAGGGTTTTCAATTGTATTCAAAAGGAAAAATGACGCTGTCAAATATAACAAACACAACGCAAGGGCGATAGAAATTTGATAATTCAAATCAATCTGTGTATATCGAATCAATATATGAAAATGTAAGATATGTTATTACATGTTAATTGGACAAAATATACAACAGCAACGACAACACGTAATTACGACATGGAATCGGAAAGTAACCAAAGAGACATCAAATACCTGCAAAACAGGTCGCCATACTTCTCAGTGAAATGTTTGTAACCGACCAGTGTATATCATATCTTCTTAATCTTGAAAAACAGTTAAATCAACAATAGGGTTTAACAATTACGACGTTGAATCGGAAAGACGACAAAGAGTATTTTGGGAAAATTAACCAGAGACATCAAATCCCCGCAAAACAGGTCGGTATCCGCCCAGTGTATACTATATCTTTTATATCTTGAAAAACAGTTTAACCAACAATAGGGTTTGTGGAGTAACATTTATTTTCACGATATTATTTGTAGCATACGCTGACTAGCTTTTGTCCTTCACTTTGAACATTTTATTTTTGGTTGTAATACAAAAACTATTTGATACCTATTTAGGTAAAAACACATAAATAGTAAAACAATAGATTTGATATTTTTCGTTGTACAACCAAATACAGCAATATATGTATGAGTTGAACAATAGGAGATCACACCAAAAATACCAAAGTGAACAAGGGATATTTGATTTAGGAAGAAACACCTTAAAATGTCACTCAAAGTCACATTTAATTAGTAAATATCAATCAAAATTACAACACTGACAAAGCCACTACTGTAATGGGTTATCTCCCCTGTAGCTGCCTCTCCTATCTACGATGATGAAGTATATGGGGTATCGTTTTGCAGCAATTTGTCAAATAAGCAATGCCACTGTTTCTTCTGATTAGAAGCATGTGTTTCCCATAACTCTGACGATAAACATCTTTTTGAATGGAAACGGCGAACTACGGCAGTACGGGCACAAACTGGATACACTGACCGTCAGAATCAGAGTCAGCTGCTGAAACTGAGGAAAAGAAAACTGGAAACGTTAATTCTTGGAACTATTTGGACACCCAACACAGAAATATAATATATTAAAGGTATACTTATAGAGTTGAAACCACGCAATTTAATCTGATTATTAGCTAACCGTAGCTAACCGTTTATGTAGTTTGCGGAAGATCATGTAATATACAAATGGTGTTCAACTATCTTGGATTTACGTACTATAATTTTTTCTTCTTCAAAATATTGCTGCTTAATCCTGTAGCCTTAGAGTTAAGGATACATTATTCATGAATAATGATTTTGACCTTTTGACCTTGTGCCATAGCTATTTGTCGACCTATAGCAGGAAGTTCGTAAGATTTCTGACTTTCCCGATGTGAAATAGATGATCTACCTAAATATTTCTTTTAGATCAATTACTTTTTTTATTACTTTTCTTCCTCAAACACCTTGAGCCACAACTCGAAAGAAAATGCAGACTAAAACTACTTGAAAAAAACACCTACCGAACAGCAGGACAACGTGGCAGAAAACCTATCTAAAGACAAGTTCAGAATTAAACTTGATGAAAAGCAAATCTGACCATCTCTTCATACCAGATCTCCGACCACCGCGCAGGCACGTTGCAATTTATGATTGTTTACGAGGTTGCTACCGCAATGCTTGCCTATAATGCTGTGATATTTCCGAGAACAATAACATGCATGTGTGTACCATGTATACAAGTCGCCTAGGTTTATTGAGTCAATAGTTGAGGGCGAGATTTAGAGGAATGTTATGACGTTCTGACACCGAAGGTGGGGGAAACATGTGAATCTTAGGCAGACTAATGATAACAAATGGTGTAAACCTGGATAGTCAGATAAACGACCAGCTCAGAGGGGTAGTACCATATTGGTGATGGCGTGAGCCAGACAGAGACATTTAAACACCGTTAACTATGTAGAGGTCCTGATTGTTTCTGACAGTTAATTTTCTGCTGGGTGCTAAAAGTCTTTGTTTTAGACTCCATTTTCTACGACAGAGTGCTATTCAAACGACCCTTTCACTACAACCGTCTAATTAATTCTACTGCTCTATGTTGGTGTTCACGTCACCGGTTCGACTTACCCGACAAAATACAGTACCCGCACGTGAGGATAAATCAGCGGCTTGTACTGTTTTGTTTCTCTCAAATATCATATACACAGTTACAGAAAAGATATATGCACATATACACGTCATATCGGTTCTCACAACCCCAGCGCCACCTGTCAACGCCGGTAACCGGTATTATCACTCATGGCGACAATGGTGCGGATTAAAGCGGTGCGTGACGTCATAAGTCATGTACGTCATAACTTTGGTTTGGCTTTATTTAGCAAGTCTAGGTAACAAGCTGATGGATGGGGATCAACATTGTCGATACTAAACTGGCTCCGTTGCCTGCTAACATTGGATTGGCAAAAACAGTTGTGTGCACAACGGTATGATGCATACCGACTTTTATGTAAAAAGAATGAACCATGGGCTTGTTTTGTCAGTCCTGTTCGCGCATGATCACTGAGTAAATACGTGAACTGAAGTGAGACATTCATACATTTTTGTCTGTGTAACAAAACAACTATAATAACATAATTTCCCGTTTTAGTTTTCGGTAGGTCTTTGCATACAGTTTCCAATCATTCTACAGGTTGATTATTCAATGAAGATTTCAGTTCAACACGTCTTAATGAATTCTTGCGTTAGATATTTTGAAAATCACGATAATCTTTTTATTTCAATGACTTATAGAAATATGGACGATTATCATTGTCATCAGTTAAAAAAATGTTGGCTATTTAATACTACAGGCATATTGCTGGTCATTTTTAATATAGTTTTACGATACAATGCGGGGTGCGGGGATGGGGGTGGGGGCATGTTTACAAACCCACGGGGAGATAATAGCTGAAGCACCGGAACATGGTCAAATTCTAAACGCATGGTCTATATGATGTGATCTATATCTACATGTGATATATGTGGACAGTGGGTTGGGAATTTGTGCCAATTCCCTGTAGTGTGTGACGTATCCACGTTAACAAGTTGATGTGACATGCGTGACAGTATAATGTTGAAATTATTCAACGAGTTTGATAATTCAATATTTCATCGACACGAGTTTAAGAGTCTATCTATTACATTACTCACTATTTATGAAAAATACGCGAAAACCCGATTTCTTTCCCTGTAAAACTGTATAATTCTGACTCTAACGGTAATTGTTTTCCTCTAAATCGTTCATTTATGACGTCACAATAGTGTAATTATACGCATGTCTTACGATATTGACATGACAACAGGGCAGTTTTGTGATAAACAGGATTATCCGACATCGTTTACGGATTTCGCTGTAAAGCATAAACTGGATGGTGATATCCATTAGAACAGTAAAAAATAGTGTCCAGTCAACAAATCTATGTCACATCAATATATGTAGCCGATTGCCCTTGATTTAATGAAGCATTTAAAGGATTTAAGTAAAACCTATACTAACATGGATTTGTTATAAATATTAATTCATATCAGTCGGACACAATAATGAAACAGCTCCGTAACACCTATCAACAGGTGGCCATGTTACATCACCATGTGGATAGAGTCGAATATGACACGGGTCAAGCTTGACCATCACAAGGGTCAAGTCCCTTGCCCTCATCACTGCCCCATAAAGTTCGCCCAATTATCGCTAGATATGGCGGCGATGTGCCCTGGACGTGTAAGAGATAACACCTAGTCTTTGATATCCAACATTTACCCTGTATTACCAGTCTATTAAGGAAGAGACTTAGATAAGCCAAATTGCGGAATGGCATATAATGGTCAAGTCAATTGAGTCGGCGACGTATCAAAGTCCAGGGAGACTCATTCACAGATAAGAAATGCTCATTTTAAAATAGTATACATTGCTGATTTGCAGTTGTCGGTCATTTACTCTGAGCTTGATTATATTATTTGACTTTAACTCCAGACGACATATTTTTTCGTTAAAAAAGAATTCTGAAAATAATGTAGATCATTTGCCGCCAAACTCGTCAGCCCTGTCCATGCTCTGTTGAACCTAGAAACCAATTTAGATAATACTTATCGCTCCTCTATAATATGACTGACCATTTAATTGGCACCCTGCGTAATTCTGACATTTAATTTGAACGCTGAAGCAAAGTAGAGAAACTTAAAATTAAAAATACAGAATGTATAAAGTAAGCTATTTCTTCTTTAAAAACGAAAACGCATTTCAATTCATTACTGTCGTATTTACAATGCAAGACCTTAGAGTAACATATGAGGCGTTCCGATTGTCTTCGATAGCATGGCTATTTTGACATTACGGCACTATCGGACGGGAACACTGAAAAGCCCTGATCCGTGTCAGATTGGAAAACTGCGATAAGGCAGCTAGTTAGAAATATTCACGACAGGTGGCGCATGTCCATGGGTCCTCGACTCCTATTTGCGGCCGCCATGTTTGACAAACTATGAATGGGTACTGGCGTATCTAGAGGGACTCTGTCAAGCTCGACCCAAGTCAATATATCAACACTGATAACCGATATCTAACATCAATCTGACTAACCAATTAATCTACGCTCTATATTACCGTCCTTGATGTACAATCCGCATCACGGCTTAACATACAGGGTAGAAAACAAACCTAAAATTAACAAAGCAAATAAGTTCTCGCAGCTCTCTAACGCTTCCAATTGATATATTCATTTAATTATTAAAGAAATAAACAGTCTGAAGTGCTCCAACGATGGAGCGAAATCGCTAATTTGTGTCTGTGTCGGTTTTTACTATTGAATATATATAAAATGTAGATAGTAAAAGAATCTTTACCACATACTGCTGTTATAGTTATGTTTTGGTTCAAATTGTTTCGAAAAAAAATGTTGAATATTCAATAACGTAGGCATGTTGCTGGTAATTTTAAATAGAGTTTTACGATAAAAAGCAGAAAAAACATGTCCAAAGGAAATTAAGTTGTATTTTTTCGCGGATATTTTATTTGCTCTAATAATTTTATGTCGCTGATGACTTTTTCTCAAAAATAGTTAAAAATCAACCTTAACAATACACATTTTAACAGTATATATCAGGTTTAATGTCTAAGTCATCATTTTATTATTAACCTTCCCAAATTATTGTTTTGAACTTTGACATTTTCAGATGACAACTAATGTATATTAATAGTTCTCATAACTAACGAGAAACATAAGCACAATGTGTCCTATTCGCAATGATAAGTCTTCACGAAAACATCACTAATATCATTATAAAGCTGAGTTAACATATTTTGATTCATTGATGGTCAGTGAAATGACAGATGCACTCTGTCTCTAGCGTTCCATCCACTGACCAACGGTCAGGGTCCATCAGTCACGTGACCAATGGTCAGTCTGTCAGCGATTGTGGCCATGTTGTTGCCGTCCAGAGGACGTCTGTCGTCGGACAATCATGTCTGACACTGATCGTCTAACCAGACTGACCAACAGTGTCCGGTTAGGATAATCTGCCGTGTCCGTTCAGCCAACCGTCCTCGTCTGTAAAAAGGCCTTAGTAGAAACCAGCGATATAGAAAAACAAGTTTCCGTTCGATTCGCTCGAGCGTTCTGACACGAGCTCGCTGTGTCCCCATATGACACCAAACACCATGATATTTGGAATCACTTTTCTGGAGTTTGCCCGTGATTTATGTTTTATTGTTAACAAGCAATTCTAACTTGAGAATTCTACCCGCCACAGAGATAGACTGGAGTGGTTTATAAATTTAGATCCACAAAATTATGCGGACCATACAGCATAAACAAGTCCTAACAATCTAGAAATTTACTAAAAGAGTCGTTCGTCATCTGTTATAAACACGGAAATAAAAACAACAAAGAATATCAACATGACAACGAAAACAGGTAAAACTGAAAATGGAATTAACGATATTAAAAAAAATATATAAATAAAAGTACAGATTTGAGGGAGACTACTGAAACGTACAAGGACCAGGTGCCCCGGAAGAGTAAGCGCTCTGTTTCACTGACGACACCATATAGAACTGGCGAGATCTTTATTTAGTTGTGTTTAAATTACAATGCAAATATAATAAGGAATATCTTTATTTTGCGTTATTTTAGTTCCTCTAGGGTTGTTATGTAATTTATTGTTATTTACTTTTATTTATTGACATAATGTGTAAAAATGTGGATTACAGAATATCGAACAAATAAAACAAAAATCAATATCATATTTAAAGAGGCGTGCCCGCAGAGAGATCAGAAAAATTGGCTTATAGAAAAAGATTTTTTACACATGACAGATTGTTGGAATTGTTGAGTTTTTTATTTTATTTTCCTTATAAAACGCTGAAAAGTGATATTAAAACCTCATTTTCTAGGTATTATTTATTTAATCGCAACCCGCAATAAGTCCCCGCTATAAAGTGGAGTCTAATTTGATTGACACATCAAAGAAACAAGCACGTGCACAGTGCCGCACAGTGATAACTTCAAAGGCAGCGGCGATTTACAAAGAAGATTTGCCGTTATATTCCATACATTTCCCTCTCAGGTTGAGTTTTAAAACGTCTTTTAAATACATATTCTGTAATTGTTTTCAAGAAATAAAGTCGGAAAGCCTCTAATATTGTCACATAGAAACGTGTACTGAAGTTTATTTAGTGATTGGAGATGTGCCGTTTACCGGTCCGTCTGCGGGTAAGCCTCTTTAAATATGACACAAGTGCTATGTAAAACTGCAATACAGTTTAATCCTTCTAGGACTCTTTATTGATGTTAGGATCACTATACAGCTGTTTATTTCTTCTATGACTCGTCAGTAATGTCAGGGACACCATACAGTTGTTCAGTCCGGTCATTGATGCTATGGACACCATACAGTTGTCCAGTCTGGTCAGTGATGCCAGGGACACCATACAGCCAGGGACACCATACAGTTAGTTTTGTTTTAACTGATATCTTGTTAGTTTTTTGTACAATCTTTATACAGACCTGGAAACTTTTAACAGAACTAAAACATCACATAAACAGTTGTAATGAACCAGAACGAAGAAATGGTTGGAATTAGTTGTTCAATGTGTTACAAAAATAATAATTTCCTTCTTGATCGTCCATATTCTCTCACAATTATGTCTTCAAGATTCGCTCTTTGCTTCAAGTGGTAGCATTAGGGTGGCGTGTTAGAGTGTAACTTCCGAAAATAATAATCCCCTATGAAAATTAAAAACGCACTATGCTGAAGTTCAACACCTGTCAAGTATTTCCGTAACTAGGAAATCTTTTCATGTCATACCAGAAATGTGCATGCTGGACATTATGAATGAAGACCAGAGCGCTCCACTTTGACGTGGACTAAACGGCGGCAGCGATATCTTTTGGATGAAGGGGTCATAGCGTACAAACTGGGACGAAGGTCGTAAAATGTGAGGAACTATCTTCTCAGGTGTTCTGGCGTAATGGATGACAGGTGGCGCTGAAAGGGGGAGCAATCTGACACAACCGCTCCCATGACGTTGCACTAGGTAGGTCAAAGGTCAGAAAATGTTGTATCCGGGTTAAAGGTCATTCAAACCCCGATTGAAGCCCTTTACACATTCTTTATTTAGAACATTGGATTATCAACATTTGCGGTCTGATTCGCTCTGGGAACATAAAGATTGGTTGTTGTGGAGATATGTTTTGACTAGTCTATGACACGTTCACAGGTAAAGATACTCTAGGCCACTTTGCCACTTTGCGTCAAAGTTTAAATATAGGGGTTTCACAATCATTACTAATTCCGTCCAGTATTGTATAGGCAGATAAATTTAGTTTAGCAGCATGACATGTTAATGAAACACACGTATATAATATGAAAAGGGGGTGAGGTGCTATTCTACCACATGTTGAAGTAAAATATTTATTACCAATATAAAACCGTTGTCTTGCCTTGTCCTTCCTTAATTCTTAAATGTTATGTGAAATGTTTAAATACAGTACACCTTTATCTAATAGAAGGATGAGTTCATATAGTCATTGAATTTTTCTTACCCCCCCCCCCCCCCCCCCCCTCCCTCCCTCCCTCTTGGGTCATATCAAAATACATTTTTATTCATTATTTAGCTTAATACTGTTATTACATTTCAGTTTCATATTATATTTATTTGGACAACAATTGATGATAATGAAAAACACCATTGTAGTTAAACGGATTTATCACCTTAAGAAAATACATTTTACGGAAATTTGAACTGAGAGGGAATTTTCTACAATAATAGATTGTGTGTTACTTTTACGTCTCTGATAAAAATTCTTGAATAATTATGTTGAAAATGTTTGATTAATACGAGTTATGTCCTTCAATCTAATAGCAAAAATTGATATTGGTAATGAAGCACTGTTATAGTGAAGCCTTACCCTAAATCTATCAGGTTCATATTATATTTATTTGGACATTATATATATATATATTGACATATTACGGAAATTTTGACATATTATATATAATTGGACATATTGTATTTATGCATTGTTATATACATAGGAGGGTAAATAAATTGCCAGAGATAAATTAACAAAATGATTATAGGTAACGTGTTTTTGACCTGCATTTTTTATTAAAGCATTTTTAGGGTCATTTTATACTTCTGACTTCCCTTCTGACGAATCCTAAGAAACAAACAAAAACAAACAAAAACAAACAAAACAAAACGAAAAAAGAAAGAGAGAGAGAGAGAGCGAGAGAAAACAAAAACAACTACAACAACAACAACAAAACCCAATTGTACGACACAGATTTGTTTTCATTAATCATTCATTATTTCTTGTTCTGTATACATTACTATAATATTCATTTTATCTAAATTTGTTTGTCCTTTATGCAGAGTATTTATTTACGATGTAGGACAATTTCTACTTTTATGCATGATTATATAAAACGTAGTATAAACTTATTTAGAGAAAATATTTTTTTTTATAATTTAAACCCTACGCTTTAACTATTTAAGATTTTGCAATCACACACACACACACACACACACACACACACACACACACACACACACACACACACACACACACACACACACACACATATACATGTATATATATATATATATATGTGTGTAACCTTTAGCGTGTTTAATGTTTACCGAAAGCATTGAAATTGAGCACTGTATATTCATTAATAACATTATAAACGTTTTATTTTTGTAGTTATGTATTTTGAAATCGAAATTGCAATATTTCTTAAAAGATTAAAATCATACATTTTTCGTGTATTAATTTATTTGACAATTTTAAAATTTTCAAAAAGTAATTTCCATGTATATATACGAATTCTACAGCTCTTGTGTACACGGTGTATGGTGGGTATTTTGTCTCTCTCACGTAAAGCTATCATTTCCTGAGGCTCTGTCACTTACGAGTAGCTACAAATGAACTTGAACATTCTTCAATTAAAAAAGTAATCTTTTCGCTAAGATTTATCATGTGAAAGTTTTCAGTTGTACAAATCTTATTTTTCTTCAAGGGCACATAGTTTCCGTTTAATTTACCCATTTGTTGTTTCTCAGACTAGCGAAAAGTAATTATTGTAAAAAAAAAAAAAAACTCTTAAAAAAGCAGCCAGAAATGGAAATGTTAACAATTAGGAAGTTATTTTTGTGAGGGATGAAGAATTTGTGTGATTATTCCATACATAACACTTGGTTCCGGAAGTAGGTTTATACATATCGGTGACAGCTCGGGTTTGGGTTGAAGCAGCTGACGACTGCCGTCATACTTCTCAGACAAATTGGTTTTTGTGTATCACTTTCATCTTCTGGCCCGATCGACGTTAACGGCGACGAAATGAAGCTTAAAGTATGGTTAGATTTATTAGATATCAACTAATTTTAATACATAAAGAACGAAATAAAACCGATATCTTTGGTAACATTTAACATTATTATTATTATTATCGCACAAATATGTATTTCAATCAGATATAACCCATGCAGTTCGGAAGGTTCTTTTGCTAATTGCAAACAAGAAAAGTAGCTAGCTATTGTGCTATATTGTACAAAACCTAGCATGAGATTTAGACCCTCTACATAGCGTTGAAGATATCCAGTGATCTGTGAGAATACCTTTCCGGCTGACGGCCAACCCCCATTCTATGGCCGCTTCACTGTCACAAATCACTGCGCTCGCCACTTGCGCATGCTATGTTCAACAAAACAAACATTAGAAATGTTTGCAAACAAAGTTATTTGTGTGACTGACAGACACATACACACCTTATTTGAGATAAAATATTTGTTTCATAAAACGGTAATGAGTCGTGGCCAGGTATTCCAATGCTACCGTTTCTCCGAGATTAGACACCACTGGGTTTAGGAGCTGAAGGCTAAAGCAATACTCACGCTTGCTATCTAATGTATATTTGCTCTTCAGTTGATCAGTTTGTGATTTCCTTTGGTGTGGTATAAAACACACAAAAAAACACACACAAAAACACACAAAAAACCCCATAAAACAGCGGTGTTTACTGTACTTATTAGATCATTCACCACTTATCAATCCCTGTTTGAAATGTGGCCGTCAAAACAGGCGTTCAAGATTCCGGACAAAGTAATACCGTCTTTTGCATTTACAATTGAAGTCTCTTTATAGTGTTAGTGTTAGTACTACCTGACAGAATCTAAGCGCTAACCTAACACATAAGATGTAGGGTTCATGTAACCGATAAAACCCAGGGCATTGCAGCTGTACTGCAGCCTTGTAAAATGTCTGGATAAGAGGTATTTATTTGCAGGAACCCCACAAAGCCAGAAACATTCTATATGTGTACAAAATATCAACAACTGTGCTTTCGATGCAGGAATTGGACACACAACCCGGGTACTAGACCCACGTGGGGGAAAGAGGGGAGGTAAAAAGAAATTGCTGAAGTCTAAAAGTCGCAAAAACACAGAAAAAATATTTAACAATAAACAGAAAGAAAACAAAAAGTAGTAAATCATTTTTTCCGCGTGCTAACATGCAACAGTATTTGATCAGCCTTTAGATGGGTTTCGTTGTGTGAGTTGCTCCTTTGACTGGGTATAGGGTGTACGGCGCGGCGCGGCGAGCACTGAACCTCGCGATATGGTGAATATAGTAGATAAGGTAACATGGCGGTCCAACACAGATGGCAGGGCGGCGAGATGTGAGGTGGAAAACGATCCATCAACAAAGCAACTCGCGGCCATTTCAGAAATGTACGCAATGTTACTCATGGGAAAATCATTGAGAAAATATTACCGCATTTTTAGCGATATTCGGCGAGAAAAATGCTCACTTTTCTCAGCTGTTCCTTTTTCTTTCAGCATCAGAGAAGCGATAAGTCTATTTGTATATTACCAGGTGTGGCGAAAGTCCCGAGTAAATGGCTAAACCAGACACTCTCAACGTTAAACTCTCCCAACGCCAGGCTACACACAAACAAAAAATGAATTTCTTTGTAAGTGTAAAATAACGTTTTCCTGATTCGAAAGCCAAATGCTTCATTTTGTTGCTTTTATAATGAACCATTTCACTTTAAGCAGCCAGCATTCCTAACCAGTAATCGACGACCATCGTTCATTCTCGCTTTGATGTGTACCCGCTTATCTGCTATCGTATTGCCGCGGAGATGTTCTGCTAACCTTTCTTCTTATATAAATGACTCTTTTTGACAAAAAAATACATTTATCATGTATATGTTTATTACATAAACAGTCACGAGATTTTTCGCGGAATATAGATTAGTAGTATGTAATCTGAAATGGTCCGAGATTATCAATCTTTGTTCAGGCTGCTTGACTCGCCTGGTGTGAAATCTAATAATACGGAGAGACGAGTTCCGAATGTCAAACCATGATATACAGATCAACAAAAAAACAGTTTGACAAACGAATAGACATGCCTGTCTAACTGACATGGTTTGAATGTCGACCCATCTAGATATAACAAGTGCTTAACGTTTCTGATTTCAGTAAAGAGTTGAATGAAATACGTTCAAAAGAAAAATTTTCCTTCTCTCATCTACTGACTTGTGGAACACTTTACCCGCGGATATCAAGAAAACCCTTCTTATAAGTAATCTAAAAAATTACCTACACAGACACTCCACCAATAATACATCCTTATTACTATTTTGGAAAACGATTGACCAGGTCTCTCATGCTAAATTTTTGATGAACTGCAGCTCTTTAAGTGCCCAACTTTATGATCGAAGCTTTGTTGAAATTCCTTACTGTTCCTGTAGACTGGCACATGAAACTACTGAACATTTCCTCCTGGTCTGTCCTTACTATACGGCTATAAAGAACGAGTGTTTGATAAACTTACCTGAAAACGGTGATCCTAATGTATCTATTGATGAGAACGAAAATATCATCAGATGCATCCAACTATTCATTTTTAAAATTTCGCATTTTAACACTGCTGTCACACGGTCCCAATCTGTCACATAAATTGTATCATCTTTATGTTATACGTTTTTACCTATATTGGGTTTATTCCTATATTATTACATTGATTGTATGTACTTTTATACCATCGGTATCCAATCAAGCTATGACATGTAACGTCTATATCATGTGAACAATTGAATTGATTCATTTGATTGAATTTAAATAACCAACTGGAGTACCATTTAGTATCGAGCCCCCCCCCCCCCCCCCCCCCCCCCCCCCCCCTTCTCATTCTCTAATTCTCTGTCCCCTCTCTTTCTCTATATCATAATTACACATGACTGTTAAGCTTTATTTTGTGTTGTCATAACTCTGTCGAATCCTTTAAGAAGAGAGATTTTTATAAGTATTTAACACTTTTTTTCGAATCATTTTCCTTATGTTTGTACTTCGTGTTGACACAGAAAGGAAATGAAATAAAATATGTTTAAACTAAAAATGGTTTCGGATTGAGTTTTGTTGCCTCCTATTTCAAAGAATTGAACAAAATCTTGTTGTTCTCTTAGTAACGTAGGTGACGTAGTTGTGATACTGCTGTTTCGTCTTTCTGGGACTCGTCAGTGACGTGAGTGACCGAGATTGCTAGGGACATCATACTGCTGTTTCCTCCTTCAAGTATTTGTCAATGCTATATTAGCCCGCGGTCCCTTGATTCCTATTTAAAATTTGAATTGTCCGTTTCTTTTCTTTCTTTCTTTCCTTTTTCGTTTTGTTTTTGTTTTTATTTTGTTTTTGTTTTTTTATTGTTTTTTAGGTGTGTGTGTGTGTGTGTGTGTGTGTGTGTGTGTGTTTATATCAACGCACAAACAAAACACTTCATAGACGATAGCAAAAACTAAAGCAAACAAAAAAAGCAAAAAACAACAATAACAACAACAAAAATTCAAACAAAATCGAAACAAAACACAACAACAACAAAAAAAGATGTATGTGTGTCTCGTCTTGCATGCCAGAGTGTTAGAAATGAAATATTTTGTAAATAAACTTCGATCAAATAAGATTAAACTTTTCCTGACAAATTCTAGACTGTTAATGACATATTTCCAGAAAAGATGACAGCAAACATCAGCGGTGTTCTAGATAAGACAAAATGTGTGAATTGTGTAACAGAAACATGGCATTGGTCGGTTACGATAACAAAACAACTCATCTTAAAACCGACAACATACAACAATGATGACAAAAGAGGAAGCGATTGGGATCATGATGGCCACCATTTACATGTAAAAGTAAACAGTTGTTTATGTTACTGACACGACCTAAGTCAGAGAGTGAGCCAGTCTTAAGTACCCAGAACTATTTCATCAAAGAGATTTTGCTCATTGCGTTTTTAAACCTAATTCCATTTTGATTGTTTTAGTTTTGGAAATCCTTTCCCTAATAAGACCATGCGTTCCAAAAGAGTAAACGTCTTCTGTTTTACCGAGAACTCCCGCCATACAAATCCAAGTCAAATCCATAATCAGTCGCATTCTCAAAATGATAATAAGGGTAGTGACAATTTGAACCACTAGGCATATCAACAAATATCGAACACGTCTCTCTTCATATCGCACAAAGAAATGAAATTATTTCCAATTAAAATTATGATATCGACAATAAAATTTCCCCATTACCTTCATCATCCAGCATCTCTCGAAACCTTGTGTTGTTTATTTCTCCGTCAGAAGTTGACGACATCTGTCACGGAAATCGTGATGATGGGAAAAAAACACCATAGATAAGGTAAACAGGGATGCTACTATCCAGAAATGGGAAATTAGCCATTGGGAAATTGAAACCATCAAACTTGTCATACAGCTTAATTGTGAGCTGTCCCTGCTGGTTACGGTGTAGTTCAAGTTTAACATGGTATATCCGATCGGCATGGCCACGTTTATGTTACTTAAACATAGCACATCCTAAATATACATACAGGTGGAAATGAAGGACTTTTTGAGGTCTCTGTTACCTGGTCTGATAAGTTCTTCAATATCATTAGCCTCTTATAAAGGGCATAGATTTTCACATGAAACATTGATTAAATGAATTCAAACAACAAAATTAATGAACATATGTTGTAGAATTATACAGTGTACATGGTTTTTTTTTATTGTTTTTTAGGTGTGTGTGTGTGTGTGTGTGTGAGGGTGTGTGTGTGTGTGTGTTTATATCAACGCACAAACAAAACACTTCATAGACGATAGCAAAAACTAAAGCAAACAAAAAAAGCAAAAAACAACAATAACAACAACAAAATTCAAACAAAATCGAAACAAAACACAACAACAACAAAAAAAGATGTATGTGTGTCTCGTCTTGCATGCCAGAGTGTTAGAAATGAAACATTTTGTAAATAAACTTCGATCAAATAAGATTAAACTTTTCCTGACAAATTCTAGACTGTTAATGACATATTTCCAGAAAAGATGACAGCAAACATCAGCGGTGTTCTAGATAAGACAAAATGTGTGAATTGTGTAACAGAAACATGGCATTGGTCGGTTACGATAACAAAACAACTCATCTTAAAACCGACAACATACAACAATGATGACAAAAGAGGAAGCGATTGGGATCATGATGGCCACCATTTACATGTAAAAGTAAACAGTTGTTTATGTTACTGACACGACCTAAGTCAGAGAGTGAGCCAGTCTTAAGTACCCAGAACTATTTCATCAAAGAGATTTTGCTCATTGCGTTTTTAAACCTAATTCCATTTTGATTGTTTTATTTTTGGAATTCCTTTCCCTAATGAACATTTAATTTCTTTGATTGACTCTTTGAGGTAGTGCATCAGAAAGGGCCGTCTGGCAGTGATGTAATTAACTCTATCTGAAGGTATAGTGATAGGAGAGGTTGAACCAGAAACCCTACAGACTGTTCAACTTCACACAATCCAAAATATCAAATCCCTGTTCGAGCTCTCACTATTACAGATGCAGGCATTTGTTAAAATCTTAGTTGTAAAATTCATATAAAGTGTTTTTATCATTTGGAAAAATAAAATTCAAAAATGGGTACTAATCTAAGAAAAATATTGTGTTTGAAAATATGACCGGTAACTAACCAGCCTTACTTATTGTCGGCCTTGACGAGTAACAGCAATTGTCTCCATTCTTCTGGGAGCTTCTCCAACCACTATGTACAGAGTCAAACGTCATGTTTGTCGTGGGTAGATGTCATGTGCAAATGCGCGTGACAATCAGCAGATAAGATGTTTATTAGTATGTAGGATCTTCAAAGCGCCGGGCTGACGAGGCTGCGAGCGCGAGACAGTTGGACCGACGTATCGGGCCAGCGATCGACATACGGGTCTCGGCACTACGTTATTCCGCTTTTGTTTCAAACCTGTTTTTGTGATTCCTTCATCTTCTATCTTCATCACTTTGTATATACATTCGAGATTTCTTACGAATCGAGGATTCCCTTAAATTTGAATTTAGATAAGGAAGAGATTCCTACAGATAGCGATGCTACTCAGAATCTAGTTATTGAACCTGTTTCCCAGCTTCTAATTGTATTCTAGTATTTACTAACTACCCAAATTTACATGTTCTAAAACCATGACACGGAGTTATTCTTAAAATTTTCGTTGTTTATACAATTGCAAACAGATACCTCCGTGTGTGTTTACATGAGTTTTCAAATATTTACCTCCAAATATTTCATTAACATAGACTATTCGGTCACCCTTTCAGTTACCATAACTCTACCTCAACATAGATAAAATTGTTTTTGAAAATGGGCACCAAATATTTTAAAAAAAAAAGTTTAGAATTGTATATGGAGACATTTGTATATTAACAAAAAAGTATAGAATGGTATATTGAGACCATTGTATATTAACAAAAAGTATAGATTTGTACATGGAGACAATTGGACAAGTGAAAGGAGAATAAGACCATGCGTTCCAAAAGAGTAAACGTCTTCTGTTTTACCGAGAACTCCCGCCATACAAATCTAAGTCAAATCCATAATCAGTCGCATTCTCAAAATGATAATTAGGGTAGTGACAATTTGAACCACTAGGCATATCAACAAATATCGAACACGTCTCTCTTCATATCGCACAAAGAAATGAAATTATTTCCAATTAAGATTATGATATCGACAACAAAATGTTCCCATTGCCTTCATCATCCAGCATCTCTCGAAACCTTGTGTTGTTTATTTCTCCGTCAAAGTTGACGACATCTGTCACGGAAATCGTGATGATGGGAAAAAAAACACCGTAGATAAGGTAAACAGGGATGCTACTATCCAGAAATGGGAAATTAGCCATTGGGAAATTGAAACCATCAAACTTGTCATACAGGTTAATTGTGAGCTGTCCCTGCTGGTTACGGTGTAGTTCAAGTTTAACACGGTATATCCGATCGGCATGGCCACGTTTATGTTACTTAAAGATAGCACATCCTAAATATACATACAGGTGGAAATGAAGGACTTTTTGAGGTCTCTGTTACCTGGTCTGATAAGTTCTTCAATATCATTAGCCTCTTATAAAGGGCATAGATTTTCACATGAAACATTGATTAAATGAATTCAAACAACAAAATTAATGAACACATGTTGTAGAATTATACAGTGTACATGTATATATTACGTTTGATAAAAAATAAATCTGAGCCTATTTACAAAATTTAGTTTGTGAATTTAATGGCGACTATTTCAAAACTGCTGAAAATGTGAGGATTTTGGAGATAATGGTCTGTGATAGTTAGATAATATCTTTCAATGACTGGAATACATATACAGGCTAACATCGTCGATGTTTAATTTATATTATCCGAGGTATTTTAATTTCTATAAAATATTGGCTGAAAGCCGACACACCGAGACATCTTAGGAATTTTGTGCGTAGAAAGATTGAGAAATTCTGACTATCACCAGATCACAAAAAAAAAAAAAAAAACATTTAGCGGATTGAATACAGATAATCAAAACCATTGAAGACTAGGCCGGGGTATTCAAGATGTGATCAACAAAAATCTGCGAACCATTTGATTCATTAACACAAAATAGTGTGTATCTAGAAGGCCATTCAAATTAGTATAAAATCGTGTGTGTTTTAAAATAAAATTCTAAAATGGATATATTATACCAACACGATGAATTTTAACCAATCCAAAAGACATTGTTGGGAAAATGATGGCCTCTTTTATTGTACAATGCACTATAGACATTCAATTCATAACAAAACATACCGTATATTGTATGCAGGTGACTACTGGTACCTAAGTAGCTTAATTCCGCACGTCATGAAAGTTCTGAGGCCCGGGTTCGAGTCCTTGTCTGGTCTTTTGTAATTAGAGGGAGGAATGTGTGGTACACGTTTCCAGCGAAGACGATTCATAGTCCCTTGGCCTCAGAACAATATCTATGATAATTAAAAACAAATGAGATACCGCCAACTCGCTAATTGCTATTTTCAGGGGTTTGTGGATAACTCAAGTTTTAAAGAATAGCTTAGGATGTCGTTGTAAAAGAAAAGGGCATAGGGTCCGGACCAGACCACACCAGACCTGGCCAGTCCGTACTACACCAGACCTGACCAGTCCGTACTACACCAGATCTGTCCATACTACACCAGACCTGACCAGTCCATACTACACCAGACCTGACCAGTTCATTCTACACCAGACCTGACCAGTCCGTACTACACCAGACCTGGCCAGTCCACTATATACCAGACCTGACCAGTCCACTATACACCAGACCTGGCCAGTCCACTATACACCAGACCTGACCAGTCCATACTACACCAGACCTGACCAGTCCATACTACACCAGACCTGACCAGTCCATACTACACCAGGCCTGGCCAGTCCATTCTACGCCAGACCTGACCAGTCCATACTACACCAGACCTGACCAGTCAATACTACACCAGACCTGACCAGTCCGTACTACACCAGACCTGACCAGTCCATACTACACCAGACCAGACCAGTCTATACTACACCAGACCTGACCAGTCCATACTACACCAGACCTGACCAGTCCGTACTACACCAGACCTGACCAGTTCATTCTACACCAGACCTGACCAGTCTATACTACACCAGACCTGACCAGTCCATACTACACCAGACCTGACCAGTCCGTACTACACCAGACCTGACCAGTCCACTCTACACCAGACCTGACCAGTCCACTCTACACCAGACCTGGTCAGTCCATTCTACATCAGACCTGACCAGTCCATACTACATCAGACCTGACCAGTCCATACTACACCAGACCTGACCAGTCCATTCTACATCAGACCTGACCAGTCCATACTACATCAGACCTGACCAGTCCATACTACACCAGACCTGACCAGTCCATTCTACATCAGACCTGACCAGTCCATTCCAGACCAGACCTGTCCATCCTACACCAGACCTGACCAGTCAATTCCAGACCAGACCAGGCCACGTTTTACGCCCTATACACCTGGGTTTGAAAAAAAAAATCACTTTTTAAATGTCCTGGTTTACCTGAAACCACGGAATCTCGTTCTTACAATATATATTACTGATAAGGTCATGGCAAAGCTCAAACGCTTTTATAAATAAATCACTATGCTGGGAAATTATGCGACGATCCACTTTAAAGAAACTTGATTTGATTTTAATTATCCCAGATAAAGCAATACTCTGTGTGATAAACACAAGATCTCGTTTATAACTAATGGCATTGTACTTTGTGCGCCTACATCGCCATTGTTTGATATAAACATGGTATATAATTCACGTGTACTTTAGCGGGTCGCTTAGCCTTCCGAATATCGACACACCTCCATATATCTGTTCTTCAATACGTCAGCTGCAGGGGGATGGTAAAGTCACGTGGTGGGGGTCACGTGTACTTTGGTCCTACTCATCGTGTGTCAGGTGGGTGACCGCGGACCTTACAGACCGCTCCCCCGTACAATTCAAAGCTTACACAGGGACACGTGTTATAGCGGGTCTGTGTGACCTATCCCGAAATGTATATTTATTAGATTCATGTAGGTTGTTAGCCGCCAACACTAGATTAAAACACGATATAAGATATAATGTAAATACATGTACGTAAGGATGAAAAATCGCAACGCTTAACTTTCTCTTAGACATATCCCCGTAAATTTCTTATAATAATAGGTATCTATCGCTATTTAATATAAGTGATTCCCATGTCCCTGTGCGTGTACAAGTAGTAATTAACTTCCAGAACCCCGCCCCGCGGGAGAGGTCAATGTTCAGTATTTTTGTACAGCAGTCCACTATATATATATCTAAACTATACAAACTTATTAACCCAACCAGTTGTAAGGGTTTGATTTACTTCAAGGTGTGACCATTGTAAATACAGACTTCTCTTCATGAATGTTAAAAGTGAAGTGAGATCCAGGTATTTGAACCAATCGTAAATCTTCAATAGAAATGACACGGATAAGCGTAATGATAAAAACACGGCAAAATATTTCAACTTTTCTTAAAATCCTTGTCCTAAAAGAGAATGTCATCTCTTTCTCGAAAATTCGTGATGAACATCGTCTCCTGTTTTAGTTGTTGACTGCTTGTGCTAGAAGACCGACTAGGGTGTCCTACTCTTCATCTTCCTCAACATTACTGAACAATCGTCCATCATTACATTGTGTAGCACAATTACGGAACCGCCCCTTACTTTATGTTAGACCTTTTATTCTCGTCCATCCTACAGTTGGTAAAGTCGTATAACGAAAATGTATAGTATTTAACCACCTCGACCTTTAGGTAATGTATCGTAAAACCGTAAGTATATTACTCCCCACTACCTAGCTGTATGACTAGAACGCCCCACCCTTCACTGCCTCACCCTGGTGAGCTGTACGACCCCGGAACCTCAACCTTCAACTCACCCCCACCAAAGTTACACAACCTATCTATATACTACTGCTCTCCATTCATAAATGGTAAGACAGTCGGAGCTGAATGCTCGCCAGGTCTGTAATTATACAGCGATCAAATACACAGGGTCGCCAGGCACGAAACACACGTGTAATCATCATACAGGTTCATGTTATAATAAACATCTCCGTCGTGTAGAAAACACGCATAATTCACCGCAAAAAATGCAGTATGTGGTATTCAACGTATTAACATATGAAATTGCCATATTGGATAAATTGGCTCAAAGCCTCTTTACATTTCCTGTAAATAAGTGTATCCCTCAATCATACCAGTGTATCTCTCCATCATTTACTAGTGTATCTCTCCATCATACTAGTGTATCTCTCCATCATACTAGTGTATCTCTCCATCATACTGGTGTATCTCTCCATCATACTAGTGCATCTCTCCATCATACTAGTGTATCTCTTCATCATACTAGTGTATCTGTCCATCATACTAGTGTATCTGTCCATCATACTAGTGTATCTGTCCATCATACTAGTGTATCTCTCCATCATACTGGTGTATCTCTCCATCATACTAGTGTATATCTCCATCATACCAGTGTATCTCTCCATCATACTAGTGTATCTCTCCATCATACTAGTGTATCCCTCCCTCATATTAGTGTATCTCTCTATCATACCAGTGTATCTCTCCATCATGTTAGTGTATCTCTCTATCATACCAGTGTATCTCTCCATCATACTAGTGTATCTCTCCATCATACTAGTGTATCTCTCCATCATACTTGTGTATCTCTCTATCAAACTAGTGTATCTCTTCATCATACTGGTGTATATCTCCATCATACTAGTGTATCTCTCCATCACACTAGTGTATCTCCTCATCATACTAGTGTATCTCTTCATCATACTAGTGTATCTCTCCATCATACTAGTGTATCTCTCCATCATACTAGTGTATCTCTCCATCATACTTGTGTATCTCTCCATCATACTAGTGTATCTGTCCATCATACCAGTGTATCTCTCCATCATACTAGTGTATCTCTCCATCATACTTGTGTATCTCTCCATCATACTAATGTATCTCTCCATCATACTAGTGTATCTCTCCATCATACCAGTGTATCTCTCCATCATACTAGTGTATCTGTCCATCATACCAGTGTATCTCTCCATCATACTAGTGTATCTTTCACCATACTAGTGTATCTCTTCCTCATACTAGTGTATCTCTCCATCATACTAGTGTATCTCTCCATCATACTAGTGTATCTCTCCATCATACTTGTGTATCTCTCCATCATACTAGTGTATCTGTCCATCATACCAGTGTATCTCTCCATCATACTAGTGTATCTCTCCATCATACTTGTGTATCTCTCCATCATACTAATGTATCTCTCCATCATACTAGTGTATCTCTCCATCATACCAGTGTATCTCTCCATCATACTAGTGTATCTCTCCATCATACTAGTGTATCTCCCCATCATACTAGTGTATCTCTCACCATACTAGTGTATCTCTCTATCAAACTTGTGTATCTCTCCATCATACTAGTGTATCTCTCCATCATACTAGTGTATCTCTCCATCATACTTGTGTATCTCTCCATCATACTAATGTATCAATCTCATTAAGATTTCTAAATCTGACATTAGCAAGTCTACGCAACCAATGACCTGTGTGATATTCCTTAATTGTGCAAACATGTGTAATCATGGTAAGTTTTTGATATACAGATCTTAAATAACGCATGATGAAAATTGATAAATTATATTTATTGATTATAGCTATGCACTATTTATGATTGTACATTGTAGCTATGCACATACAATGAAATATAACTATCGTCACTTTGTATAAGAAATAAGAAGCATAATTCAAACAAAAGAGAAATGGAAATCTCGTGGGGACTTAAGTTAGCTAGCTACTATAATTAAAATACCATTAGATCAGTGGTAGCGTCACATATCCGTATTTGATGGAATCCCAGTGTTTTGCTCCGGTATCAACAGAGCGCTGTTATCTCTGACATGCGTGATAACTCAATTAGCTCTCTACCGGCCGACAGACGGCAGCACCTGTATCGGCCCTGCGATTGGTCATTTCGCTTTGATCACCGTGTCGGATGAGAAAACAAATTCTTCTCCCCTTGATAACGACTACTTTAGAGTAAAGGCCGACATTTTGTATCGTAAAAGATGAAAACCTTACGTCATGGAATTATTTGCCGCCATTTTGAACTTACACACGTGCATTTCGTTGTAAAATTGCCGACCTTTTTTACTCATAAACCTTACTTGGTGCACCTGTGCATAGAATCCGTCTTGTCACAGTTGGAATATCAGTTTCTTTAAGCCGACAAATTTGTCATGGAAATATTTTCCATTAAAATACCAGCAAGTGAACAATGATTGCTTTTCTGTTTCCCTGACCAGAGAGTTCCGTCCAGAAGATAAATGGTAAAGAGGCCCTCCGACGGGGAACAGATTCACAGACAGACAAATCATACAGAAGATGCCTAGTAACATGTGCAGAGAGTAAAGAAAGCCAGCAAGAATGTAAAATAAATCATAGAGGAAACGTAAAAACGACAACTTGAATATGACGTATGGCAACAAGACCGGTTGGGTATGTAAGGAAGGCCGAGAGCATTGGTACAAGACCAGGCCGTATGACATTGCAAAAAACACACGGGCATTAACTATATTGTAACGGTGCGTTTTATAACATTTCAATGTAAACTAAAGAGTTATATTGCCTTCGTTGATAGCAAGGAAATAAATGATTTTAGTTATACTGGAAGGTTGCAATAATACAAACTAGAAGCGTTAAAAGCCACACAATAAAAAGAATACCCAGCATATTTAAACGGAACAAACAAAATAATGAAAATTTGATTAAAGTCGAACAAATCATATGAAATGTCACTGTCATTCACGATCACAGCTACAAGTTAATCAATATTTATTAGGTAAAATATCCCATTTGATGTTCAAGCGAGGAGCAACACTTAAATATCTGATAAGACTAAGACTAATGGTTTTGTCACACGTAACAAGTTACGTCCCGGACAGCACCTCAATCCAGGTGTACTATTTAATGGCGGACGTGTACTCACTGATCCATCTGCGCCCTTGGTAGGAGGGGTACAATCCCATAATTCATCACGACCCTTATCAGCCCCATTTCATTCCCACGACCCATGGACGGTCGAAGTGTACATATAATTACCACTAATAATTGGTAAGTATATCGTTTACATAAATCAACAGGTGAAATGCATTGCTTACCTATTGCAGTCATGACAACACGGCCACGTTCGGAAGACCTCGTGCCCCGAACCAACGATAATGATCCTTAAGAAGATGTCCCCTGCTTCGAATGATTTAAGACCATGCGACATTTGGGAAGTTCGTAATGTAGACTACCGAAGTCTATCTAGGCTATGCATATCAACTTGAGTAAGATATTCTAACTAGTGTGCATGTCTTCTCTGAAGTTGTCTACATTATAACAACCATATATAAAAAATATATTGATACTTGAGTAACACGTAAAAAGGTTTCAAGCATCTTATGGCGGTTTTAATTTTTTACATACGGTATATCTAGTGTTATATTTTTTTATTTTCTTTGAGTTTGTATAACATACCGACCGCAAGTTTACGACGAATGACGAAATCGAGACTACGACCATCAAGTCCTAAATATGTCACAATTGCAAAAATACTTCGTAATAAACAAAATTCGTTATATCCGAACTCGTTATAGCCACAGCATAAAGGTATGACTACGTCATTTACGTTGGCGGTGGCCGAGTGGTTACGGTGTCCCGACACTTTATCACTAGCCCTCCACCTCTGGGTTGCGAGTTCGAATCCTACGTGGGGCAGTTGCCAGGTACTGACTGTAGGCCGGTGGTTTTTCTCCGGTTACTCCGGCTTTCCTCCACCTCCAAAACCTGGCACGTCCTTAGATGACCCTGGTTGTTCATAGGACGTTAAGCAAAATAAACAAACATAGGACGTTAAGCAAAATAAACCAAACCAAACCAAAACAATCCAGCAATTTACTGTCTATGTTCGGTTCAGCGTCAAACTTAGATTCATCCAATCGGATGTTAATTAAGGGTCCTTTTTAGGTAAGCCTGTCATTGTTTAAAGAATCTATTATGTTGAAAACTTCCTTAGCGGCATAGTTCTCTTGTTCACAATATAACTGACGGACATTTTTATAGTGTCACCATACTGAACTATCCCACTCGATCATGTCATATTGACTTCTGGTAAAGTAATCATAGAAATCACCTCAAATTTGTATGTATAAATAGATAGGGAAAACATACACCAGTATAGTTCAGGATCACTTTTACTATTTCACTTCATAGCTGCATCGCTGCATGCAAAAAAGTTATAAAAAAAACAAACATGTATGCGATCTATATTGGGTTTTTTCTAATATCCGTTAGAATCTGAGTATAATGATCTCCCTCGGTTTTTTCCCTTGCTATTGAAAAAGGGCTGAACATGTCCGATTGGTGGAGGGGAATGGATACGGGCATGCGCTGTTTATGGTTCCGAGTACTTTATTTTTAGTCACATTTTCATTAAAGCCAAGATTAAAACAACTTATTCTTTTTCGACAATATCAAAGAAATCTTTTCAAACGTAAAAACTGCTAAAGGTACCACCGGCTTATGGCATATGGCATTGTAGTGTAAGGTGTACTGTAGGTGTTAGCATGGAACCTCAATGTCATGTATTTCACGTGCACGTGGGTAGCACATTCGTAATTGTATCAGCTGCGGTAGTAGTGCATTGGCAGATTTTTCGGTAGGAACACTTTCATTCCTCTAAACAGCAGAACCTGATCGCTTTGAAGTTGAAAACAAACATGTTTACTTCTGCAGATTCCAGACGAACTATATGCACGTTGGTTGTTTATTTGATTTGTAACACACATAATTGCACACATATTTAGCGCGCAGTACCGGTCGGACTCCCCCTCCCCGTCCAAGTGTTGGCCAGGTGTGGCACACGCACGTATACACATACACACATATATATGCTGGTAATGAAAAAATATGGCGGCAGTCCCCCGTGAAGGCAATTCCGAGGGGAATGCAGGGACAATAAACAGTGGTACGGAATCATAGTGTATATCTATAATATGCCTGGTGCTTGGTGACATCTGAACAGCAACATACTGCCAATCTAAATCAGCTGTTTGTCATACGTTAATTATGCAACGAATATCCCACACACATGCATGTACATGTATATACTTTCTAGCGACACCTAAAGGTTGGTCTCTCAGATATCTCTATCTTCTGCGAATGCTTACATTTCTATTATGCTTTTTACGCAAACGTCACAAAAGCATCGACTTAAGTCCTTATTATGGAAATCGTACGTCTCAATTTAAAAATCTATTAATAGATCTAACTAATAAACAAATATTCACGGAACCGCGATTGCGACAGAATAGGTTTACATTTTATTAACCAAACAGTATGAAATATTTGTGAACATTTTAAAATCGACAAGAAATAAGCCTAACGAAGCAATCAAAATGCAATCCTCGAAAAAATTATATCAGCAATCCTCCAAACAATCTAGAATCCCTGCTGTGCTATATTAAGGCGGTCTAACTATATGTTGGCCGCTGGTATTCCTGCCTAATTCGCTTGTCCGAACTGACCACAGGAAAGATATTTGTATGCCAGTGATAGCTTTAAAAGTCATTAGCAAAGAGTTCTTCAAGAATGTAGAATGTTCCTTTAACTAATGTTTTTATTTTAGATTCGATTACAGCAGATTATTTTAGAACAAATGTAAGATAAAGCTGAATTTAAAACAGATGCCATATTTAACGAAAATAAAGCAAACAACAAAAACTTGATGGTAGTTGATCAACCCGTCTGTTTTCCTGAAATGTGTAGTGCCCCGTTCGCAGTTTTTCAATCAATCCATTTTACTGTTACTTGAATCTTTGCGGCATTCAACACTGCATATAACATACATGATGGCTTCGTCATTGCTATATAATAACACATTTTAGTGTCAGAGAGTTTCACTAAAGAATTATGCGACGTTAATCATCGATTATACTGACATTTTTCCCCACAGTGTAATTTTGGCGATATAACGAAGCTTTACATCACAGCTAGTGACACATTTGCATTAGGGAAAAGACAATAACTCTATGATGGCAGTGAAATGAACACAACGATGGAATTGTATAAAGGGGTTTGACAATTCAGGATATTTACTTCCTCTATCATAATTCACTTAAAACTTTTGAAGATGGTTTGTCTCTAAAATGCTATTTCCTTCTGTAGATCTTCAAACGTATAGATTGCGTCTCTCTACATGTAAATGGGTCACTACTTATCGGTAAACTGGACATGACCAATCAAATAAGACTGTCGATAGTGTTCTGGTGTTTAATACCATTGAATACCGTTAGAACCTTACGGGGTTTACATGTGCAAGCTGATTTGATATTCAAGGACTTGTTCCCATTATCACGATTTCATTGACAGATGTCAACTTTTAATTGAAAACAAATATTTACAAACGGTTTCGAGAGATGCAGGTTGCTGAAGACCAGGGTCGGGAATGTTTTTGGTGGACATCACTTGTCATTTGAAATACTTTATTTCCGTGTGCGATATAAAGTCAGACATGTTTAATGCTTGTTGGTATGCCTAGTGATTCTGTTGTCACCACTATAGTTATCATTTAGGTTATGTGACGTCACCCAGATTTGACATAGTTGATATGACGACTACTGTGGATGCAATCGGAAAACCACTCGAGCCCTTCCGTCATATCTTCGGTACCACTCGGGTCTTTCCGTCATAATATTTCCGAAGATATGACGAAAAGGCCCGAGTGGTTTTCCGATTGCTGTGGATAAAGCGGAAAACGCTTATCCTTTCGGAACACATAGTCTTAGTCTCCTTACGCACATGCAAACCTATTTATATATATATTGTTTTAACTATCTCGATTACGTCATGATATAGGTATTCTAGGGTTTTTGACATCATGACGAATAACATTTCGTTTTTAGGAAAAAACAGTGTCTTGAACCAACCAAGCTACAAGTATGACGTCAGCAAACACTGCCCTGTTTCCTCAGATGAGAATAACTACCAAACTTAGTTAATATTCAAATGGGGTAGATAAGGGTATTCCTAATTTTAATTTGGATGGAGTTGATTTCCTTTTAATCATTTCTCGAGGAACTCTGACACGTAAATGGCCGTGAGGAACTCGTATTTTTTATATGAAATTTTAAAATGGCCATTTCGACGGCCATATATCATTGCCTCGGGACCCTGAACAATGGCCGTGTATCATTGTCTCGAGACCCTGAACAATGGCCGTGTATCATTGTCTCGAGACCCTGAACAATCCATTCTTACATTGTATGAAATTCAAAGTTAACATGTAAGGAAAACTTTCCGCTACATAAAAAAATTGTTTATGTTCTGAAAATAAAAAAGAAAGATTTTTTTGATTTTTTAAGTTGTCAAGTTTTATGTTTCATCGAAGTGTAGATTATATGAATGATTTGAGGACTTTACCGTATATATATTATAGATTATTAAATCTAGTTTTTTCATTTGGTCGATTCTTTTTCTTCTGACAGGTTGACAATATTGTTGATTTCTAGAGATCTAGTGTGTATGTGACGGCATTAAAAGGAATGGTTGCTCTATAAGTTTACACATGTCAAGAGTTATTTTTAGTAAATGTTAAAACGTATATCTCTTAACTCAATTATCTATCAACATTGAACTTTTAGAACCACCAGGAGTCTGTTTTGGATGTTTTCCGAATTATTTTCTCGGACTCTGAAGTAAACAAGTCGGTGAGCGAAGGAGGAGGAGGAGAAAAGAAGAGGGACGGGGTATGGATAAGGCTAGTGGGAACCAGGGGTGAGGGGGAGTATTAAATACTAGGCCATGTGGGTCCCCGGGCTCACCAAGCCCACACAAGTCAATCCCCGCGTACATGTGTGTTGAGGTTCAGAGGTCAGGGGATTATTGCCGGCTGGGGACGGACAGGCCCCTATCGGGTTTGTGTAGTTTAGGGAGGGGGTAAGGCACTGCATTCCCCAGTGTTGTTACGCTATGCCGTACAAATTGCGGGAATTCGATATCTAGATTGGGGGTGAAGCGATAACTGTTATGAACAACCTGGTAACATACAAGTAAAGAGTGAGAGGGAGGGAACATGGGAGTAGGGAGGGGTACCGACACTGCTACCGTTCGTATTTCACCAAGGAACAATGTAATTCAACATTTACTGTATATTATACAATCTCCTTCATTCAGTAAAATGTCGTGGGTGTTCGCCACTTTTTATGAATTGCGGCACCAGGAGAAATATATTTTGTTTCAAAGTCACAGTTGGTTGCGGTTCAGTATTTTGGGATCGGTTCCGATAGTGCCAGGTTTGTACTATGTGTAAAGGTCTTGTCAGCTCGGAAGATTAAAGTGTCTTAATAAATCCTCAATTTTCAGATTTGTTCCGTTTTTACAGAAAACCGATGTACATGTCTATACCTGACTGATATATACTACAAACAGACGGTATTACTAATACAATCGTACACGTAATCTCAAATTAATATCGTTTAGAATCTTTGACAGATGATTTTAGAGTTAATGATGATTTGACAATTGAAATAACCCATTAAACAGTTAATATTATCAATTAAACAGTAAAACTTATTCATTAAACAGTTAAAATTATCTATTAAACAGTTTAAGTTGTATCCATTAAACAGTTAATATTATCATTTTAACAGTTAAAATTATCCATTAAATAGTTAAAGTTATCCATTAAATCGTTAGAACTGACCATTAAACAGTTAAAGTTATCCATTAAATCGTTAGAACTGACCATTAAACAGTTAAAGTTATCCATTAAATCGTTAGAACTGACCATTAAACAGTTAAAGTTATCCATTAAACTGTCTCCCTATATAGATAGTATTTCTAAAGAGAAAAAAATGAACATATATGATATATCTATTGTAACCTACAGAAAACAGGGTTTGTTTAAAACTAGATGAGAAAGAGGGAAGCAAATATCAAATAAATTCAGCGAATGAAATATTTTTCTGCATACAAAATCAAATATATATCTGTTTTGATTGCTGATGTCAATAAATTTTTGAAGCCATGATATAAAACATAACGATTTTGGGAATAGTGGAAAAAGAAAACTGTTTCGTTTGAAATATGTCAAAATGTTCAACTTTTTAATGTTTGAAACTGATATAGTATTTACAAGTCCATGTAGGACAATACAAATTAATATCGTTTTGTTTTTGTAGGTGCCACATTGTTTTCCCTCAAGTTGTTATTAAGGTAGAGAGTCATGTGCTCTACATGTTGTATCTCCAATGAAAAAAAGAGTTCAAAGTTATTCGGCATTTTTTCCTGACTTGAATTTGATTCCTAATTACTGTTACTAGCAAAGCTGATCGTCTTTCCACAAATAAAATTGAAATTGACATTAGAACTCCAAACTTTATTTATACCCACATTCGCTAACCAAGGGTGTTCAATACGATCGCTAACCAAGGGTGTTCAATACGATCGCTAACCAAGGGTGTTCAATACGATCGCTAACCAAGGGTGTTCAATACGATCGCTAGCCAAGGTTGTTCAATACGATTGCTAACCAAGGGTGTTAAATACGATCGCTAGCCAAGGTTGTTCAGTACGATTGCTAACCAAGGGTGTTAAATACGATCGCTAGCCAAGGGTGTTCAACACGATCGCTAGCCAAGGGTGTTCAATACGATCGCTAGCCAAGGGTGTTCAGTACGATCGCTAACCAAGGGTGTTCAATACGATCTCTATCCAAGGTTGTTCAACACGATCGCTAACCAAGGTTGTTCAGTACGATCGCTAACCAAGGGTGTTCAATACGATCGCTAGCCAAGGGTGTTCAATACGATCGCTAGCCAAGGGTGTTCAATACGATCTCTATCCAAGGGTGTTCAATACGATCGCTAGCCAAGGGTGTTCAATACGATCGCTAGCCAAGGGTGTTCAATACGATCTCTATCCAAGGTTGTTCAATACGATCGCTAGCCAAGGGTGTTCAACACGATACTAACATAGTATTGAATACCCTTGGCTAGCGAAGTTGGCTAATACCACTCTGCAGTAATTTCAAAATACTACAACTTCCTGAAACCAGAACTTCAATATACAGGATGAAAATAATTTAACAGGATAATTACCCTTAAAAGCTTGTGTACAATAAAGATGACCGTTCTCCCCTGTAATCTTATCAATTCCCTTTTGTTTAACGTTACATACGTAATCTAGACAATTAAATGTGCATCAGTATCGCCGTAGTTCCGGTCCATGTGTTTCTTGGCCATTATCGGTTATATACATGTATATATACCATCACTATCCTACACGTAGGTGACGATATACATATCTTATATATGTCACGGCGTGAAAATCACCAACGCGTGTTGGCATATTGATGGTGATAAGGATGTGCGGCCGTTGTTTTTAGAGTTATTAAATGTCGCTTCAAATCTTATTTAGATTTAACTGGTGAAGTTAGAAGCTTTATAATATGATACAGTATGGTTTTATAGTCTACCTGATGGAAAGCTACAATTATAAGTATAGTATAGTTGTATTTAAGATTCGTAAATAGCTGATTATATAGATGTTTGCTGTCAATAAAAGTTATAAGCACTTGCATATTCGAAGAATTCTAGTTTCGTTTTGCTAGCAATCAGTAGTCGAAGATCATTATAAGGGGGTAAATGCTTATGACTTTTAATTAAATTCAGGCTACTGAAATTGAATATTTTTTCATAATCATATCTCTATTCACCACGCGTGAATACACGATAATCCCATTGTTTGGTATTGTATTCACGTACGCGATGATTAACAATTAGCTTACGCCTCGTCTCAATCACATCTATTACAGCGAAACAGCAACAGCAAATGTCAAAACGACAATAAGAATACGATTTTTTTTTAAATATTCAGTTTTTATTACAATCGATATACATTTATTCACAGATTCATTCGCCACAAACAAAATTGTTAGAAATTCAAACAAAACAGTTTTGAAATCAATGATGAAATCATTTCCGAACATTTAAGACATATTGTATTGTTACGCCTACATATTCAATGTGTCCTTTTTACGTGTCTGACACATACACTGCTTCTTTGATCCTTGGATGTGAAAAAATTTAAATAAAATGTGTTTGCATATGAAATAAAATTAAATAGGAACAAAAATGAGGTTAATAAGGAACCTGAGGATAAGCCATACTGAGAACTAAACAGACGGAAATTGAATTATTTTGTGTGATGAAATTAAATTCCACTACAAATCGTCCCCGTGAGGTTTTGACGAACAACTTTCACCTTTCCAAGGTGTTTGTGTATGTCTAAGCATGCATGTTGATATGTTACACATGTTTCTACTTGATTATGATCAAATTTGCAGAATGAAACACATATTGGTGTAATTTCCGGGCTTGTCTACTCCGAATGTTTAACACTGGGGCGAAGAAACATATACACAAAAACACAGATCCCAAGCGTCCACTCGACCAGGATCGATTGTGCGCATTACAAATCCGGAAGCAGTTCCATATTATTTGACATTGTTACCCACAGCAACAGAAACTTCCTGAGTGATGAATAAAGGGTAGGATTCCTCCATGGACGGATAGTTAAGAATTTGGCACTTTTGTCAAAAAAATTAGGAGTATTTCTTGAAAAAAATATTAATGAATGCATCATCTACTTATCGCTCAGCATGTCTCAGCTTTGTAGGTACATTGGTGATACAGTTGGTTTCATGCTGTAGTAGTTCATATTGTAGTTCTGTCCTATACTAGGTCCGTTTTCCGCCTGTATGGGTTGACCCATACCTTGGGGGACGCTTCCCCGGAAACCAAGAATGTCATTAACGGAATGTGAAGATGCAGCCCATGCTCGCATCATACAGGGAGTCACACAGTTGGTGGTGGCCTGAGGGGGCCGGGCCGCCCCCAGGGGTGCAAGTGTGTGGTGCTGAGGGGCCATTTGAGCGGTTGGAACAGCTGGCATGGAAGGTGGTGGACATGAGTAAGGATAAAATTGATTATAAATAGGCGTCGGGGCAGCAGTGCACGGAACAACTTGGTTCTTGCTTTCATACGTTGGGCTTGGATTCTGTGGGGTTGGGCCGCCACCTATCTTGTTCCTGAGAATACGACTTATTGAGCTTACTGAAGGTACATTGTATTTGTCACATACACCGTCCGCCAGTAATTTGTCACGAATCTCCCAGGCGAAAATCCCGGGGTCCCTTTCTTTGTATACCTTTATATGTTTCACGACATTTGGGGTAGTAACTCGAGGTTTACTGCCACCAATTGCCCCTGGTAAAATGGACCCCGTCTCGTTATAGCGAGCTAGTATCTTACTGACACAACCATGGGAGACTCTGAGCTGTCGACTGATGTCACAAGGTCGTACTCCGAGCTGAGCCAATTCTACAATCCTCAGACGAATGGCGTTAGGTAGGGGACGCCCATTGACGAACACACCTCCCAGCTGGTTCACCTCACCAAAAGTCGATTGCTCTGAAAAAATAGAAAGGGTGATTATTTCAAATTGTCGTCCATATAGAAAATCTTGAATACCTGTTAGCGATGAGAAAGGTGATGTAAGGTGTTATGTTAGCAAAAGTCCTTTTGAATCAGCCTGGTTGTAAGGTATCGACGTTGCATCATTTCCAATTCTTTATTAGTCTTAAGAGTATACTTTATTCCTAGTTATTATTGTTTCTGGGTACAAATGATATTATAGCTAAAGCGATGGTATGTCATTATCTTACAATTATAGTCCTTTGCTAAGGTCAATGACTAGTATTATCAACCAGAGAAAAAGGTCAATATCAACCGATGATATCTTATTCATTGACCCTCCATGCAGGGCAAAGTTTTGAAATCATCTATATAGCTATGTAAGGCCTATTAATTCCTGTTAATTAACAGTTTTAACTATTAAACATTTAAAATGGTTAAGGATAGAAAAGTGATATGTTAGGGTTTGAAATATTCTTATAAAGCCTTCTGTACAATTGTGATACCTAAACCTATTTATTGAAGCATTTGAATGTGAGATGGACCAGTGTTTCTTATATCAATAGCTATTGATATATAAAACTACATCCATTGCTTTTTCTTTAGGTTGATTAACTATTAATTTATCGAAGTTGATCGCGTTATCAGTTGCTGTAGTAAATTGACATCAATATAGAAAATATTTATAAAGTCAAATATTGATAATAAACATGTCTTAAAAATTATTTGGATAATAATAAAATGTTATACCGGTATTTCATATAATAAGAAATGTTTTAGTTTTATTCAGAAATTGAAACTAATTGTGATTGACCTATTTTGGTAACTAACACAGAGATTCAATTAAGATATGATTTTAGTTTTTTCACCATAAACATTCAATGTTGATTTAAATCACAACCATAACATATTTATTTGGCCACATGTTCCGGCAGTAGAGGGTTTATTTGAAACGGAATCTGTTTTACTTCCACTAGTATATTAATTTTATAATGCATACATATGATCGGCGGGGTTTCTAATAAATATATTTCACTCAAAATATCTTTTTAAATACTTTGTTGCTATAGATGTAGACCGTTTAGTCATATTTTATTCTATTGAGTTTGTACAGGGGACGTTTAAATATCCTATTAACATCAACTTCTCATTAAATTTTAACACTAGACCATGTATCTAAACGTTCGTTTGGGTAGTTTAATGTTACGGTTACTGTAGTAATGAACTTACTTATCTATTCGTTTAAATTTTTCTTGTTTTCATTTTTCAAATCAAACAAAACAAACTCGTCATGACAACAAATAATGTTCAAATTACTTCCCCGATACCAATTCTTTAAAGATTTTTTTGTTTGTTTGTTTTTTGTTCTTTTGTTTTTCTTTTACTTTTTCTAAAAAAAAACATGTTTTATATCAATGTGTTACCTGGGCGACCCATTATAATAAGTATAATATAGCTAATGTTTTATACTTATAGTTAGATTAGTAATTTGTTGTGATTTTGATTTATATGTTTTTTTGACACGTTATATTTATTTTGAAATAACGCTCATTTTCATGATTTAGATAAGGTTTTAACGAATTTAACAATTGGACTGTATGTCTTATGTTAAATTATTCGTTACTCTTTCATGATCTCGATATTTTTATGAAATATTATCCTATAAATTAAGATTCTCCTATTTATACCAAAATATATTTGTATATTATAATATATAATAAAAGCTACTTTGATTTTTCATAAACTGTGGTATTTCTTATGCATAATATTTTAAACAATTACTGACTTACTATTGCATATATATACTTTTATATATATTAAATAAAGCTATGAACTTATTATTTGTACACTTTTACATGCATAATACAAAGATATTCAGATTATTTATGCATTTTTACAATCTTGTGTTCTTTATCTATATACTGACCATTGGTATACAGTTATATTTTTTAAAATGCATTAAAGATGTTATACTAAATATATCTATTAATATACTTTTCCATGCATTATAAAAACGTTAGGCTAAATATGTGTATGCTTTTTTACGTGCATTATATGAAAGTTATACCGAATATCTGTACTTTTACATGCATTATAAAAATAAACTAAATTATATACTTTTACGTGCATTATAAGTTACACTAAGTATTATGTATACGTTTTCATGCATTTTATAAAATGTTATACTAAATATTTAAATTATTTAGAGTAGTATGCATATATTATAGTTATACTGATTTCTTTTTTATATTTCTACCTATAAAAAGGAGAATTACTTGTAAGAAACTATGTACACACATTCACTGTTGTTATAGATGCTGTTTACTTCTAATTACCAGCGTGAGTTTAAATTACACATTAACAATTTAGATTAGTTATGAACTGGTATGTAGATTAGGAAATTGCATACATTTTACATATTATGTAGGAAAGGAAAATTAAATTACTAAGGGAACCAAATTCCATGTAGTTGATAAATCATAATTATACACACACAAAAAATATTGAAAATTCACGATGGTAGTCTGTAACATTTAATTAGGGTGATTTTTATTTTTGCAGTAATGATTTATGTATATGTAGCGTTCAAATTTGAAATACCTTAGTTTGCTATTCAAACGTTATGATTAATTTCATTGAAATTTTGCAATTGTCCAGATAAAACAATTTGGCCCGTTTGATGAGGAAATGGTTAATATGCACGATTTATCATGTTTATACGGAAATTTTATAATAGCTGAATATTTAAGAATATTGTGAAATACACTTAAGATTTATTACATTCAGTGTAAATATCGTATGATGAATTATATTGAGGTTTAACACATGTATTCCTAACAACACAGTTTAGAAAACAGACATGAGGAAATATGAGGAAGTACTTTTTGGCAGGTGCCTGAAAATATAGATAGAGATAAACCAGACATTTGTTTGATGTTGAAGAAAACTGATTATTTCTAGTAAATCATTTATTTGAATTATTTGTGAAACCTGTGGACGGGTTGCCATTTTGTCGGTGAGACCGTAGTAGTACTGTCTGGTAGAGCTCACGTACGAACGGGGACATAAAATCTAGATACGCTGGCACGGAACTGTATACTATACATGGGGAAACAGGGTTCTATATAGAGTAGGAAATCACAACAAAAGAGTTGACATTCGTGGCAGACTGCCACTCGAAACTAGTTGGAACTTTTTGAGTGAGAGAAGTACCCGCGTATGCACAACATACGTGGTAGGAAGAATGATTATCAGTAATGTAAAACAGCGCTTACCACAGCGTGGTTAGATTAACACGGAAATAAACATAATATTTATTCCCAATAAGTTATATAAAACTGACTAAAATAACGGAACTTGGATTCAAAGTAGTCATGTTAGGAGATAAACACTGAAACCGTCATCCTACTTATCACCCTACCGAGAATAAATCCATTTCAGAATATATGCAGAAGCTAATTCGTGAGTGCAGCTCTGTGATGTAACCGGCGTGTTGCAGCGTGACCTAGGTGACACTGCCTTCCGTCTGACAGCGATACAGCAACGCTCCTGCACCATGGTCAAATTACCCCATTATCTAACGGCTTGATGCACCCAAGGTTTAACATGTGTTGGCCCGACCATCATTTTTATCTTCTTGCATCATTCACATAACTTTTTTTATTTCCTTTTCCCTTCTTAGCAATTATGGATTTGTTTAATCTGTTGGACAGTTTGTGTTCGCCCTACAATGTGGGATTAGCTAGAGAAAGGCTCTGGCGCTGATCATGCTCAGTAGAATGTTGACCGTATTCTTATCTGGTATAGTTTGATGTATATGGTTTCGGTATATTTTATTGACGTTGGCTGGTCGTTTCAGTAAATCTTCCAAATACATATTATTTATGAGTTTTTTTTTGTTTTCACTGGCATTCTTGTGTTTCTTCTCTAGATTTATTGATTTCTGGAATTTGTGTTTTTTTCACTTCACTGTTAATGAGAAACAAACCATCATAAGATATTTTTATCATTGCAAGAAATTTAGATTTTTCGTTTTTTCTTCTTAATACACCGTAGTTTCTATAATAAAATTATATAGATATGTTGATAAAGAAGGGAAAATCCGTTATATTCCTTTCTGTATTATTTTTACGTCTTCAGCATTTTAGTTGTTTTGATAATATTCAATTTCCATTAATTGAAAAAATAGATATATGATAATTATTGATATATTTTGAGTGCCTGATGATACTTCATTTTCATATATATATTGTAAAAATCAAAAACTACAATAAACAATCACAGACAATTTCGATTAATTTTAAATCGTTTGTTGGGGATAGATCAAGACAATTATTGTATTTATTCCAATAGGTTATTTTAAACAATAGTTAAAATACTGTGTCTGAGCAGTTTGTTTTGCCTATAACTTTTTGCCTTTAATTTTTGGGACAATGGCACATTACTATTTATATCATTCTGTTCAGGCTTTTAAATACATTTGAAATTAAAAAAAATATATATTATACAATTATTTGATTAATTATTTCACTTTTTTTTTTATAAACAATGCGTTTATTAATTTATTTATTTATTTTGCATCAAAAGTAATAAGTATTTTTTCTGATTCGACTTATTGAATACTTTTTGATAGTGTGTGACATTTATTTAACTTGAAATAAATATACAAGGGTACATTTTCCCAAGTTTAAACAAACTAATACTTTAGAATTAAAATTGTAATTGAAGATGTTTAGTTATATTTAAAAAGAATGATCAACTAAATTTTATGGAAGAATGTTTTTTTACTGGATGCTTTGTTTTTTATTTTTCCATTATCAATTACATTGATGTCGGATTGCTTTTTTTTCTAACAAGCGGAGACGGCATATTATCATGTAAAATATAATTAAGTAGTTACCTGGAATTTTCGTAACCATCTTGTCCATTATGGTATATTTAAAGATATCTAAATTAAACAATTATACATGGTGCCTACGGGTGCACGATTCCTTCTGAAGTCCGTCCATTGCGATAAGAACAGAACATTTCCCCCACTGATACACTCCACATTTTATACACTTGTAAATGTTGATGTTTATCCAATAAATTGTAATTATCTAAGCCAAGATCGTTCAGTTTATGTCGTACATTGTCACGCGATATCCAATACGTTTGAAACTTGTGGAGTCGGCCTCTGTCGATATCACCTTCTCTACGAGACAGACGTGAGAAAGTACTAATTCGCCGTCGCTTGTAATTACTCGAGTGCGTTATCAGTCTAGCTGCCCCAACAGGGGATACTACTGAGCTCCCAGCGGTCAGTAATTGGCCGTAGTAAACCCCTTGACCACAGCTTGATCACTTGTTTCCATTAGGCCCCTCTGATACTCTTTATTCCGTCTCTGACGATTTTATGCACTTTTATCTCCGTAAATTTTCACTTTGTTGCATTTTCAGTCATGCGAATCGCGTGATTTAATCCGTGAACCAATTACAAACTTTTTTTTCGCTTTCTGTTAAATCACTTTATGAACAATTCCATTTTCACAGTGATTTGTCAATATGTAGATAATGTTAAGCTTTAAATATCTGTAACAAATATAATTAATATAGTTCTGTATGAGAAATGATTTAAAGTTGAACGAACCTTCAATAGCATTGTTCTACCGCATCTCAGAACAAAATTCTCTCTCCCTTACAACAGCTGCCACCCATCAGTACTATTTGTTACATGAATGAAATTAAGAAGTGATTTTGTTTTGGGAAATTTATTTTCTCAGTGACATGGTCTGAGTTTGGTTTGTTGATTTTTCGCTAAAGGATCCCGGTTTCAACATCTGGAAGTAGTATGAGTTGTGTATCATATTTGACCGGCAATCTCTCCCCCGTCCTGTTTCTAAACGTTGCTAACCCGAGCTCGGACACCTGTGTTGTTTGATAGTAAGCCAGTATACGATACATGTGCATATTTCTTTAAAAATTGAACACTTCCTAATATTTCATGATAAGCTTGTATACCCCAGCGCGAACTTACCCATGCAAACGGCTTGAATTTGTAACGTCTCCAGATTGAAATATTTGTTTCTCCAATACGAATATCTTTTTCACCTAATGGAAAATAATTGTCCAGCAAGTCCTTGTCTATCCACAGGTAACTTCCCCGTCACATACCGTAAGAACACCTCTTGGCGTATATGTGTGTCAATGATATTTGGCTGTGACTTTTGGGTCTACTGACAACGAGCCATGGGTCTGTGGACGGGCCCCCGGTTCCTTGCCCCTTCGTTCTAGGCCTGTGATTGGAGCGCGCCTACCCACACGTCAATCTCGCTCGGCCTCGGTACCTCCCACGGATCACTGCGACTGGTTCCGAGCTAACGAAAGTGCACTCGGCCAGCTACCAAACTCATTTACGATTTCTTCCTCTCACAACTTTACAAATTCATGCCCATTTATCTTTGGTCTCTAGCCCTATCTCATAGCATGACAAAATGCCCCTAAATGGACGCAATGGCGTTTTCTGGAAATATTTATAGACTCATCACCAATAAATGTACTTTGTACCAATCTTATTTGTTATCTAAATGTTTCTTTGAATTACATTTAAAAATTAACCTTTTCTGTTTTGCTTTAAGCAGTAAGAATAAGACTACTAGTAACTCATTGCACGTGTTCAAGGTAGTTCTTGATTCATCAAAATATGACTTGGTTCTCGTTGGGAAAATGGTTATCGCAATGAGGTAAAGTATATCGCGTGTATTTCACGAATGGTGACGTTGCGTCAAGCCCTTTGGTCTCGCGTCGTAGCCCATGTCCGTGCTACATGGAGACCCCTCAAAGACCCAGAGAGCGAGGTGTCTTGTTGTTACAACTATCCAAAGCTCGTTTGGGCGGCCAAAGCGGAACAATGTGACTCCACAACGCTGTCATGCCAGGGCACACTCGGATTCATGTAATTTGATTGTTACGTGAGCTTCCATCACCAAGAGTAAGCGATGCCGGCGGACCGGCACGAAAACTATCCCACATCTGCGAACCGATGAGAAAGCCAGTCATATCTTCAAGCTTCCATATAAAATGGCCGGTACTTTTATTTTTTCCATTATTTTGTTGATTTGACACTGTACAGACTATGGAATTAACGGAGTATTTAGCGAGATGAGGAATATGTAACTGAGGCTGCCAAGTTTGGATCGACCAGGATTTCAGACCAGCCATTTCTCTTGTCATCTGTACAAGGTATCGATATTTGATGGCCACCATCCCGCCTTTTTTTGTTTTCATCGCCTTCCCACCTCTCTAAAGCTGTTGTTCAGAGTATAAGATCCCCTGTATGTTTCATTACTAATTATATCATACCCATACCCATATTCTACTATTACCCACCTGTAGGGATGTCTGATTGATTGATTTAATTAACTTTTAACACATGTTTTCTATGTTTTATTGAAATTCCGGACATTATTTGGAAAATCACATTTGTTTTGGGACATTTATGATGTGACAGGCTTTCATTATATTCGTTTTCATATTGTACATATTGATGCTATTTGTTTGTGTTGATTTATTCTATATTCTATTGTTTACTATTTTCCAGTAAATTAAACGACTTCTTGATGTTATTTACTTTTCTGTATTTATACATTTTAGAAAATATGTTGATATTTTTATACTTATCGCCATAATGATTTTAAAACCCTTTCACCCAATCACATTGACGATTCAGATAACAAAAAATTACCATTATAAAGATACAACTCTACATTTTGAATTGTTTGTTTCCGAGTAGTGGGATAAAAACATCTAAGAGTTTTTGTTTTGGGCAAATATTATTTTTCGAACATAGAAATCAAATTACATTTAGCATAACTTATTCTGAAGTTTAATTTTGAATATTTTCTGTATTTATAAGTCGGGAAATACTTCTTTGAGGAGAATATCAGTATTATTTGTTAGGTTCCGTACAGTAAGTCTTGAATAAAGCCCTTGCTAAGAACCTAGTTTGATAATTACCATAATTCCACAGAAAAGATCAATTACAATAACCTATTTCTCACTATCTATGCAAACTATTTCACTTATTAACAAAATGTCTTATCTCAACTTTAAAATGACTCTTTCTTATGTTCTTTTAGAAAAATGAATATATTTGCATATTAATTGGATAACTTAGTGTTTCTTTATATTTGATAGGTACCCTGGCCAATTTTACCTGTGACAGGAAGGATATTAATACAAGGGTTTGTATGCGGACCCTCGCTCAGGGAGAAACGACCGATAAACCAGCGAAGATAAGCTTGGAACGAACGTGGGAACGTCCATTGTCCAACGCAAAACAATTAAATGTAGGTACTTACCTCTTTTGATTTGACGAAAATATTGAATTTCATTAGACTGATGGAACTGTCACATTTCGTTCACATTTCGTTCTGTGTTTTTCTGTTTTCTTCAGAACAGCAAATTGGTTTAATGTTTATAAACAGTGAAAGTATCCATCTATGAAATATTCAAATAAAATCACTTGTAAAATATTTGTTAAGTAGCAAACGTTATAGCTGATAAGAAATTAAAAAGCAATAATTATAAGACAGTTACTAATGAAATAACTTGTCTTTTCATCTTTTTATCAATTTTGATCTTCGTATTCAAAGTATCTATGACCTTGGTACCTAGTAAGTATAGGATGTAGGTAAATCTGCCAATGCTTCAAATGTTTCTTTTGAAAATGAGCACGGCTTTCTTGAATTATAAGGAATTATAATGATTTATGTTAAATTTACAAAATAATGATAATAATAAAAGTAAAACAACGACATATATCCAGGATAACAAATAATGTATTTTCAACTTTTCGACGAGTAGGTTTTACATTATCTGAAATTTAGCTTTATTTCGTATAAATTCAAATTTGAAAATTAATCATTTGAATTTTATGATGTCAATTAAATCGATTTGAAAGATTTTGCAAGGTAAAGATTCAAATGAATTGCTTTCCTTATATCTTATTGTCAATTAATGTAAAAACCAAAGGACTTGAAAAATCAATTGAAGTCATTATTGTTTAAATGAAAATGATATTACTTGTCTTAATCATATTAACGTGTGTTTAAAATCACATGCTACTTGTATGTTATATAAAAAGAATCTTCTTATAGATGAAATTCATATTTTCATATGATAAAGATTTCATTTTTTTTAATTATATGTATATAAAACAGGAACATAATTTGAATTCCTAACGTATATACTATGTATTATATTTGTGGTTGCATAAATTATAAAGAATGTTCTTGCTCAGATTATAAATTTGGTTAGATGTATATCATTAAATACTTAATACGCAGTTAAGAAAATATTTGGCAAAAATAAATAAAGTATTTATACGATGTATCTTTGATTTTGCATACACAAAATATATTTTGCAAGTATCAAACTTTGTCTTATATAAAGCATGTACAGTATGTAAGATAAGTTACAATATATATGCAGAACTGTACAAAATAATTATTTACATGTGTGACAGGAATAAGCTACAAGCATATCGTTATATAATATTTTGTTATCTTATAATCTATTACATGATACTACTACTGACTGGAACTTATCAATATGTAAAGTAATTGTAGGAATCAAGGTAGTAATTGTTAAAATGACCGGTGCTGTGAAGGCTTCTCTCCCACAGGGACCGTTGCCGACAGTTTACGTTTCGTTGCTTGTATTAATAGAAATTTACTGTATTATTTTTGCATTATTTTATTTTGCATAATTGTTTCCTAATTGTTTGCTAGAAAATGTGAATGTACGCACCATGATCAAGCTTTTTTTTATCAAATGTTCTTTTGAATACTTGAAACAGTTTTCTTATTTTGATTTGAAATGGGTTGGGTTTTTTTTACATTTTATCTGTAGAATTTACACCCACTGTTTTATCTATAAAGCGTTAGTTATTTGTATATAATTTTGTTTCTGAAAGTATTAAAAGTGAAAATAATACGACACATTCTTGTTTTCTCTTTAACAGATTCTTTAGTATTTGTGTTCAAAGATATGTATTAATTCAGTATCACTATTTTATTTGTTTAGGGTATAGTTGAATATAAGCCATATGTTAAACCATGATAATAGAGATGTTAATAAATCAAAATTACGTGTATGTTACAAAAGAAGGCATATTATTATAATATTATATACAAGAAATATAACCCGGTCGCACATATCTAACAGCTGGTATGCATGTGTTTGAGATTCTATATAAACTTGCTACTTATGAAACAAAATTGTTAAACGATATTGCATGTGAATTATTGCCTGAAACAGTGCTTAAACATGCATACTGTTTTCAAGTTTAATGTTCCATCGACATTAAAAATAAGTCAACAATTATATTTCGGTAGGTATTTGGTCAGAATGGTTAAACAAATGTTTCATGTATATATGTTGCTATTCTTAAACGACTTTTCCGAAATAACACATTTATTGGCACATTCACAAACATATCTATTTTTCCAGTAGATAGTTCCATGCAAGAAAAGCCGTTCAGTGAAACAAAATACGTTTGATATTAAGATGTCTTAAATATCCCGATGTTGGCACATTTAAAATTTGACTCTATGCCACCAGATTGATTGCGCAATATCTTAATAAAAATGAAAAGGTAAAAATCTAAGGTAAGCCGATATATTTTTGGCGTATGTCCATACTAATTTAAGGGCATTTCGTTGACACAATAGATCTAATCCTGTCCCATTTATTTGCCAACAAAGAAAATTGGCATAAATCTAGTTATTAAATAGTGTATTTATTGCTTTTCCAATACTGTTGGTCACATTCCAATTACTTAACAATAAACATTTATTGTTTAATTGTTTGAAATGCTGAATGTCAATATTCTGCCTGCAAAAATACAGTCAGTTTGTTTATGTATGTAAACTAAACAAAACATTCAGAAAACAAATTTGTTTTATACATTTGAAATAAATTGAAATAATTGTGAAGATTCGCTTGCTTCTTATATAAGCATAATTTTGGTCCGAATTTTTTTTAAAGACATTAAATTTAAACTCAATTAGAAGAGAAATGTTATTTAAGGGCAATAACATCTTTGAAAATAAACCATAAAAGGAAGTTGAAGATCAAAAGAGAAACATCATATCATGGACAATAAGTTTTCTCCAGCTTTATTATGAAATTCGCTTATTTTGATACATTATATTTAAATTCCACAAAGGAGAAATTTCTTTATATTCAATGTAATTTATCTCATAATTCTGTACTGAATATATATTGTTATTATAAATGAAACGTAATGCTATAAAAATATCGCTGTCGATATGCTTCTAAATTCATTTTGCTAAAAGAGCTGTGATATGCTACGTCTAGCATTGGTCAAACATTTGACTAAATCAAAACTCAACATGTTTCTTTTTTCATATCGATGTAATTTAGTGTATTCTATTGAACTATTGACAAAGCTAATGTATTGAACATTTATATCTAAATATGATTAATTTAACGATGGTTGCAACCAACAACCGTAATCAATTTCTGTAAACTTTGCTGAATGGTATCATATCCATTTATATGTGTAAGACATTTAAAATGATATTTTCGCATTATCTATCATCAAATAAGATTGTGTTAGGGAAAGCTGCCAAAACCAGAAAGCTGAAACAATAATAATCCCATTATGAGAGATACAGAATGATTAAATATAGATTTGAGTCGTTTATGAAAAGGAATACGAAATTGACATATTGAGTACTATTATTAAATATCGATACGTTTCAATAGACAAAACTCTAGTTAAACAAATAAACAATTTGCGTTTGATTACAATGTTACCAAAGCTCTGAGTAACATTTACATATCAAATTAAACTACATAATTATCTCTCTCAAACAAATGATACCGAAGAACAGTTTGATAAAAATATATTCAAATAGCATGAGTGATACAGAATAACATTCATGCATATTTAATTAAACGTAGTATTAATCAATCCATCAAATAAAAAATGTTCGATTCCTTCATAAAACTGGCTCATTACCGTCATCTACATGCATAAAACATTCAAACTTATAAACAGTGAACGCTGAAGTTTCCATCAAGTTGAAAATAAATCTCTTTCTTAAGGAATGCATTTTCAATTCATATTAAATATATCACGCATAATGCATGCAAAATTATATGGCAGTGTAATTATTTGAAATGATTTTATTACATAAAATGAAAATATACTAAAATCAAACTTTTCAAAAGAAAAAAGCTAACTTGCAGGAAACGCCCATTTCTGAAAACTAAACAAGGTTTTGCTCGTTTTAAGTTAAAATTGTGGTGAAGCTGAAATATTCAAAACATTGGATAGACTGAAAATGCTCTTCTGAAATAATCAAAGAACAATTTTATATTCACTATTTGTCTTTTTTTATGGTCCTGGAACAATACACACTTTTGGAAATTATGTTTATTATGCACTCATGTTCTGTATTTTGTTGGAAATGACGATTCTAAAACTTCCTAATTGTAAACAACTGTCTATTTTTTTTTTTGGACACATTTCTATATCAGACAATTTACAAGAGACACGTTGGTAAATAGTAACCCCAAATATGAATTTAGTAAAACAAACACCATATAGCCAGTAAAATGTTGACGTTAATTGAAATGGCAGTAGGTGAGACAACTGCGACATCAATGTCATTAAAAGATTATTTATGACCTTATTTAAGAGGACGTTGCATCTTTTACTTTTCAATATCTTGACATTACCAGCGTATAATGACCGCCATTTAAAAACAATCACAATCACAATACAGTTCCTATTACAAACTTGAATAATCCAAATAAATGTATCACAATCACCTGTTGACATTGACGTGTAATAAAATGTCCTGACACAATGACATTGAACGATTCACTGTGAATCTTTATCCATTTCCGAGTAATTATACTAAACACATTATTTAATGATTTCCTGTACAAAATCTCAAAAATATCACCTCCTTTATTGAATTTCTCATATTTTTACTTATGCGAAACATGAGCATTCCCTTTTCTCCTCAGATATTGTCATCAATTCAAGAGCAATTGTCTTATGAGTATAACATGCAATTCTGCCGTTTTCCTGTCTACTCTGCTGAACCGATAAAGATAGATGGAACAAGTGCCACAGGTTAACTTTGATCATTATTTTTGTCTCAGCATTATTTTGAAGGTCATTGTCAAAAACAATGCCTCAAACACAATATAAGAGCATATGTTACAATATAAATCATGTGGCTCAATCGCACCCCCCAAACTCTATGCATGTTGTTTTTTTCCGTAATATTTTCTAGTCAACATATCAGAATACCCAAAACAGCCGTACACGAAACTTATAAATACCCAGTCACCTTCAAACACAGGCAAAAAGCATGCTCGAATACCATAACGCCAACACATAATGCCAATGCCAAAGCTCAAAGATGACGGCCAAAACTGTCAACAAACAGTTCTTTCAACGATGCTTAATTCATGTAATAAAGTTTCGAAAAATAAAAAAAAAAAACAAAAAAAAACCCACCTTTCTATAAGGCTTGGCTCAGACCGTTAGTAGAGGATATGCATGAATCAGTTACGAAGCTGTTAATTATTTCAGATTTCCTGAACATCCATAACATGCAATAGTTATTAGGAAAATGAGACCATCTTTCATAGTCATTCATTCATTCCATTTTTCTCTTAAATCCTGTGAAATTAGTTGATTGAAAATCAAAAACTGCCCCGGTTTCATCAAATTTTCTTAGCTTAACGAAATATCTTAACTTGAAATTTTCAATATGAAAGCATTACAGAACTAAAGAAAAGTTCCTCGGCTAAAGCTGTTTCCTGAGATACAATATCTTACGAAAAAGTTTAAATTAAATAATTTCCCTAACTGAAGGATAATTGATGGAACCAAGGACTGGTCTCTCCCTGCATTCACTTCGAGTAACATTGATAATAGCTGGTCAAGGCACATTGATGTTTGGGGTATTTTCTCGTCTATCATTTTTTTACAGAAGAAAAATAAAGCATATAGATAATATTCAGCTGTTCAAAATAGTATCAAGCTTTGTTTTGTTATTTGTTGCGTACAAAATATATTTAAGAATGAAAAACTTATTGGCATTATCTGAGCCATCAGAAATGGTATGAACCAGGGTTGACTATTTGTTACTCCGATCAAAACATTTGAATCATAGCTATATCTTAATGATATTTCTATGTAAAATCAACAGGAGAATATATGTAAACATGATGTGTTCAGCATTGTTTTATTATGTAAAAATATATGAATACAATGGTCGTGAGAACTAAAACACAGGAAATGTATCTTAAAAGAACTCGCTTCATGTTAAATTCAAACATATAAGCTTAATAATATTAAATAATCAATTCGTTAGAAATGAAGATATTACTTCCAGTAGCACAGTAGTACATTTTATTGAAATATGTGGGGACAATACACAAAAATCTTCAATAGAACTTTAAGGAATTTCTAGTTTTTAACTAGTTGCAAGATTACAATGACTCTTCTTCTCACAAAAGTGAATACATTATAAAATCACACAATAATGAATGAAATATAATATGGATTTTGAAACACTTCAAATATTGTTTAATATCATATGACACTTTAATGGCTTTAATATACATGAATATACGCTATATAAGTATTTATTTGGTTGATATTAACCTCTTGCCATATTGACATTCCTGATAACTAAAATGTATTATGTTTATGACAAGATTTGTCGATTAAAATGTCAGTTCAATGATATTTTACAATATATAATTGATTGAATGATACTGACATGAACATATGAAAATAATTAAATGCAAAATATATTAACATATAACAATAATTATTTGCTCATTGTTCTTATATTAACCAGAGTAAAGAGTACTTAATTACTCACTACTTTTGATTTCGTCACTATTGAGATATTTTCAATAAGGACTTATGTTAACTGCTGTTTTGTTTCCCTTTAAATAATCTTATGAAACAAACATTCTTGGATCAAGATCAAGGAATGAAGCCGTTAGAGCGGTAAAAAAAACTTTGACGTTCCGTAAATACGTACAAGACAGACGGAGAGGAAACCTATATTGTCCCCGCGGTTTCACCGGTAGGAGACTTATAGGTACCAAATAAAGAATTGTTTTTCCATCGACTTCAGCGTTAATGTTTTGGAGTAAGGCAATTTTTTTTTTTTTATCTCGGGCTCAATTTTGTATATACAGGGGCACGTTTCAAAAGTCATTTTTTAATTGGTTAGTTGTTTCCTTTTAGTTTAGTCGTGAACATTTTCTAAATACACGCAACAATAAAAAATCACATATTGAGGACATTTCAACTTAAAACATCCAATCTAAACCAAGTTCAACCTTTAACTGTTGAGCACCTATCAATTGTGTAACAGCATAATTTGTATAGTTGATAACCATACTCAGGAGTTAATGTATACGCCTTATGAGAAGGAAACAAACTTAACGTCAATATAACAAAGACAGAAAAGACACGAGGACACCAACGCAGGGGAAAAGGGTATCATAAATTTGAACTGAACTTGCTGCCAGGCGTTCCATTAATCTTAAGTTAGAATACTTACTAGGTTAAAAAGAGAGCAACTGCAGTGTAAAACAGCTTGATTGCCACGAGAATAACATTTGAATCTTTCTTGAATACATGGTTACAGATATTTAATATCAATACTCAATGGACAAACAATGTAATGCCTTTCTTATGTAAAGACATCGCAGAAACAGTGACAGTTAGGTACAATACACAGTCAAAATGGTCAACGTGTTAATATGCATTGTAGTACAATGGGTTTAATGGTTTGATCTAAGAAAATGCACTTTGGTGGTCTCCCCTGTTCACTGAGATTTGTTGAATAATACAAAACAGTGTGATACATTGCCATTATTCATTTTAACTTTGTTGCTATGGAACTACCAACATATCTTTACAATCACAGTATTCTTTGTTTCAGGCAATGATGACGTCATGTTTACTATGCCATCAACAATAAAATGTTGCCCAATATACTTGGCGGTATTTATGGTTGCGTGTTCATCTTAACGAACAAATCGCATAATAGAACGACTTTGCTTCAGTAGTGCTGTAATGACCTGATTAAGCGTCTAGAAATGTACTAGAAAGTTTTTAAATTAATCTATATATAATCGATAATCGATTGATCGTACATGTATGTGTTGGTTGAACCATTTGGCTAGATGCTAAGATTGTGTGGATGTAACATACTTTAAATGATTGCAGCGTAAACGCTCTCCATGAGCTAAATAAGTTTTCTTAACGACTATTCCAGCCACAATTCCATGTGTGAGTAACAAAATATAGTCCTTTATGCAGATATCTAAAGTAGAAAAAATGTTGCCATCATATTGAAGTACTCTAGCACCAACAAGGATAATAAGTCCGGGCCCGACACAGAGTATGAGCCTGAGCCTGAAAACAACAAAATGGTAATTCAAAGAAACATGGACACTTTTGTAGATATGCGCAAGAAACGGCTATTTGTTTATATGAAAAGAGGACGTTTTGTCGGATCTTACATATTGTAATCGAACTGATTTTGAGACATGCTTCTGAAACTATAATGGACGGATTGTCGAACGGACAAAACAAATACAGAAACAACTTAAGGATAAGAATGGCATAATCAGGGGAGGCAGGTACTTGTTTTCTACTACTAGGGAAAGGATATTTCACGATTGTGAATTTAAAGTACAAAAAATCCTTGATACATTTGAAAATGAAATCTATGTCCTTGAATTTAGGGTATTACATGCATGCATCACATCAGAATACCCTTTGGTGTCTTTTTGAAATGTTTCGAAAATCTTGAACAAAACCTTACCGTTAGATTATACTCTATTGTTTGTGTCTGAAGAGACGTATTATTTTTAACTAATTTAAAACAAGATGAATTTGTGCCGCTTAGCTTCACAAAAAACTGCTATTCTGATATTCTTTGATATTTTATTTTTGTTAAGCAGTTTACGATGTTGAGAAATTCAAACTTGTAACTAGTAGATAATTGAGAATCCAGGTTTCCAAAGTTGGTTTCAAAATCCACATTTGGTTAATAACGCTACTTGTATTCATAATGTGGACAACATGGTAGGTTAATTCATCAAGAATAAGGCTTCTAACCATTTCAATCTAGAGAGAACCATTCTATAGATATTACTAACATACAGTATTTGACTATATTTTATAAAGAATCGACTGTTTATTGTGAAGAATGGTAGAAAATAAAATGCATATAGATAGGTGATGCATATGACGAAGGTGATGCCAGATGAATTTAATACCTTTTCGTCAATAAGTATCTGCTTAAAAGCTTTTCGATTGTTATCGGAAGACTTTTTTTCGGGCTTGGCTAAGGCTAGTATACCTGTTGAATCCCTCACTTGTACGAAGAGTCCAGTTTAGCCTTTTTGCTTTTGTGGACTTATCTTTTATAGGTGCCCCGGTCGAAGTTGTCTATATCGACTGTGAAGTTCTATTTTTAATTTTTCATGACATTATCTTACTTCACATCCGTTCAACTTTATATTCTGAGATCTGATCAAAAGAAATGAAATAGAAAACATCCTTTTAAAACCAAAAGCGGTGTATTTTTCGGCATTCAAGTATTGATAACGTGTAAGTGTCTATCTCAAATGGTTTATATAAGCTAGATACTGGATGAATATTTAAGTTAAACGAAATGTCCATAAATTACAAGCCGGTATCAACCTGTAGAAAGTCTCCACATTCAGTAAATACAAGTTAAAGATGTGACGTCATGATTCTTTTTTGGGAAAATATTGATTTTGGCTGGTAGATTTACAATTATGTAATTTGGTAGTTATTTAAATGTGTCGTTGGTGCCTCCTGTTGATTCTTCAAATCAATTACTTATTATCAGTACTTATTATAAATGTATACAACTAATTATCACACTTAATGTACCTATCTATCCTTTGAAGCTAGCTCATGATGCTTAGCTGACAAACGTACGTAAATATTCAATTGTTTACTAAATAAAACAAAACATCGAAACTATGAGTTACAGATTGTCATTCCTTCGTCTTTTCTTTGTTTTAACCCTTTAACTTGTTAATCAATCAAATAATTGTTGACAGCAGTTCACATCATCATTATATGTGAAAACACACATGAAAACAATTCCAGATAAAGTGCTATAATCGCCGCTAAGAAAACAATTGGAACTGTTGCCTTATTTTTCCCGGTCTGACGGATCAGAAATAGGTCAGTTTGGTATAAAAAGAATAAACCTGATAGAATATATTGCTTTTGTTTAATCCAGAGCAATATCTGGTCAAAAGGAACATAAATTACCTGATCCCCTATCAACCAATGCTAAGATTATCTGTAATAAATATAAACTCTCTAGCATTTTTGTCAACTACATATATGTAATAACTGCCTAAAAAGAGAAGTAGGTAGCTTTAATGAATTAACACTCCAAATAACGCAAAAAGTGCACCAAGACTAAAAAGTTTTTTTTATGCACACATTATCATGAAACTGAAAAGGAAGCAGACTTACTCATTGTCTTCGCATATCTGATAATACTATTCGAATACTTAGTTTGGCACCTTGAAGGACCAATAAGAATGATTCATAAGATGACAAAACGGTGGTCCATAACGGTGATATCAAAAGAATCATACTGTCTAAAGCTAAAGCTAAATACAAAAACCCTGAAACTCGAACTTGTCGAGATATTATGTCTTGTATTGAACACGCCCCACATCCCGATGCGATTTAGTCGTAAAGTTGTAAATATAGGCAATAATGCAATAATCACATATTAAGGACACTTTATCTTAGTACATCCAATCTAAGCCAAATTGAACCTTTAACTTTTGAACACCTATCAACTGTGAACAAGATAGTTTGTATAGTTGATGAATATACTCCCGTCTAAACCTCTACGCCTTTTAAGAAGGAAACAAACAAACACAGTCAATGTAACAAAAACCGAAAAGAAAAGTGTTACAGAGGAGACACCAACGCAGGTAAAAAAGGTATCATAAATTTTAACTGAACTTGCTGCCAGGCGTTCCATTAATCTGAGTTAGAATACTTACTATAAACAATATAATATAGGTTTAAGGTATGCCTTACTGTTCCATTGTGATTGAATCGTATACAAATAATTACCAACTGTAAACGGGTACTGTATAGATGTTAATTCTTACAGGGGCTAATTTTTCGCAGCTGTCCCACTCGACGCTAAAGCGCGGGTATTAAATTTCGCGCATCCATGTCTTGTAAAAATTTTGAAGTAAGCATATCTATATTCGCCGGGTATTTATTTTCGCGCTATATTTGATGACAACAAATGTAGTGAAGGAAATCTTCAGCGAATATCAGCAACTGCACAGTATATAACAATGTACTATGAAATGAGACTTTTGTATCGACAGAAATTGAAACTTTTTCAAACAGCGAATACCAAGGGAGATAATTTGACCCAGCATACGTAATCTTAGACAAATAAAACCAGCTGCATTAATTTCTGTAAACAGTAAGTTAAACATATCAGGATTTATTAATGCAACCTGTTGGTACGTTTAAACTTCGATTTGTATCGTCAATTTTGTTCGCGATGCCAGCATATTGTTGTTCTAATACAATTAAGATACCAGAAAACTATCAATTTTCAAACCATACTTTGTAGTTATAGAAAACAGTTACACAGTTGTCTTAATACTGTATCACTGCGAAGTCTCTAATCTGCCCGGAAAAACAAGCTCAATTCAACACCTCTTTTAATGAATTTGGTTAAAGTACTAATACCCCATTACGAATGTACCTGGGCGGATATATAGGTTAATGTAATCGTTATGAAACCTTTATCATGACCATGTGTCGTTGTTATTCCATTGAATCCCAAAGCCTTGTTATCTTTCACAATTTTTCGGTATATTTGAATTACTTATTGAAATGAAGAATATCAAAATCATGAAGCTCGTTAAAACAAAAAACAAAAATAGAAAAACTGTCTGATAATGTGGATATATTGGGAATTTCGGTACACGAGTTCAAAGTTCTGAAGAAAAAAAAATATATATATATTTGTTAAGCTGTAGATATGAAAAAGAAAATCCGTACTTCTTCTAAAGGTACAAAATTGTTGTGTAGGCTGTTTTGCAGACATCTCCCACTCCCTCTCACCAACAAACCAAACTTTACCAGACATGCAGATTCCGTGAAACACTTTATATTTCCATTTACCCTAATGTGCTTTTAATGAATAACAATTCATCTTCGACACCAAAACTGAGTTCCCTATGGCACCCTGTCTATTACTGATGTATGACCATATTGAACTTCTGTTTCCCGACAAAGGAGCATTAACAAGATTCATTCATTATTTGTCATTTTGCCTCGTGATTGATGACTGGTACAAACAGGTGTAAGTTGACAATTATACAATGATAACAACAGGAAAAGAACTTAGCAAGATACAAAGATTTCGACAATTGGAATTTTTTTGAGAATACACTATCTTCATTTCCGTGTCTTTATGTGCCCGACTCGAGACGCCATCTTTGGCAGTAAGACAATTGCATTGTACTTAGATTTTTCGTAGTCTTTTATAAGTAACACCATTGCCGGTACTGAGATTGAGTTTGAGGAGATATATCAAATACAAAGAATACCTTTCATAACCGTTTAGGTTATCCCAACGGGAAAAATGAACTGGTCTAATATTTTTATTGGAAAACAACATAATTACGGCGCAACTCATGTATGTCATATTTAACAACACGCAATAGATTGCAGCGCTCCAGTCACATGGTTTTATCATGACGTCATTTGTTTACACCGATGTTGCATGCCAATTTCGCTCTGGATGAACTCATTCACCTGCAGCTGTTGTTAGAAATATTTGCTCAGGAAACACATTCAGTTTTTAGCCTTGAAAAGTGCAACTGCAAAGATTCATTAATTTTGCTCCCGTGTCATATTGTGGATGGCATAGTAGCTAGAACTAGGTTTTGTTTTATAATGAGATGTTTGGTACCATATTTGATGCAATATGTATGATCTATTCAAATATTGGTGTAAATAAGAAAGGACAACGGTCAGTTTTATTTTAATGATATAACCGATTACACCAAAAGATGTTTATATAACTAAACCATTTATATATTGAAATGTATATCCTATTACATTGTTATTAAAATCTGGTAGCAAGGAAAACATTATATTTCATCTTTCTATTGTGCCGTTTACGTAATGAAACATTTTGGTATAACTGTTCTTAAATATTGTAGCAAAAACAACATTTTTGCAGTAATAAGGAAGCCTACCATTACCATCAGGTAACAATAGTGAAGCACACGAAGTTTCCGTTATAGCTTAAATTTGACGTCATAGCCGATTTCTCTCTCAGTGTGACGTAAACTAGTTGTGGTGTTGTGCTTCCATTGGTATGTGTATACGAAAACTGTTCTGTAGAGAAAGAGGAGTATTTGGGAATTTAAAAAAAACTATGTATTTCTTAAAACGATTTACCAAAGCCAAAGAAGGACCTCATAGCGGCGTTCATGTGATGTTAACATAATTCAGCATTTCACGATACGAAAGTGTCATGAAGTAATACTTCCTTTCGGTCTTTGGGTCGTGGCCATGCTTCTGTAAGGCTTATGATGTCATTCTTTATGTTAAGGTGGAGTTCCTATCGATTTATTGTTCTGAGAGTTCATATTTACGCTGTGTTGACGCTTACTTATGTTTTACTAGACTCAACAATTTTGAACAATATAAGCAATGATTAATACCATATAAGGGATAACTGATGTTAAAGTGACATGCATTAGCTGTTTCTATTTGTGGATTTATTATGTACTATGTGAATTAATACCGAGCATAATACTATTTCTCTGACACAAGCGAAGTCAAAGTCGGCTCCATAAAATGAAATAAATAAGTCATCTGTCAAAAAAGATATCATTACTATACTAAAAGTAGTGTAAAAACAAGTTTTGTTTTAATAATTTGCTTGCAAACGTATAATCACCAGTCAGTTAATTGTTAAAAAGAAAATATATGTTTCATTCTACAACTTTGCGCTTACTTGGAGTCAAATTGGAGGATGACTACCATTAAAAACAAGAGAGAAAACAACGCCATGGAATTGTAAAATGATGAACAGATCTTAGTTCAAGCAGAAATAAAAACAGCATCTAAGATATTTTGTCGTTCAATCAAAGATATATGCAAAGGAAACGTATCATATCCTTTTAGAAGCAACCAAGAGGTGGATCCCAAAAAATGCTAATGATTGGAATTCTCCGTTTAAATAAACATATCTTGAGAATGTCATAAATGTCCTATATGTAAATATATTATTTTAACAATGCAACTCCGCACTTTTACCAATATATATCTCTAGTTCCTATTGACTCATCTAAAAACAATCTTTGAAATTTTGTTTATAGTTAAGTTAGATATGTTATTTATTTATACCTTCAATACGAATTTGAAATACTTGAGATAAGGGATATATTTCATGATATAGCAATTTCAATGAAATGAGTAAATTACAGATTAGCGTTTTTGATTTTGTTTATATTGGTAATAGAATATCTTAAACATAAAAATACAAATTAACATTAATTATACCTTATCAATTGGGGCGAAAATCATTGACCAGTCAACTAGTTTCTCCATGTAACATATTTTTTTAATTCATCTTTTTTGGATCGTTTCTGCTAAACAACATTTATACAAAATCATTGCTGTCCCTTCGTAGCTAGAATTTAGTCCGTCACAGTACATGGAGGTGCAAGTTCTGGAAAAACGTATCGTATGTATGCAAAATATGTTAAATTTCTGAATCTATAAAGGGTTGCTTGTTTTTGTTCTTTGTTGCAATTCTAAGTATGCTTCAGGAACAATATACATATCATTTCTTTGTTTACATTGTTTTCTCCGTCAAATCGCTAAAGGTGTAGATATTCAATTTCTAGTCTATGATTCTATGCGTATTAATCAAGTAACATGATCAAGTTATTATTTCTATTTAAAATTTAAGATAAAAGATATTTGGATGCAAAGATGCATACCCCTATTAAGTAGCAGACCTAAACAAAAGCAAAATAATGCTCCATACACACTGCCCTCCAATAACAACTTTGACACCTTATCTTCTTTCGATGTATGGCATTTAAATACGCCCTTAAGCTGTCGCATCTTCGTCAATATCTCAAAATTTTCAAAGATACGCTACCTTGTGGAAGTTACCTAAAACGGGGTTTTTTAAAATATTTTTTCTGATGAAAGGCAGTATAAGCCAATACAGTTTACACTTTTATCACAGTCGTCACATTTTATAAAGACGTCGTATGTTTTGAATTTTAAAATATGTAATTTCTATTGTTAACAACAGATTTATGAATTTCAAAACAACATAGAAACAAGTTATAAAATTGCGGTCTAGGGATATCATTAAAAGGATGATTATCAATCATTATTTCTACTGTCAATCAAGAACGATGAAGACGTTCCATATCGATGCATACACTTAATGGTATAACAATTTGGCACTTACATATGATACACTAATATGTTGTGTGGCATTTGTACAATCCAAATATCGAAGCACACCACATTCTTCAGACATATTCTCTATCTATGCGAAACATTATCAGTACGTCTTAAGTATAAAATGGTATTATTGATTGGTTTGGGGAGTGCTTTGTAATATTCAAATCATCAATTGGTGCTTCCTATAATTTAGTACGGTGTCACATATAAGATCATTATTTTTTAAAGTGAACATTCCAAATGACACTACCGCCATTGATGTCTATAATTGTTTTCAGTCTTTCCATTGTTAATCAATAATGCTACAGAAGAAAAGATATTGATATAATTCAACGTTTTCAATTTTAGCACTAATACATCAAGCAATACAGAAGCCAATATCAGACAATATCCAAAATAAATGGTTTTAAAGAAGAAGTAAGAACTTAGAACATGCATCTGTTGGTTCTTTATTGATAACTACCAAGGTGCATTTTGATAGTGAATCGTTCAATGTAGTCTTAACAGATATATGAAAGGCGTTAACTTATGTACTGGGCACCCATCTTATCATTTTTAATATGTGCATCAGGGGTATTAAATGTGATAAAGGTATACCTTCATCACTCAGAAAAGGGAAGTTGTTTGTCTCATTTATCTGTATTAATGATCAGGTTTACAAAAATAACATGTCTAGTATACACCTATGTCAGCAGTTTCACGTTAAAGGGTTTTCTATTGTGTTATTGGTACAGATTTATAGATCTGTGTCGGTAAAATAGGATATATATATATATATATTAAAAGTATTCATGATATTGATAACTATGACATATTTTATATTTCTTTCTGTGTACTATTTCATCATCAATTACGTTAAATTTTATGTTTTTGAAATCCTTTGCTATAACAATACATTAATATCAACTCCGATTATATATAGATAATACATTGCAGTAAATGAGTTTTTACAGAGTTTCTTGAATTATTTTGCATGTCCTCTAAGGTTTGTCACAGGACTCATTGCCAATTAGGTATCCATTTAAAAAAAGTTTATTACACTATTTGATACAAGAAACAATATGTTTGATGATCATATTTAGCCCCATTGGACAGATTTAGTCACAATATTGCATAAGTAAAGTCAATGAATTCTGAAATTTCATGATTAAGTTTAAAAAAGCAATACAATTTTGCAAACAAGTTTTAATGCTTATCTTCATTCCTTGTCATACATATCTACAAACGTCAAATTTAGTGACATGGTAGCTTAAATCGGAACAAAAATCAACCTTAATGCTTCTGGTACATGAATCTTAATGTTAGCGGAGAACTGATTATAAGGAGAGTTGTTTCATTTAAAAAGATCAATTACGTTGCAATATTCTAATGCACGAATAACTGATAATAATCAATTGTTTGTCATGCAGATTAGGTAGCATGGTTTCTTGAGTAAAAACACAAGAAACGTCAATTCGTTACTGTATCCCTTGCTATATTATCCATGTAGTTAATCTGTAGATTTGTTTATTCTAATGTATCAACAGATATTAGTTAGTCATTGCTTGTTTTTACTTATATACATACACTTTTTATGATAAGCTTTACATACGGCTTAAACTGGCATATAAAGGCAATCTTTGAGATTTACTACTAATTTAATAAATATTATAATATGGATAGAAGAAGAAATAAGTTTTAATCTATATTAAATTTGATGAATAATAAATATATTATCTTATTCCTTTTTTATTGATGTTTCATTTCCTGTATAATCTAAGACGGATAGAGGTCAGCAATTTACATAGTGAAACTCATGCCCTCTGAATATTTGTCAATCATCCACTGTACCTACACATAAAACCAAACTAAATTATTAATCTGGGTTGAATAAATAGATTGAATAATAAACTGAAAACGAAACAAGAAAAGAGTTGAATATAAACGAATGGATGACATATCAAATTATATGAAACAATGGAATGAAATGGGTTAATTAATCAAGGACTGGATTTGAGACTGTCAAATATTATACATTTTGGGAAACAAAGTGAATAACTATTTTATACATTATAACAACTCTTAGATATTGTCCTTTCTTCCAAACTCAGAATTAATATCATTTTAAAGATTTTACAAATGTGCTTCACAATTTCACAATACCAATTTGCTATATTATATACAAATATTCATCTTAACCTTTAGGCGAGAACTAATATAGATTATACATATTGTTCAATCTTTATTTCTAAATGAATTAAATTTGTTGAAATTTGAATTGAAGAACGCATGCACGACCATCCCAAATAACGAAATAAGTTTTAATACCTTGGCTTACTATCCAATCAAATACTTTCCTTAACTGCTATGCTAATTCATCAAATTGCACCACAAAATTAATGTATTCAAAATTACTTCAAAATGTAACTTATTGATAATTTCATATTTTCAATATTATCATGTAATCTTATAACTTACTGCAATAACCAAAGAGGGAAAATACTAATACTTACGATGCTTTAGAAGTTTAACTTTAGTCCGGCAAAATAATTTTATCTTATTTGTATTTTCAATTATACAACCAATATCAAAGAGTTAATAACTTTGTTTTAAAGGTTTCGCGTCTATTTTAACAGCTGAACATTCAAAATTAAAGTTTCTTTGTCAAGTAATTGTTTTCGAACTAACATAATATAAAGTACACAATTCCCAGAACGTCAAATGTTGTTGCACCGTTTGGAAAATTATATTTCATATGTTCAGACTATAAAATGAATTAATGACCGACAATATTGTAGACACGAGACTGTCTGTGATCATCTGGAGAATTGACTCATAGACACCATTGAATCGTAAAACTGCCAGTCGGTAACCTTTGTCTCAGACAGATCCTCACATCTCGCTAACAGGAGCTCTTCCATGTTTGGTTTCAGTTAAAGATGAAAATAACAACGTTTTTTTCCCTTACACGTTTGGAAAAAAATCTGAATGGATCACGTGATAAGCAATATCTCGAAACGCTCAGCAATAGCAGTACACGAGGATGTAGATCTCGAAATTATTGTTTTATTCCAGGTATTGGAACCTCAATCTGGTAAGAAATAAAGATCATCATTACACATTACGGCATAATGCATTGTATAGCAATGATCTGTATTTTAATCAAATTGTTGGAATCTGTACTTCAAAGGTAAAACCATATATTGATTGAGATTAAGATACGAGTGTCGATAGGTTTAATACGCGTTCATAAGATATATATGACTAAAAATAATATGTGTGATGTCAATATCACATCATGGAAAAAAAGATATTCATAGTTTTACACTCTGGATACACCAGTGAAATATTTTCATATAATCTTTATAACATATTATTAGTATAAGATGGATATGCATAGCATGGTATAATATATATTAATAATCTATATTATAATATATCAGTATCACTCATATATCTTCATTTAATTAGTTACTTTATCTAAGAAACCGTTACAAGGTTTTTTTTCTAACGAAGATCATTAGCTTGTGGTTTATATAATCAAGCATAGTTGTGAGCATCTTAGAAAATATCAGATGCTATGAAATTGTTTCTTTATTTATTAGCTTTTTTCACATCATTTACTTTTATAGACATGTTTATCCGTAGCCATAATGACTGCATCAAAACTTTACACAATTTATACGTAAACATGATCACAATGCTATGCAGTATATCCGAGTAAAATCTGATATATGTATAGAAAACATGTCAATGAAGTGTTTTAAAAACACACTATCGTGATTAAGTACATAAATGACGTCACGACATTGTACAAGGTGCGACACTGTTGCTCCAGAAGTGGAGATGTTCCGTCACTCATCGTCCCTACATAGAAAAGAAACGTTGAGAAAACATTCATCACCAGGTTTTATCGGATTGTATATGGAGTCTTGCACTCGTATTATGCAATAACTTAATAAACTCTTTCAGTTAAGATATTACATGCATTCGTGTGTTAGCCCCTCTATTTAGTTATATATAAAAGTGAAGTAAATAGCCCCTCTATTTAGTTATATATAAAAGTGGAGTAAATAGCCCCTCTATTTAGTTATATATAAAAGTGGAGTAAATAGCCCCTCTATTTAGCTATGTATAATAGTGAAGTAAATAGCCCCTCTATTTAGTTCTGTATAAAAGTGAAGAAAATAGTCCCTCTATTTAGTTACATAAAAAAGTGAAGTAAATAGCCCCTCTATTTAGTTACGTATAAAAGTGAAGTTAATAGCCCCTCTATTTAGTTATATATAAAAGTGAAGTAAATAGCCCCTCTATTTAGTTACATATAAAAGTGAAGTAAATAGCCCCTCTATTTAGTTACATATGAAAGTGAAGTAAATAGCCCCTCTATTTAGTTATGTATAAAAGTGAAGTAAATAGCCCCTCTATTTAGTTACATATGAAAGTGAAGTGAATAGCCCCTCTATTTAGTTACATATAAAAGTGAAGTAAATAGCCCCTCTATTTAGTTACATATAAAAGTGAAGTAAATAGCCCCTCTATCTAGTTACATATAAAAGTGAAATAAAAATAGCCCCTCTATTTAGTTATATATAAAAGTGAAGTAAATAGCCCCTCTATTTAGTTACATATAAAAGTGAAGTAAATAGTCCCTCTATTTAGTTATGTATAATAGTGAAGTAAATAGCCCCTCTATTTAGTTATGTAGCCCCTCTATTTAGTTACATATAAAAGTGAAGTAAATAGCCCCTCTATTTAGTTACATATAAAAGTGAAGTAAATAGCCCCTCTATTTACTTCACTTTTATACATAACTAAAGCCGTTACCAAAAGTTAAAGCATAAGACGCACAAGTATTTTTTAAGCAAATCTTAACTATATACTTAAAAACAAAACCCAAAAAATCAAACAAAATTACGCAAAAAACAACAGAAAATTTTGAAATATAATAATCTTCAAATTAGCATGAGATACAATCAAAAGTAGTTAGTAATGGTACTAATATATCAATGTAAAAAGGCATTTCCATGTTCTCAAGAGCGCCAAATCAAATTATTTCCGCAATCGGCTAAATGTTGCTTTCTGGTTCAGTGTATCTGTGGCAACAATATTTGGATATTTGGAAACATTCGTTATGATAAAAAGCGAAAAATACTTTTATGATATAACCAATTTTCGTTTTATTACGGTGTTATTTGATAAACAGACAGTACATGGCGTCGCTTTTATGTTGCCACAAGGTCGTGTAAACAGGTTGCGCCATATCTGTGTCGGTGCAGCGAGATCGTAATCTCTCATTAAGGATGTGTATTTATATCCCAAAGTTACGCAATCACTTCCAAAAGAGGAAGAGGGGTAACAGGCTGGCGAGTCACCTGGTAAGGGAGGGGCTCAGACCGAATTTATCCGGAAAGGCTAGCGGACTTTGTTTGGTTCGCTAGGTCCGTGTTTTCGCTAGTGATGGTTCGACCTATCAGACAGCAGGTTTTTCTTCGATTAGTTTCTATTTCAGTGGCAAAGCTCTTCTGTGTGATAAAACATAACAAATTGGTATAATTACCGCCACGTAGGCTGGCCACAGCTCGAACTGACGGCGAGTCAGTCTGAGGCAGTACGCGGCGCTTGACAAGCATGTGCTTTTCACATCACCTCCTATCCATGTGGCGGGGCAGGGCCATATCACTTACAGGTCAAGGCGGTGCACCACCCCGCGACTCCACAACTTTTCAAGATGCTCTTCTTCTGTTTCCTTTGAACCACAGGGGCAGTGCAAGCTCTCTCGCTCTTGTGGGAACTCTACTTTATAAACCTCTATATCTGCTACATAAACCGGGCTTATCTACTTCTTAAACATCAATTTCTTAACTTTCACAAAAAGAAAAGTAATTACTCAGAAATATGTCCATATGTCAGCTTTCTCATGGCCACAGCAAAACTATAGCGGCGATAAATGCCTCCAATCTATTTCGGTATAATTAATGGCATTTGTTTACTAGACGCTTGGGACTGGTCAGCACATTACAAGTTCCATTAAGGACACATTCTAATTCCGAATGACATTGATATTCTTAATCCAATATTTCGGAGGGTAAAATAGTGGTTATGAGGTGCCAAATAAATAAGATTTATCACTAAATGAAACACAAAGTTGAAAGATGGTATCTAATTCAAAACACCGCTGTATTTTCGATTAAAATATATATCTTATTACGTACAGCAACCAAAGACAGCATCTGATTTTGCTTCGATACTGTTTTCATTTCAGATATATGTGTGCTTCTTACAGTTGTAGTAACTACGACATTTTCTCACAAAAGCCCTCGTCCATCTTAATTGATATACTTATATAATGTGTAACGAAACGTATGATACTTTCCTTTACACTGAATATTACGCGCAAAATGCGATTCTTGTACGTTGGATATGGGTTTGTTATCATTATCGGTGCGATATTAATGAATTGGCGGAAAACAATAATCAATATATCCATAATTATTAGTTTGACAGTAAAACCCAAACAATATAAGGTATAACTTTAATTCATTTATCCAAATTGAGATTAGTTTCCTTGAAAAATGAACATGTTTTTTTCACGTGAATATCGTAGACCCTATGACTTTATGCATTTAGACTCTTATTTGAAATAGTAAATATCAATAAGTGAAATGGATAAATATTTTTTCTAATAAAGTTTCAATTGTTGGTGATTATGCTGATTATAGTTTAAAAAAAATAAATCCTGGTAAAACTAACTTGAATTTTATGAAACTATACCACTCGTCAGTCTCTTCCTATCTGTCTATCTTGAAATAAAGGAGAAATGAGATGTTCACTAATCGAGTGATTATGTTAATCACCTTTCGAACATCTGGGCACAGATGGAGTTGATGTAACCATTTATAAAGTGAGATCATTATCGATACCAATAAGATCCGGAAGTAAAATCGGTGATTACCTACTCCAGTGATACCTCTAAGCGGTAATGCAAACATGACTAGATTAGTTGTTTGGAGGCTTCAATGGTGTTGCTACGAAGACATTTCAGAATTCCTCTATCAATGTTTATATTGTCCATGTTAAAAAAAACAACAGAAATTTCTCCCAAGAAGAGATAACCGAATATTTTATCTTGTGATTTCATGAAATATTTAAAACATGTGCATGTAACCTTTTCCATATATATATATCTGAGATAGGCCTGAAACCTTTACTTTGCACATACTGGCTGACGAGGGGGAATATTTCATTTTGTTGTTGTTTAAGTACCTTAATGGTGCATATTGCTTCATTCTAGAATGTGTTGCCGAGAGTGCTACATATGCCAAGCTGGGAATAACGCCAACATCTACCAACATCTGTAAACCGATTTAATTCCTTTTTACAGCTAGGCCCTGGTGACAAACCGTTAACCAGATGCTGTAACTGTGTTCATAAACGCAATATATGTTACACAGAGGTGTCACGTCCTGTTGGCAATATCATAAAACACAAGGTAAGTATATTGGATTGTAGGTGGTCTCCCCTGGGGATTACTTCCTCGCCGGCCCCGGGATGTTAGTGTCGTACCCACGGGGTCAGAGAGAGTGTATACAAATAGATGGTAGTATTTCAGTCCTGTGGGGAAACACAGGGAGGGAGTAATGGTGTTCTTTTAGAAATGAAACATGCATTTGCTAGCTTGTAATCAACACCATTTTGCACATATGGAAAAAATTCTGAAATTCCCCCTTTTTTTTTTAAATTGTGTGAATTTTATATTCAGTTTACAATTCTGTTCGATGTTTGATAAGTAACTTGCAAATAGTTATCAATCAAATATGATAGTACCAAGGTCGCAATAAACATAAATCTTAATTAAAAGTAGAATAAATTATAACCTTTATCAAAATGGGGAAAATACGACATTAATTCATGTTTCATGTTTAGGTAATCGTTGATTGATTATGCAATATGATTATCATTCATGATTTGAATGTGAAACTGATTATTAAATCTATTTTATTGCATTTTTGCCAGTGAAATATAGAAATTATCATTCTAATAAATTTTATATTTTCACGCAGTGGTGAGCAGTGAAAAGATAAAATTTTGCAGTGAAAATATAAGAGTTTGCAGTGAAAATATAAGTTTTGCAGTGAAAATAAAAGTTTTTCGTGTTTGACCTAATCAGAGCGAACCTTTGTATTCACCTCATTGAAACCTTCCGATTTTTCCAACCGAAGCGAAGGTAGATATATTGGTTATTTTGCTGTATTTCTGAAATATTCTGATTTTGACAAAATACTCACTTGAAGTCAGCAATTCATGCACGGATTTTCCGATAACAGCAGAAAATGCTCAAATTTCGTTGATCAGTCCTTTCAAAATGGCGCCGTCAAGTTGACGTGGAGTAACGTCACAAAGAGATGACGTCATGACTTATGTAACTGATTCCCGCACTTTTTGACACTATTAATTTCTCGATGTTTTTGTTTTCATTTTTAAGTAGATTCTATGTAAAATGCAAAAAAAAGGAAGAAAATTGAATGGTTTCCCGTTTAATATAACTTATATTTCACTTGTATGACAGAATATTTCGATAATATCGATATTCTGTCATACTCGTGAAATATATGTTATAGTAAACGGGAAACCATTCAATATTTTCTATTTATTTTGATTTTAGCACTGTTATATTCAAACTAACTCCGTAAATGAAGTAATTTAACCAAAATTAATACAAACTTTTCACACCAAACCCTCAAGAAAACACAATCAATTTTAAGTCATCGTCGTTTTATTTGTATATTTAAGTATATGAAGGATATTGAAAGGCTTCAAGACAGAATATCGATAATTTTCACGAGTTAAAAATATATTTTGTCATTATACAAGTGAGATGTATGTGATATTAAACGGAAAACAATGAAATTTTCTGTTTATTTCATTTTTAAATGTAAAAAAATAACAAAGTCTATACGTCGAAAAAGGGCGGGAATCTTTATGACGTTGCACTTGACAACAAGGCGCCATTTTGAATAGGCTGTCTGAGGTAATTTTAGTGTTTTATATTGTTACAGGATGCTTTAAGCTTACAAAACTTTCGTGAAATGAGTATTTCATTAAAAACCGAATGTTAACTGCAGAGGTTCATCAAAATAGTCACTCATTCAACCTTCGCTTCATTTGGAAAGACGGATCTTAATGCGGTGAATAGAAAGCGTCGTTCTGATTGGTCAAAACCAAAAGTTATATCATCACTAAATTCTTATATCATCTCTGATGATGGTAAGCAGTGATGAAGTTTTATCAAGTGTGCAATTTCTCATATTCAACCAGTATAAACGGAACAAAAATGCATTCATCCTTATGAAACAAAATTATATCAATATTAATTAGAATTCTAACTTCAAATCAAAACGAAGAACAAATGTGGGGTTATAAAAATAAAAGCAATATTCATTATCGACAAAATATCAATAACACACCCGGTAACAATACATTGCTGCAAAGGTCAATTAATATATAAAGATCTGTATAAAAGGCACACACTATATCATCAGCTTTCAAAACAAAGCTGAACCAACATGAATACTGTCGTTTCGTCATTCTCCTTCAGTGATGATAAGGGCCTAAATCATTTATCATAGGAAGCGACCAAAAAACTCGAAAATGGACAAAAAAATTAACCAAATCTGGATGGGAGGTGTACAAGAACCATATTTCTATATATTTCATAATTGTTATAATTGGATTTTAAAAGAGCGTTAAGTATTTTGTACATTCTGAGCCGTATCACTATTTAGATGTAAAGAATAACAATATCAAGAAGATACTATACACCATCTAAACAATCGAAGTCCATAATTAATGTCTTAGAGTCAAATGCTTTGTTTCTTCTGATTTAGCCTATGATAAAGGCAATAGATTTTAAGGACCCCCTTTCCATCTATTGTAAAGGAAAATCAACAAGAAGCCACCTTAAAGCTTCTTCAAAGACCATTGATTAAAGTCGGCATTCAAAGCCACTTAAAGTTTTGAAAACGACTAAAAGCACAGTGTTTTGTTTTCCCGAGGGAAAAATCCAGACACGATGTTTACGATAATTTGTAATTAAGATATAAACACGTGTTAACATGGTTTTTGTTTATGTCGTTGAAATGATATTAAATGCAATATTTACTAATACGTTCAATTCTGACAAAAAACCGCACAATGCTCTGTATGTAATTAATTGCTATCTTCACTTTGATATTGTCCAATTCTATTTTACTGTCTTCAAATAATAAAAACTGGAATTAAAAAAAAAGTAGAAACAATTAGATTTTTTGCACGAAAATATGCAAGCATATTTCATGAACACTTCATGTTGTGAAACTTAGACAAATTCTGTATGTATATCTATTTTTCTAATATTGTGTATACCTTTGAAAAACGCAATAGAAAATAGAAATTCATAATATACGTTGTATTAATGATAAAAATAAGGGTGGGTGAATATTTTTGAAATATATATTAATTCAAATAAGACTATCTTCCCTGGAATGCGAAATGGAAACATTTCAAATGAATCCCTGGGGAACTATAATACAGATAAGTACTAGTACGATGAGACATTTATTAAAATGTATCTAGTCTGACAGACGATTACAAAACCAATGCCTCAATTTGGTATCTGTCTTTCACAAATTGCAGCCGCCTAATATTTCATTTAAAAAATTTAATTTAAATAAAAGTTAATTCTCATAAAACCTCAGGATGTATAAATGTGGTTTTATTGCTTTCTTCGCCCTTTAACTTCACGTGTGTTGTCGAAATAAATGGTCATATAACCCAAAGGACCTTCCTATCATTGCTTGTGCACCTAAGCTATAAACACGGATACCAGGAATGTGTCAAAGAAGTGTCCCTCTTTCACAGACCATTGTCAGAAGATAAATCCCCATCAATCGGTCAGTCTTAAAACATTCCCTCAACATACTCTCTTCATGGCTGCCACTTCCAATGTTATTTGTTTACACTGGGTAGCTTACAAGTCCAAAGTTTGTGTAGAAGATCTGCCATTGATTGCAGCCCTTGCCTCCCATGATTCCGCTGATGAGTTATGTGTGTTATAGACAAACTGTCGTTGAGGACTAGAGTGGCCATGACGGCCCTTGCTGGGCGCGTTCGCCTGTGGTAGTAACTGTGGTCATTCATAAAACCTACTGCCACAACACGTAGAGTGGCTGAGGAAACGATCCAGAACGGCTCAAGTTGTGTACACCTTGTCAACCCCTGTATATCCTTTACTGGACCTGCCGGGGCTTCAATCACGTCCCCACGGTGTTTCCGATCAGGAGTCAAGAAGCCATAACCCCACAAGTGGAGCCACCGTGTATAGTTGTAACATTACGGAATCGGTAATTACCGGTCCAGGGTCACCCGGTGCTGACCTTGGTCACAAGAGAATCATATCAGGTCGGGAAGTGCTGGCAGGAGGCAGGCTCAACAACCACAGTGTTTATTTACTTTGTAAACCACATTTGACAACATGGATACAAAACGTCAAGTCTATGACTTTGATTTTCGTTATGTCAATAAAAAGAACTATCTAAGCGTTTATGAGTAGATATCATTTAATATATCATGCGAACTTTATCACTACTTTTAACAGCGGCGGGAGTTAATTTTATTGATTGAAGACTATGTAAAGAATATTGTCCCTTGCAAATTAAGGCGTGCTCTTGTGCAAATTAAATATTTTGATTAGTGAGTTTTGACTACAGACATCTTATCTGGAAATTAACAACTCATTGTAAACATTAAAACAGCTTTTTGTTTTTATATGTGAACATGAATAAACAACCCATAATTACAATTTATTTGTTATTTTCTTTTTGTTTTGTTTTTTGTTTTTTGTTGTTGATTTTTTTTGAAACTTTATTCGTTGAATCGATCGTTCTTGCAAGTTTGCCTACATTTGATAATATTTTTAAATTAAAGAACGACAATTGAGTTAAATATGAAATAGTTCAACGTGGACATGGTATTTGTTATAATCATACTGCATGGTAACTAACCAAGGTATAACTTATCCTACAGTTAGCGAGTTCTACCAAATGATTCAGTAAAGATTTGCCTCGTGATGAAATTATATAGATTAAAATTATGCAAAAAGGCAATTATCACCATGACAAGTATCACCAATACAGTAGCTATGAGAGGTAACATCAATGACGTGCTAAGTTGCTCGGACATATGTCGACGTAAATGTAATGATTATATGAAGTTCGCTAATTTTTTGAAATATTGTTTTTAAAAGTCAAATAAATCAAATTCACAGGATCAACAATCGATTTTGAATTGATGTAATTTCTTGATATCAGATTGTTTTACTTCTGAAGTATATAATAAAATTATTATGGTTTAAAACATGAAATGCATACATAACTATTAATGATTATGTGAAATAATATTGCAAATAAAGTGAAATATTTTACCTTTTCCACGTGCCTGATTACTGTCCTACAGGTCCTCACGCCACCCCGTCACATCAAACGGCAGACCCGAGTACATACCTGTGTACCTCCGAGACAAATCACTCCGCGGGCCAGGTCGATGTTTGCTCCCTGGGGAGATCAACTGTGGGTCATTAAGTGTAGTTCTACATTGGTGTAAAAAGTAAACAAACCAAATCTGCAAACTATTGAAATAATTTCATACCTTTGAACGCAGAAAAAAATGTAAAAAAATTGTTCATATTTATATGATGAAAAACCAACTAAACTGGGCTATAGTTAGCAGTTATATCATATATTACCTATTTATAACACACAAATAAAGCATCTGGTCACAAATAATCTAAAAATATTAAACATTTTCGTATAAAATATCAATATTGTCTATTTTTGCTTTGGATAAGTCATATTCGAGAGTAAATGACAACAATGGTCTTGAATACCGAAAATATTTTTTTTTATAATAACAACTGTAAAAATAACAATTGAATATGATGCCGATATTAGCAATGTTTTCAAGGAGGACGTGAAACCATGTCCTATATCTTTCCAGCGACATCGGTTTTTATTCTGGAATAAGTACATAATCACATTTTTTGCTACTGTAAATCTGTTTTTTTAGCCGAGATAAACTATTTACTTATTGAAAAATGACAGAAGTGAAAGGGAACAGCGTGGTCGGAAACACGTAAAAATTGTGACTGAAGCATATTAAGTGAGAGGGATAATTCATCAAACGCTTTAATTCTTCACTGACGACCGAATTTCGAAGGATATGAAGAACACAAATTCTTCTTGAAAAATTCTTTATATGCCAATGAATATTCTCAATTGGGTAAGATTTCATGCGGGATATGTGTACTTTTAAAATATACATGAATGTCAAATAGTTTAGGTGGGGAAATTTGAACAACTTATCGTATACAATGAATAATCCTATATAACTGGTGGACGAAAATATAATCCGCTATGATCATGTTACGAGATTATGTTTTAGGAAGGATTGTGAGTGCGTATGTTTTTATCATTTTTTTAAATTTAAATTTCATTTAGTTTAAACTTTCTTTTATTTCATTTCAAGCATAATGATACATTGAACAAGATACACTGGGAAATAGGAACAAGTGTCACAGACACTTGGGTAAACCTATCACCATTACTAAACAGCAACGTATAACTTCAGTAAATGATGACACCATTCATCCACAAACACTCGCAAACGTGTTTACCAATGGTTAATTGCAACAGCATTAGTTTAACTTAAAGTCAAGTTTTGGGGTGAAATATAATCATATTATACATGCTTCTAATGCCATGTTAATCTATTGAAGAAAACCTGCCAGTTTTAAGTATATAACTCTGTACAGCTAGAAATATTATATATAGATTTCAATTGCTTTGTTCTGTTTGCATTTTCGAATGTATAATAATAAAAATGTATACTTTTACACGTGTATTTATTTTATCTGACCAGCACGCGACCACTTAATGCTCAGGTTCTCCATCTGAAATACCAGATACCAATGGACGTTGCCCTATTGACGTTTATGTAATGGCTGCAGTGTGGAGTAGGGAAAATAGCACACAAGTTCTCCTTAGTGTATGGACAACATCAGTCCATGTCGCTAATCGTAGATGTGCACTCGTCAACGTTCAAGAGGATTACAAGTATGTTGACACTGATAAGATTATACGTTGGCGATCTGAGAGTGTCATCCCTCAATCACAGTAATGGGATAACCATAGGTAGCATTACACTTCAGAAAGTCTGAAGTAGTCGACACCCTGGTCTTAATAGATATAAAAATAACGTGCATTAGTAACAAGTGCGATTATAACTGAAAACGCAGGAAAGGTTAACAGCTGAATTGTTCCTAATAGGAATAATCAAAAGAAAAATGAATTGCTAGAAATGATTGGAAAGTGTTACTAATGTTTACATTAAAACATAATTCGTTTTTCAAAAAAGTGAGGATATCAGTTTGTGAGAGAGATGTTCCAAAGTCTTGATTTTTAAGATGGAGGTGGAATATTTATAATTATATAAAGAGTATCTTTCAAAAAAGGCATCCGTACTCCCGAAATAAAGATAGCAAATCCACATTCTGTGAAAAGAGAACTTTCAGACGTAATTCATATTTCTTCAATTATGTGTAAAATTCTAAGACGGTAGCTTGTGTTAAATAACAGGAAGGGCAGGGTACTGGTTTTTTCTTGACCGGTTTCTTGTTCATACAGATTGTCTCCCGTTGTTCATGTGCCGGAGAAATTACGAAATATCGCTATTCTGAATTTTCTCGATTATAGTTCATGTGACATCAAGTCACACACAAGGCCATCAATGTCTATTTCTCAATGTGATCATTTCAATGTCCTTGTAAATAAATAAACAACACAAGTCGTACATATCACTTGAATAAATTGTATTAATAATTCCTCTTGCATCTGTGTAAAAGCATCATTGACGAAAATAGTCTGTATAAAATAATATGGTGAACAAACAATTGAATTTATATCAAAATGATAATAATAAATATTGTATATATAAACGTGTATATCGCCTTAAACAATGTAATTAACAACTCAATAATGCAACAAGTACGGATGTTATTTAGGCACAACCAATATATAACACACAATTTCGGAGCACCATACACCATAAACAAGTTGTGTTATTATTTTCTTAAAGATAGGAGAATAGTTGGCGCTTACCAAATCCTCATAGTGTTTAAATGGAATCAATGTATGCACGATTCAAACTATTTCACAATTCGGGGCAAAAAAAACCCATACACGTGCATTTAAATAAAATAATAATTTTTGAGTCTGTTTTATCGAATCATACCCCATATTTTCGTTATATAGAGCGATGAAAGAATGATCCAAGAAGCAAATTGGTCATGTCAGCAATAAGTGCGAAAAGCATTGTTACATATTTTTCAGAATAATACTGAAACAACAAAATAATACAAAACCGACATTAAAATATAGAAACAGTAGAAAATAAAAATTGAAAGTGACATATGATAAAAAGTTTTAACAGAATTGTTTATAGCTGTTTAAAACAAATAACAGGTCATTTCATTTTTTCAAACTTAATTACGTAGAACAAATAAAGAGTGCCGTCAACATGCAATAATGAAAGCAGAATTCAAAATCAATATGGGAACTCAAGAGGACTGAATCCAAGGAGACAAATAACGGAAGGAAATATATCGGAAATGCCCCTTATCAAATGCAACCAGAGAACACTGATGAACAACATTTCAGCAAAACTGTAACTTTACTATCTATAAAATAGACCACATGAGAAAGCTATAGACGGAGACAATTGATGACGTACACGGAGAATAAAACCGGGTGTTTGAGAGAGCACGCATTCTGTTTTTATTGACGACACCGTTCATGTATGTATTATATACTGAATGTTTTTATTGGCGACACCGTTTATGTATGTATATACTGAATGTTTTTATTGACGACACCGTTTATGTATGTATATACTGAATGTTTTTATTGACGACACCGTTCATGTATGTATATACTGAATGCTTTTATTGTCACGTCCTTAAGTTGAAAGACCGCGGCCATAACAAGAAAACTACCAGTTTTCTGAAGGGCATGAAGTACTCTTCATATCTTACAAGAAAAGTTCACAATAACGACCCTTAATGTTCCCTATCATTGTCACCAACTTTCATCTCTAGAGCCCTGTGTTAGAAGTTTGTCACACATAATTGGAATCGTGATATATTCGGGATTACCCTTGAAGATGGCATAAACTAAGACATGCGAGTATGGTAGGAGGAAACACGGATGCTACTACTGAGAAATGAAACGGAGGATTTTAAAACCATTAAGCTGCTCACAAATTCGTATGTATTTCATGAGTATACCTGAAGATTTGGAGAAAGACAGACAGAAAATCTCAAAGACAACAACACATCATCAAAGTTGTTATTCAAAAATGAAATCGATCACTTTGGATGGCCTTTGCTACCCCGTCGTTGCACATCGATGAATTTAGATTTGCAGGATAACAAAAATAAATCACCAAAACGAGGGTTTAAATTACCTTTCATCAGCATATTTCCTATTGGCCTGAGTGGTATATTTACTTCTTTAGTTACCTAATTATATAACGACCTGGAGTATTTTCACTAATTTCGCTTGTTCTAAAATCTTGAAGCGGACATTAGTTTGAAAGGAAGAAAGTGTTCTTATAAGGTACAGAACGGTCACAAATTTAGAAACTTAAGCATGTCGTATAGAGATTATTAGTGTTGACACACAGTAGAATGAAATTTTAGCAATACAATTGTATATCCTTAATCTGTAATACAATTGTATATCCTTAATCTGTAATACAATTGTATATCCTTAATCTGTAATACAATTGTATATCCTTAATCTGTAATACAATTGTATATCCTTAATCTGTAATACAATTGTATATCCTTAATCTGTAATCAGTTGTTATTAACTATTTTACAATAAAAAATATAATATTCACATAGTAACAAGGTAGACTCCTCCAAAACGTTTTATATCTTACAAGTAAATTTCAACATTCAAAGTCTTAAACAACTAAACAGATCTTAATCATTAATACATAAAATGAGTTAAGAACAAACTTATCAAAAAGTTTAAAAGAAAAACAAAAAAATGTTTGAAATAAACATACATACTAGAAATGGCGACTAGACAAAATAATGAACAAATGGTAACTAGCGTTAATATATATAGTAAAACATTTTCTTTACATGAGCATGACCAAAGCGGTACCATAGCGGTCGTGAACATGATCACAACGATGAAAATAAACAGAATTTCTTATTGAGCTATGTCATTTTCATTACTTTTGCGGTCATTACATTTCCGTATTCAAGTGAAATTGGTCATTTCTAAAGATATGGGCACATTCAGATCGTAACAGACAATTCAGAAAATGTAATGAGAATTGCTTGTTTGTATACATTAGCGTGAATTAAATGGAACCATCGAAGAAAAAAGGAAGTCTGCGATACAAATCTAGAGGTAGATTATTGCAAGACTAGAAAAAATATTCAGTGGTTTGACGAAAAAATAAATTTGCTAAAGGCAGCTATAGTAAACAAAGTACGGTGTTTGAACAAAAACTTTTATTTAACTGTGGCTTGGAAAGAATATATAATCTGGAGTCATGCTCAGCTTAGGGAAGATTTCATTCAATTAAATTCCCTCTTGCAGTGTCTCATGGTCAACAACGAATTACAACCACTTTGATAACTGGAATAAGAATACAACAAACACCAGTAATTGGTTTGACAATTCCTCCAGATTTCATCACAATGGTTTAAAGACTTGCATCAATTATGTATTTAATTACATATAACTTAAATAATGAGCACTTGTCACAATATGATACATGTTATATATATATCTGATGTGATCAGTCAAATGTACGGCTGGAAATCTTCTAGCAATGCATCAGAGAAGAGGTGACATATTGCATATGGTCATGAAGATGTGAATATATAGAATAGTTGGGCAGAAAATACCTCTGACTTATTCTATTGTTTTAAGTATTAATATCCTAGCACTCATGATGACAAGATTTCTATATATGATATGATCTATGTAATCTAATGCCTTCAAGCATTTGACATAAGTGTAGTGACAGTAGTGTTAGAAAGCTAAAATATCAAACAAGCTCAGGAGCTTTCCACAGCATTTTTTAACAAAAAAAAAAAAAAATGAAATGAAAAACACAGGAATAGTTTAATAAGATTGAAGATTTTCCATAGTAGTTTGGTAAACCTTAACAAGGTCAAAGTCGTTTATCTTTTGATTCCTGTGTTCCAGAGTTCTATATAATGATGGATGGGAGGTAATTCAAACTACTCACCAAAAGTACATGGGAACCTTTTATAAAACACATAATGGACATATCCTGATGACACAATAAAGACACAAATCTACAAATATTTGGTATTAAGAAATCTACACAAAAATAAATATTGGACTTCATATGATGTTTTGGAGAGAAGGAATGTAGGTGTTTTTGCTATGAACAGATTAACTTTTTAGATTCAAATATTATATTGTAAATGGCAAGGAAAACAAAATACAACACATTGTATTGCAATCATGCATAATTAAATTGTAATTCTGGGAATTAAAAGATATATAACATTATTTCAAAAGATCATTGATTCCATACAAACAATATTTTAAATTGTATAATATCAACTAAGTTATATGTTTTAGGTGATACAAATGGTGATATAGTGCAACCAGATCAATAACAGCTCCCCCGACACAAGTCAAATGGCAGCCAAACTCTTTTGCAGAAAAAAACTAGATTCTTACTGAAATGGACTATTAATCGCATGGAATAGTACCTTGTTACTACTTTAAAATTGATCTAAAAACCCCAGGCTGATTCACTTTAAAAGATCACCGATTCCATACCAATAATTTAGATAGAGACTATATCAGGTGATCACTCAGTCAGTGTATACCCCCTCACTCCAAAAAGTAAACAAACAAAAATTCTACCATCGAGTCAGATTTCCCTTCTCTTCTCCATAGTTTTCAAAAAAGGTTTCTTAAAATTTCAAGGTCAATTTTGAAGAAATGCTAACTCATCATAATGATTTTTATTTTGTTTAATCATGATATTTATGTTTTTTCAACAGGATTCCTCTTCTCTGTAAAAGAGCCCTTGATATTCTGTAACTCAGTTTCTATAATGATAAATTTCTCAGACAGTTTTTTGTAAGAACATTTGCTTTAGGACTCACACAACTAAATAATTTACTATATGTTATTACTAGTGACCCAATCCCTTCATTCGCTCAGTTGAAGTTCAAATGATGTGAAATTTATATCAAATCTAAGTTTGAAGTTTTTTCTATCGGATAAATGTTGTTATTGTATAGATTTAATAGCATATTAGAGCACACGGGTACTCGAAAGACAGTAACCCTGACATTTACAGTACACTGGGGAACCCCCACCTGGGAAATTCCCGCCTTTTTACACCTTGAATTCACGTCATTCTATTTTCGGTAGGAGTGTATATTTTTGATTTTCCAAATCTCAAGACCCTACTCTTATTTCTCGTATATAGAAAGTACCCATTTCATGTTATTTACTCAGAAAAACAGCTACAAACCTTAAGAAACACATTTTCCGCAGGGACTTGGTTCAGGTGAAACACCAGCTGATATGCTGATTTAGTTGTGCGAGTCCTTAAGAAAATTTTCCAGACCTGACTTCAGTCTCATTTTCTCAAGTCCATTCTATGTCGGAGTTGTTCCTGCACAGAAGTTTGGTTATCAAACTGACACACAATGGTAATCTACTTAAAGTAAGTCACCTGTTGATATGCTAAGCCACTAAATAATATCACAGTCTATATAAAGTTAAATTGGTTATAATACAATTATTTAAGATCATTAGATAAATGACAAGATATTGCTTATAAAACAACCATGAAACTTAGGATACCTTGTCAGTCTACATTTTGGTATCTATGTTTCTTGAAGAAGAGTATCCATACAAATATAAACACACCATCCTTACCATATGTTGAGTTACACCATTAAAAGATCATCATAAGCACACCATCCTTACTATACCATTAAAAGTTAACCATAAACACACCATCCTTACCATATGTTGAGTTACACAATTAAATGTTCACCATAAACACACCATCCTTACCATATGTAGAGTTACACCATTGAAAGTTCACCATAAACACACCATCCTTACCATATGTTGAGTTATACTATTAAACGTTCACCATAAACACACCATCCTTACCATATGTAGAGTTACACCATTAAAAGTTCATCATAAACACACCTTCCTTACCATATATTGAGTTTCACAATTAAATGTTCACCATAAACACACCACCCTTACCATATGTAGAGTTACACCATTGAAAGTTCACCATAAACACTATCCTTACCATATGTTGAGTTACACCATTGAAACTTCACCATAAACACACCATCCTTACCATATGTAGAGTTACACCATTGAAAGTTCACCATAAACACACCTTCCTTACCATATATTGAGTTTCACCATTAAACGTTCACCATAAACACACCATCCTTACCGTATGTAGAGTTACACCATTAAACGTTCACCATAAACACACCATCCTTACCATATGTAGAGTTATACTATTAAACGTTCACCATAAACACTATCCTTACCATATGTTGAGTTACACCATTAAAACTTCACCATAAACACACCATCCTTACCATATGTAGAGTTACACCATTGAAAGTTCATCATTAACACACCTTCCTTACCATATATTGAGTTTCACCATTAAACGTTCACCATTAACACACCATCCTTACCGTATGTAGAGTTACACCATTAAACGTTCACCATAAACCCACCATCCTTACCATATGTAGAGTTATACTATTAAACGTTCACCATAAACACACCATCCTTACCATATGTAGAGTTACACCATTGAAAGTTCACCATAAACACACCATCCTTACCGTATGTAGAGTTACACCATTAAACGTTCACCATAAACACACCATCCTTACCGTATGTAGAGTTACACCATTAAACGTTCACCATAAACACACCATCCTTACCATATGTTGGGTTACACAATTAAATGTTCACCATAAACCCACCATCCTTACCATAAGTAGAGTTACACCATTAAAAGTTCACCATAAGTCAAAACGACGAGAAATGGATAATTATATGATAATTAGCAAATTAGGTACTGGTCTGGAGAGTTGTTTGGCAGTGTACATGTGTCTAGGTACTGGTCTGGAGAGTTATTTGGCAGTGTACATGTGTCTAGGTACTGGTCTGGAGAGTTGTTTGGCAGTGTACATGTGTCTAGGTACTGGTCTGGAGAGTTGTTTGGCAGTGTACATGTGTCTAGGTACTGGTCTGGAGAGTTGTTTGGCAGTGTACATGTGTCTAGGTACTGGTCTGGAGAGTTGTTTGGCAGTGTACATGTGTCTAGGTACTGGTCTGGAGAGTTGTTTGGCAGTGTACATGTGTCTAGGTACTGGTCTGGAGAGTTGTTTGGCAGTGTACATGTGTCTAGGTACTGGTCTGGAGAGTTGTTTGGCAGTGTACATGTGTCTAGGTACTGGTCTGGAGAGTTGTTTGGCAGTGTACATGTGTCAAACTTCATCAAAAACACATAAAAGTTTCAAAAGGTACATCCAGTGAAAAATTGGTAAATAAACTGACCGGGGAGTCTTTTGACATATTACTATAAAATATAATTCAATATATCTAACAAAAATGTCACATTCTTCAATTTCATATAGATTATCATTTTTCTTTTCATTAAGTTTCATCTTTAATGAGAAGCCATTTTTTTACAAATCCAACTGTTATTGCCTTATATAATTAAATAAAGTCTGCCTTGTTCAGAATACATGTCAACTTATAACAACAAAATTTTGGTCAACAATTCTGAATACAACATATTTTCAGTTTAAGCAATACATGGAAAACTATCATGAAATAGGTTAAACTAGGAGAATCTACCGGGGTAATATCAATTCAAAATATCCTTAGGCTCAAAGTGCCCATGGTGTTTTCGTCGGTCATTATATTTTTTGGCAGAGGAAATTTTATCATCCTTAAATAAATACATCTCTGACAAAACAATAAGTTGCATATATTCTTCACTGAAATTTTGTTTCTATTCCATACCAAGTTTAACAGGTTTTTTTAGAATCTGGTACTGTTGTTTAAACCTATATTAGTTTTATGAACAGTTAATTATAAGTTGTCAGAACAAAAGAATGAGCAAAATAATGCTAGTATCAACTATCAACCCAGTTTTATATTATACAAATATATCATGGGTGGTTCGGCCTCGTGCAATAGAACATCGGCCAATTACCAGTACCGAGGGTCAAATATTCTGGACTATTGCACAGAAATCTCGACTTTCCTTCAGGCCTAGAAGTCGCCTAGACTAGACTGTCGCCTGGCAGTGTTGACATCTGATTGACTTAGATGCTTTAAATGGAAGCACTAAATACCGGAATGTCACAGGTGTTCAATAGTTTGCATGTGACCGTGCAATAGTCATTTTAGCCGTGCAATAAATCAAAATATACCTTGCGCATGGTTAAGGAAAATCAAATGCATTATGTAATAAATATATATAATGTATATAATTATGTTGACGTGATATAGAACAGATCCTTATCAACTCAGATCATTTTCATTTATAACTGAAGGTTTTGCTGATTATGTATAATGACATACGATGACAACAACAAACAGTGGTGTATCACATTTCTATGATATAGTGTACCTTTCTAAACCCTGTGAAACCCTGTCCGTTTTCTGTATATTATACATATTTTAGGGATTTATCTATAATGGGACTATGGATTCCATAAACTTAACAATACTGGTTTCATGAGTAGTAATTTAGCTTTCTGCTTCAATGGTGATGTCCATTTCTCTACCATGCCAATCTTTCATCCACACATTCAGAAACCTAAAAACAGAAGAAAAAAGAGTTACAATATAAGCCAGCATGTCTTTATACAATTTGTCGCACATTGCAATTTAAAGGTAGACAACTCCAGAATTTTGGCTATGAACAGTATTTTTCGTGCAGCAAAAGAAGTCGGTGGGAAAATGGCAGTCAATTGAACAATCTAAGGATAACAATGATCAAATATGTAGCCGGTTAATATGAATTTAAGTTTTAAGCATGGTTTTATCGTGGTTCAGAAAGGCTTATTTTTTTTAAAAAAAAGGCAGATTAACATATATGTAAATGTAAGTATAACTCTTTTTAGATTGTATTTACTGTCACTATAGATGCAATCTGTTTGACAGATAAATATTCATGGTGCTAGGTGCCATTCTATCACCAAGCTTGCATTTATAATGACAATAAATACAATCTAACAAATGTTCCAGTCTTATCTCCGGTCAAATTATAACAAAGCTGTAGTAGTACTACAGTAAACAACAAATTGCAACAAAGAATATGTATATAACTCATAATTTCATGATGCCAGTTTTCATTTACGAGATTTTTTTTTTACAATTCTTTTTTTTTACAATTCAAGACATTTATGTAAAATTTTAAGATTTTCAGGGTATAACAATGAATCCCATGACTTCTACAGACAAGGGCTAATATTCAAAGACTTTTCCAGACAAGGGCTAAAATTTAAAACTTTTCCAGATAAGGGCTAAGTGAACCATATTGTTTTACCATATCAATTAATTACACACAGAAACCTATCAAATTTTACTCTTAATCTTTACGTTTTACCTATCAAATTTTACTCTTAATCTTTACGAAAACCAGAGGACCATGGGCCTTAGCGGAGATTTGAAATATTTCAGTTAATTGACCCTTTTTGGCCCCACCCATCAGTCCATGGGGTCAGTCAGGGCTGTGCATGCCATTAAGCTGTCATCCCATGCTGATAATGTTAACAAAGTTAGAATAAATTCCAATAGAAATCAAACAAATGATAGTCAAAAATGTGATTTCCCTATATAAACTATAGTAAAGTTTACCCCCTCCCCAGGGCAAACTTAAGACCCAAGGGTCATGGAATTCACAATTTTGGTAACACACTTTCAGACCCTTCCATTTATGAAGAGTATTTGATTCTACCTTATTTGGGTATTGAGAAGATTTTTGAAATTTCAGTCAATTCTACCCGTTTTGGCACCAATCATCAGTCCCTGGGGGTTAGTAAAGGCCAACATGTGCATACCATCAAACTGTCATTCCATGCTGATAATGTTAACCAAATTAGAATTAATTTCAATACAAATCCAACAAATAGTAGTCAAAAATGTGATTTCTCTATATAACTATAGTAAAGTTAACCCCCTTCTCGGGGGTAAACATGAGACCCCAGGGTCATGAAATTCATAATTTTGGTAAAGCACCTTATAATTAAGACCCTTCCATCAATCAAGAGTATTTAATTCTACCATATTTGAGAGTAGAAAAGAAGATTTTTGAAGTTTTAGTCAATTTGACATTTTTGGCCCCGCCCCTCAGGCCCCTTGGGGGCGGGGACCATATAATTCACAACTTTGGTTGATCTTTAGCCATAGAAGCTTCCTGCCTAATTTCATTATTGGGTTCAGCGGTTTTGGAGAAGTTGAAAATATAAATTGTTTACAGACGCGACACACGACCACTAACGAAAGGTGCTTAGAAATGGTTACTCGAGACATTGTCTCCGTGAGAAGTCTCAGGTGACCTAAAAATCCATAAACACCTGTTTTTCAACATCCTGTCTAATCTGACCTAAATGTTATGTTTTGCTGGGTGTCAGATTAGGCAGGCTTCTTTAGTACTTACGCTGACAGAATTAATATAATCAGTAAAAGTCCCGCTATGACTAAGAACACCAATCCAGGGAGGAAGGTCAAGCTATCTTTGTATATTTCTCCAAACAGTAGTCCTCCTAATGCAGACACAAGGTGTTCCATGGCGGCCACTCCAGCGAACATCGCTCCTAAATACAAATACAAGAAAAGACAGACCAATGGGCCTTAATGATCATCTGACACTAAAGACCCTTGTACTATTGCAGTATATATGAAGATATACTCAATAGCTTGTATAGTGGTATTGGTGATTTTGGACGAACCAGAAAAATAACAACACTTGTTTAGAACCATCTCGGGATCATTGTAGCCAAGTTGAAACCTGAGAAGTTTAAAATGGGTGTTGTGCAGGAAAACCATGATTGCACAACCATGTTACCAAGTTTTTAAGTTTTTACAAGGACAAAACAACACTTTGTTGGCTCCCCTTCCTTAACATCCTCACCACTTTCTAGCTCAATGGCACCGATCGATGGAACTGGAGAAGAAGTTCGAAAAATGTTCTTCAAGATTCATGGCTGCCAAGTTTGAGCTGAATCCCACTGGTAGAACTTGAGAAGAAGTTTGAAATTTAAAGGTTTAGAGGCAGACAAATGCAGACAAAGCATGATGACTTTAGGTCATCCTGACCCTTCACATTGCTCCTAAATACAAAATACACTGATAAAACTCTCATACAGTGGTACCCATAGACACCATGTCATAAGGTGTTCCATGACTGCCACTCCAACATTAACAAACATGGTTCCCAAAAGCCCAACACAGTAGTACCCATAGACACCAATAAAAAATGCAAGTCACAAGGTGTGATACATATATACCCGGGGTAAAAATTAACTTCACTGAATTCACCACAGACCGTTACCTCCACCCGTTCTAAAGCAATTATATATGCATATAAAAATATGTACAGTACCTTGTTCTTCTGAAGAAACCAGCTTTGACAGCATGGACCTGGAAACTGGGACAACAAGAACAGAAAAAGTCACTATCACCATATCTGAAAAATAAAAAACATGAAAAGCATACAGGCACTGTTAAATTCTTGGTGGTAGGGGAGACAACCTCTGCAAATCGTTGTTCAACAAACATGTACAGAATGTGCAATACAGTCGAATCTGTATTAAGCGACCACTTCAGGGAAGTTGAAAAAGATCTATTTAAAAGTGGTCTCTTAATTGATAGAGATTGTATCTTAGAGTTAATACATGTTCTTAAGCTTTTTATTCACTTTACAAATTGGCGATAATGATTTATATTATATATGAAAAATAAACCATCCATAAATTTGAAAAAAAAAAAATTATATATAGTTCCATTTTTGCTCCTTCGCCATTGTGTTTTTGCTCCTTCGTCATTGTGTTTTTGCTCCTTCATCATTGTGTTTTTGCTCCTTCGATTAGTGTTTAGGTCAAAGGAGCAAAGAGGAGAAATTGGAAATTTGGCATGAACGGAACACCATGCCATAGTATATGGCCCTTATCGGAAAACCTGTTAGTGACCTCTCAATATATAGCAACCAAAATTTGAAGAAATTGTAGAGTTTTGAAGCACATCTACATATTTTCCTATATATTTGTTTGAAATTTTATTGAAATCTGTTCCCAAGTTTAGGAGGAGTTCTCTGGACAACTTTTGCAGGTGACAGATCTAGACAGACAGGCTCATTCCAGTATATCCGGATCCCTAATCCCCCTAACTTCGTTGCAGGGGGTATGATTAACAAACGTTAGAACTGCTATAAGATAGTATGGATTTTTACATCTGCAATAGAAGAGCTGAGGATAAATCCATATACCAAATCAGTCAACATCATACATGTTGAAACTCTTACCTGGATATTTTTGGTTATCATGGAAAAATACTCACATTTAAGCTATACCGTATAGCGGGAAATTTTAGCGGGGCTTTAATTTGGCGATTTGGCGGGTCCGTATAAAGATAGCCAAAATTTAACCCGTCAAATTTTAACACCGCAAAATAAAAAGACGAGAAAATTTCAATTTACCCAATAGTTTCCGTTCGGCCGCCATTTACCTTTGATAACTCAAGAGAGTAACGACTGGTAGTAACGTTGGATGTTGCCTGGCAATTGTCGGCCAAAATGCTGATAGGTACATGCGAATAGCTAGTGAACAACTACTCACGATACATGTATAGCAACACAAGTATGATATATATCGCATCATAATTAATTTCTGTGAAAACAAAGCCATCTACCCATACCATTCAATGAACTGATGTTAACACTTTACCTATAGACTAATTGTTCAACTCACCTGTACGTATACACATCATACAATAGATGACCATGGCGATATCTTACGGTTGATTAAATTCTCTTTGTCTGTTGCTTGTACACATACTCATATAAAAACTAATTTGACAAATCTACATGTATGTGTTCGTCTGAATTTTTTTGGTAATAATTTCCGGTTTCTAGGCAGAGGATCGATAATACACAAAACACTTAATAAACATGGATAGGTTGTATGGAAATATCATAATTATCTATATATATCGGTAGGTAATATATATGCTCAACGCCAAATTAAAACCATAGATTTAAGGAAATCGCCAAATTTTAACACGCCAAAATTTAACTTTCAGTTTTCATGACCAAATCGCCAAATTTTATGACCGCTAAAATTTCCCGCTATACGGTATTACAAACAAGTTTTAAGCTGCCTCTCCCAACAATGGTTCAAACCGCATGTGGACCAAAGCGATTATATCATGACTATTACTTAGATTTAACCTTTAGGAAATGGAGTGTTCGGCCAATAAAAACAATTAAATACCCAAAATAAAGAGATACATCAGCTTATACATTCAACTATGCTGTTTTTTGTAATATTTTCGGGGTTAAAACATTGCTCACTTCGACTGTAGCTTGCATATAGTGATCATCATCATCATCATCATCATCTTTAATTTATCATCATGTGGAATCTACTGATGATGATGAGTTTTAGCAAAATGTTTAATTTTTGGAAATCATAACATATTGTTTATAGTTTTCGGAATGATCCAGTGTGACTGAGTGAAACCATGTGCAACAGAGTCAGACAGCATATACATTTTTGTATATACATTGTATATGTAAATAGTCGTACCTCAGTGCCTTCAAGTCAGTCGGGTCCATGAAAAACTTTGAGACATCACAAGTATTTTAGGAAACTAAGATTTATATTTTATATTATAGGGTTTTTACTGTCAGAACTGAATTTATACTTTGCATAAATTAAAGCATAGTTGTGTTATCAGAGTTGAAGACGGCAAAATTTGACTATATATATATGCTCCTGATGTACAGTGTTATCATGACAGAGCAGTTTATATACTGTATATATATATATATGCACTGATTAAACTTTAGACACATCTGTGAATCATAAAGTCTTCATACTACACATACATTATTCTATACATGTATGACAGACATTAGATCTCCTTTAATAATGCTCCAGATTACACATACTATTATATCTGATATCTTAATTTGTTATGCTAGGGGTTTAGGTCCATATTTTAATATACCACTTAATATCAATCACGCTTGTTGTCCCAGATGGAAGTAGGTGAGGGATCTTATCATATTCAGGCGCGTAGCCAGGCGTACGCTCGTACGCCCGGGTGTCCACCTCATTTTTTTCAAAAGAGTCTTTTTACATCCCAGGTCAAATGTATATCGATGTCTGGAGATACTCTTTTGTATGCCCGTCACTTCAGCCTCGGCCGAACGATTGGTCAGCATCATGCGCAGGGTAAAATCCTATCTGAGGTCAACCATGCGATGTGACCGGATGTCGTCGCTTGCATTGTTGCATGCATATCGAGATTTTGATGTAGACCTGGACTTGGTAGTGTCCAGGTCCAGGCGCACACATCCAAACAGGCCCTAGCTACGCACCTGATATTATCATTAGTGAGGGAGGAAACCAGAATACCTGGAGAAACACATGTGGTTGGGCAAGTGACCTCGTACCTTTTCATGTCTGGTTAGGGAATCGAACCCCGGCCGTCTAGGTAAAAGTGTGTTAGTGTTACCACTGTGCCACCTGAACTATATGTAATTATATATATGTAAAGTACCTACAAAACTAAACTCAATATAAAGGGACATTTAACAATATAGTCAGTGTATAAAATATTTTGAAATTAAACTACATATTTTAGAGGCCTAGTTACTTTGACCCACCTTTTCACCCATTGTTGGTAATGTAACTTGGTATTACTTGCAGTGATTGCACAACTTGCATGTAGTCTAGATGTATGCACAAAACATGCGAACACTTAGTCGATCAGTCTCAGGCACAATAGATATTGCACTGATTAGTATTTATATTTGTTTTAAAGTTAAATACTTACACAGATAGATCATCCAGTCATATTGGGCAAATCCTAGGGTAACAAAGCCAATTATTCCGATGAAACAGCCCAAGGAAAGCAGACTCACGTCTCGCATCCAATACTGTATCAATCGAAGAAATGCGATTCCTACAATCCAGTTGATGAAGATCTGAAGGGAGTTCACCACACTGATATGGACCTCGGACCAACAAAATGGTTGGCCCAACAGGAAAAGCGTTGTCACATTGGATTTCGACGTTAAGCATGTAGCAGTCATGACCAGAATAATTAAAAGAGCTACCATTTTACCTCTTCTTTTCTGTGTTGTCTCTTCATAGTAAAATACAAAACATCGCTTGATGATGTTGATGCTAATCCCACTTTGGCTGTGGTTCTCTCTGAACGGTCTTGTTTCCGGTACCGCCACTAACCACACTATGATGGTGACCACAGAGAGGCCAGTAGAACACAACATAGGAATGAGAAAGCCTGAGTATTTGATCCAGAAGCCCCCTCCCATTATGGCCAACCCTACACTTGAAGCAAGTACCCCTTCCATTACTGCTATCCTGAATCCACGTTGCTTCCCAGGGGGTGTGACATCCGCAAGCATAATGAATGCCGTCATTATGGCACAGGACATGTACCCAGTGATTCCCTCCAAGGCATTCCCAATGTAGAGATAGGCCAGAGGGGCTTCAAGGTAAAATACAACAATATATACAAGCTGGTGAAGTAAAAGCCCCAATATGGTGATCAAAAATGAGACCTTTCTTCCCCATCTGTCTGAAACATATCCGAGGAAGAATGTCGGTATGACAGCTGTAAAGCTACTGACAAAAGACATGTACATAAGTTGGTTTGAAGCTTCCTTCTGAATATTATTGATGATATCTGACGTCTCCGAGTCGTTCTTATTATCACAAATACTAGCTTCATCATTCCTGATGTAGTTTGGGATTCCATATGACTTGGCGACCTGGTTGTATACATAAAACTGACTTATAGGAACAGTGATAACATTCGCAACAAAGTACATCGAAATAGTAATTTCAATGATGCAGGGGCACATCAATCGTCTGGGTATATCTGCAGGTGGATGTGACCGGTCAACTGAATTCTCCCTCAGCAAAGAGGAATGTTCGTCGCTACCTTCTTTAGTCATCATTTCATCCTGAAATTTTAAAATAATCAGAACAATTAATTATCTAAAACTTCTTTTTTAATTAAGCATAACAGCATGAATTTGATAAGTAGAAATTTGCTTATTAATTCATTTCATCAAAGATGGTTAATAAATAACAATCAGCATAGTCAATCAGAGACCTATATACTAGTATATAGGTCTCTGAGTCAATAAACTCAATCAATTCATACAAACTTAATTGCCCCCTTTATAGCTTGCAATTATCTTTCAATCTCTACACAATCATAATTCTTACAAAGTTCAAGCATTTGAAAGCCATATACATACTTCTTATAATCACATTAAATTTCATTTATCACTTTGCTGTTAAATATCCGTGGTTTTAGGATTCAGCAATCACGTGCATATTGTGACGTCTGTTGCATATTGTATCGTTAAATCCAACCAGTTATAGATATCTGTACAGTCTCTTTGGACCTCGCGTGTCAATCGTCTGCATGTATGCGTCATGGCAGGCGAGTCAAAACCGTAAGGTGCATACATGTATATATATGCTAATAAGATGGCAGACGAGTGAGCGCATCTTGTCATATCATATAATACATTGCATCTTGATCTACACTGGTCCTGCGTTCAACATGTTCCGATAGATTGATCGGTGAATATCTGGGACAACGTAACGTGCCCCTTGCTTGAACTTTACATGAACTCATTTTATCCTTGTCAAATACTTATGTTTCGGTGGTAGACTGGTACAGAATGTGATAAGTGCTGCAGAAAACAATGCATCGCGTAAATAAAATGCTACTATATTACCGGAAACACTTCAAATATACTTCTGCTTTCTACTTACTTTTCAAGCTTCCAACTCAGTTACTCACGTGTTTGCTAGTTTTGTTTTGTTGATTGATACTAGGCGCCACCTTGTGTACACCTGTCAAATTCAGTCAAGGGCTATAATCTCTGACGACTTGCCACAGTCAGCTATATGACTGACTCCAATTTCCGGAATAATTTTTATTTAGATATCCATAGATTAAGCAGAATATAGGTTATTTTTTTTCCCGAAAGCAGACTCTAACACAATGCAGTACAGTACTAGTACTAGCCCGAGTTTCTCTGGCCCCGACACAATATCCGCCGGTGTTGGGCCCGAACACCAGACAGGGCCAGAGGAAACTCGGGTTAATACAGTACCGGGCCCATGCTCTAACCTACCAGGTATAACCAGAGACATATAATAATCTTATTATATGTTCCTGGTATAACTAGCTAAAAACTATTTCAAAGTACTAAGCTAAAAGTTACGTGACACTGGAGTGTGCACTACATACAGTATACAGTTACAGATAACTCAATGTATATCATTATAAATATAGATGGTCATGTTGGTCCAGGGACGTATATATAATTATATAAATATCAAAACAAGATAATAAGAATGAAAACCAATAAACTGTCATTTTATTAACTAAATTGTTAAATGACTAGCGCCTTTAAATTTGACCAATCATATAAATTAAGGACATCATCCCCCCCCCCCCCCCCCCCCCCCCACCCCCACCCAGTAGCTTTTGAGTGGGAGCAACCGTGCAACAACCCAGATTTTATTTATACTATAATTTGTTCATTTATTTCCATATACATGTACATGTATATATATTTCATGTATTCATTTCCAGTCCCCAGGGTAAATTATATAATAATAACCTTTCCACGGTGGACAAAAACCCACTGGTGGTAATTAACACCAGTAAAGTAGCTAGGGCGCCCCACCCGGGATTAAAATTCCTGTAACCCCATGGTATATCATGGATGATATTTAACCTAGACCTATCATGTCCCAAACACGTGGTGTCATATGTATATATTGTTAAAATATTGTCTGTATAACAGACGGTGCCATATGTATACATATATTGTTAAAATATTGTCTGTATAACAGAGTACTAACAGAACAGAACCTAACGGGTTCCCAGGCCATTTGCCCACCATACATCTTGCTGCCATATCGACTATAACAGCATTAAAACCACTGTTCATTGCTTGAATATTGTTAAAATGTTGTCTGTATAACAGATAGTGTCATATGAATATATTGTTAAAATGTTGTCTGTATAACGGGTGGTGCCATATGAATATATTGTTAAAATGTTGTCTGTATAACAGATAGTGACATATGTATATATTGTTAAAATATTGTCTGTATAACAGATGGTGTCATATGTATATGTTAAAATGTTGCCTGTATAACAGATGGTGACATATGTATATATTGTTAAAATGTTGTCTGTATAACAGATGGTGTCATATGTATATATTGTTAAAATGTTGTCTGTATAACAGATGGTGTCATGTATATATTGTTAAAATATTGTTTGTATAACAGATGGTGTCATATGAATATGTTAAAATATTGTCTGTATAACAGATGGTGTCATATGAATATGTTAAAATATTGTTTGTATAACAGATGGTGTCATATGAATATGTTAAAATATTGTTTGTATAACAGATGGTGTCATATGAATATGTTAAAATATTGTTTGTATAACAGATGGTGTCATATGAATATGTTAAAATATTGTTTGTATAACAGATGGTGTCATATGTATATATTGTTAAAATATTGTCTGTATAACAGATGGTGTCATATGTATATGTTAAAATATTGTTTGTATAACAGATAGTGTCATATGTATATATTGTTAAAATGTTGTCTGTATAACAGATGGTGTCATGTATATATTGTTAAAATATTGTTTGTATAACAGATGGTGTCATATGAATATGTTAAAATATTGTCTGTATAACAGATGGTGTCATATGAATATGTTAAAATATTGTTTGTATAACAGATGGTGTCATATGAATATGTTAAAATATTGTCTGTATAACAGATGGTGTCATATGAATATGTTAAAATATTGTTTGTATAACAGATGGTGTCATATGAATATGTTAAAATATTGTTTGTATAACAGATGGTGTCATATGAATATGTTAAAATATTGTTTGTATAACAGATAGTGTCATATGAATATGTTAAAATATTGTTTGTATAACAGATGGTGTCATATGTATATATTGTTAAAATGTTGTCTGTATAACAGATGGTGTCATATGAATATATTGTTAAAATATTGTTTGTATAACAGATGGTGTCATATGTATATATATTGTTAAAATGTTGCCTGTATAACAGATGGTGTCATACGAATATATTGTTAAAATATTGTCTGTATAACAGATAGTGTCATACGAATATATTGTTAAAATGTTGTCTGTATAACAGATAGTGTCATATGTATATATTGTTAAAATATTGTTTGTATAACAGATAGTGTCATATGTATATATTGTTAAAATGTTGTCTGTATAACAGATAGTGTCATATGTATATATTGTTAAAATGTTGCCTGTATAACAGATGGTGTCATATGTATATATTGTTAAAATGTTGCCTGTATAACAGATGGTGACATATGTATATATTGTTAAAATAGTGTCTGTATAACAGATGGTGTCATATGTATATGTTAAAATGTTGCCTGTATAACAGATGGTGACATATGTATATATTGTTAAAATAGTGTCTGTATAACAGATGGTGTCATATGTATATATTGTTAAAATATTGTTTGCATAACAGATGGTGTCATATGTATATATTGTTAAAATATTGTTTGTATAACAGATGGTGTCATATGTATAAAATGCATATATGGGTCAAGCTTTCTTCTCATATGAATCACAGGGGACTGTATAACTATGATCACTCCCATAAAGCTGGGATTAATTTTTCATAAAAATAAAGAAAAAAAGGATCAATATGAAGTCAAATGTACCTTGTATACATAGTAGAACCATATAGTGACACTGACACATCGGGAACAGAAATGAAAATTAAAGTTTACTGGGGAAAAGCCGGACCATCCACTTTGTTTGAACTCCATTTTAATATTTTCAAAACTTCAAAACTTCAAAACTTCAAAACTTCAAAACTTTCCAAAACTTTCCAAAATTTTCGGAGTCGCGCCTACGGCGCTCGTGAATCCACTAGTAATCAAGTGTCCAGCTAGGTCCCAGCTGTGTGTTTGTGGGTGGTGTCACTCCCGGAGCCACGCTGGTTTCAGGGAGGGACTGCAAACCATCTATTGAAACTGCATGCGCATACTGCGTTAAATTTTGCGCCTTGGGCCGTACAACTCTCATGGATTGCCACGACACGTAAAAGGCTAATCAAACTGGAAGATATTGTGAGAAGGTCCGCTCGGCATTCCGTTTTTCCTTTAAAGGCTCGTTGCAATACTCCATAATGAAAAAAAACGAAAAAGAAAAAGATATTGTCATTTCCGGACTCCGATCACACGAGGCTTTCAGCTGAATTCGAACATTTCACTAAGGAGGGGGAACAAACACGGATTCCTGAAGTTAATGTAGTGAAGTGAGAATAACCCAGACAGAACCTCCCAGTTTTTCGCTGCCGGGACCTGTGGTAATTTGGGTGCCAAGGCAATGCGCGTAGCCAAGTTATTTTGTATGTGTATGTAGAGAAATGAAATGAGGGGTGAATGAGTACCGTATTATGATATACAGTTAAGTGTTTGGACAATTTAAGTCCGTCATTTAACAATGTCCGAATAGTTACGTTGTCCTGTTTTCTTGAAACGACGAGCCTTGTACAGAATTTAGAATGATAATTTGTGTTGACTTTGCCTTATTTTACACGCTTGCAACACGTGTACATAATGTCCGCATATGTGTTCAATAACCATACGTACATAACCATAGTCCATTGGGCAAAGCAATACCTTTCCTGTGGGAAGGGCTGTAAAAGAAAGGAATCAAGACCAAAAACCTGAGATCAACCTTGTATTTAAGTCGCGTTACCGTAACACGACGTTTTGGGATGATCATTGCGACAATGGATTGAATGTTTTCATGACGGTATGTGTAGGTAAAATTCATTTATATATATATAAGTACAGTTGTAGTTATAAAAGTTCCAGTAAATTCGAATTTAATTTAATATAAATGAAGCTTTCAACTGTACCGGTGGTAATAATTAACATAGCACGACATGTGTTCTAGAGTTAAGCTAAAAGTTGGAGTTGTGACGATTAGCATTATACTCAGATAGGAGTTGATTGACCAGGATTAATGTCCTTGTTCCGGTTATAGCCGAGCCTAGCACACTCTCAGATATAGGGGTCAGAGTTCAGAAGCTTATCTACCCGGGAACTGTGTTCATGTGGCAACCCAGGCAAGCCAGGAAAACCACACTTGGTCTCGTTTTGAGACGTTAATCCCACTATTTAGCAGCCTTGATATATAAGGCAAAACATTCGTGACAGCGTTGGTGTGCAAACCTAATGATTTAAAAATACATTAATTTACTAATTTCATCGAAGATTAGACAGAGGGTACATACATAATATCAGAATGTGTACATTTGAAAATTATATTTCTGTGTCTATCTGCGTTCAGAAAGCTGTGTTTCATCATATTCAATAACATTCCTAAGCATACGTATAGTAACGTTCACCTAACGTTTGAAAGCAAACGATTTCCTTAAAAATATTGATTCATTTCTGCATCTTACCAACTGTCATGTAGTGAGGAAAATTCCAATAGTGAAATGTGTACTCTATGCGCATATATAACTCCGGACCCGTTCTTTTGGTTAATGTTTTATAATTCATTTTAAGATTAACAGTAACAAATATGTAAATCAGACTCCACCTTGGTTTCCGGTTGTAAGTATTCCTTTATAGGAATGGCACCAAAGGGCGGATGGGGGGCTAGATCAGACCCCAGAATATTTTTTTAAATGATACTATGCCCAAATTTTAAAGCATATTTAAATGAGCAATTTAAATATGTAAATGAAATATTATCTCCAATTTTCACTATTCGCTCATTCACTACATGTACACGTTTAACAATAGATGATATAGGCGCTTATTTTACTTTTCTTAATTGAGAAAGTATCAGATTATTTTTTCTACAAGTTTCATGCAATTTGTGCCGAAATACACACACACATATTTGTTCTCAGTTTTTCTCGTTGTGTATAATTGTTATAATGGAATGAGTTAAATTATAATTTTATGTTGTATTGTGTTTCGGCATATTATCGTGATAACATATCTTATATAAGATAATACATTTTAAGGGATAGGAGATCTAACAATGCTGTATAGTTTACATTAAGCACGTATCTAAATATAGCTGTTAGATTGTCTGACATGTGTAAAAGAGCTGTCAGATACCCCTTTTTGTCGTGGAATCAATTGAAATATACTTTTACCTGAAATGGTTTTACATGTACGTCTAACTGCAAAAAAGCAAGTACGTGTACTTGAGACATATTTAAAAATATAAGCTGTTTAGTATAAAAAAAGATAATCTGAATTGTATAAAATAAATATGTATTGTAAAAGGGAATGGTAGTAGAGATAAGCAGAAGAAAATTAGGAGAATTCAGAAAATAATTTGCTCTATTTTGAAGGTACAATACCAAATAGACTGATTGATCAAGACAAAGAGAGGTGGAGGACGCCAAACCGGAATCAAGTTAATAATCATTTAGTAGAGTAAAGTTACACAAAAATATTATTGAAACATTCTATTTTTTCTTTCCATTTAAGTTTCCTGTATCTAGGACTTAACGTTTTTGTATCAAAGCTCATTTTAAACTTATCGAAACACTTTTAAGTCTATATTAAGTTTTTAAGTCTATATTAGTATATATATCTGGCATCTTTTTTATTTGACAACTAATTTTGGAATTATTTGGATTTATTTTCATTTTTCCCATATTTTGTGTAAACCGTTTGATATCAAAACTAAGTTTTGTGTGCTATTTAGAATTTGCTTCAACCTCTCATATATACATACATGTATATCTTGCAAATTTTGTATATAAAATGCATAAATTTGGCATTGATCTTTTTGGTCCTGACCCCCAGGAGAGAGTTGCAAAATACGAGTTGCGAGTTACAAAATGCGAGTTGCGAGTTGCAAAATGCGAGCTGCGAGTTACAATTTGGGGTGTTGATTTGAAATATACTGGAGCGTATTTCGTCATTAGCAAGATGAAATGATTGAATTTCTGGTTGACGAAATATTGTTGCATTAGCATTCCAACAGACTATTGGTCCACTGAAGTGGACAAACTGTGTCACTCTATTGGCCGATTTGATTTAGTTTGCATACGAGACCAAATTAACTGAAAGGTAATCAAAACTGGCAACGAAGGCATAAGAAGGCCTCAAATTTCACCCTCGGATTTGGGATCCATTCACCATGTTGATCGACACAACCGAAAGAACTTGAAATGAAGGGCATTTTAACATCTTCCCCACATATACGTAAAGAAACTAAGCAGCTTAGATAATTTACAACTAAGCTGTAGGTTAAACGTTGAGATCCATTTCTGGATAGTAACATCCTTGCTTCCACAACCTACTGTGTTTCATATCACATATGTCAACTGCCCACCATCTTCGCTAGCCAAGGCTTCTGATTACATAAACGTTACACTCGTGGTAACGTGATTACGTTACACTCGTGGTAACGTAATCAGAAGTCTTGACTAGCGAAGGTGACTGCCCACAAATGCGTGCTTATGAAGACTACGGGAAACGTTTATGATGAAAATCGGGATAAAATCTCAAAATAACATGATATTTGTATTCATTTTTGACATGGTTTTACCTATTTTAAGTTAGGATCACGTTATTCTCGCATCATATTGGTAGAATAATACAACTCTCCGTCACTTCTCCGAATTTCGCCATAACACAACCATTCGTGTTTGTGTAGCTGTTCATCACATTTTTATCATAGCGGTTTAAATTCCTATGTAAATCGTAATCGAGAAGATTGTCAAGTAATTTTCATTTGTAGTTGTTTACTGCTGAAGGGCATTGATGTTGTAGTAACAAAGTGTTTAAACCAGTACGTCCTATCGAGAGGCATCAGTGTTGGTGCATACCACTTGAGGTCATCATGATGATGCACTGATTACGTCTATGAGACTGCGGTGTCCTCCGTGACTCCATGCTTGTAAAATCAACACTTTCATCAATTAACTAAGTAATGACTGCGCCTCATGGTTCCCTGAAGGCGTGTTTGTAGTGCCATTATTACATTAATCTGTTTATATAAAACATTGCATTGTAATAGATAACAGAAACAATAAATCCCTTTTTAAATGCGCATTAGATTTGATATCTTGAAAAATAAAAACACAACTTGAGTGTCGTTTTTTTGCATCGGCCTTTAACCAGACTTCACATTACACTTATATTTCTGTTTTAAGAGTCCATACAGCGCGTTTTAGTCAATTGTTTCTGTTAACAGGTTATTTGAAACTATTTTTTTTGTGTCCGGTTATTTCTGATTCATATATAATCTTAAACGCTCAACTTCCTTGTCTTTAGAGAACGTCTGAACTTTAAATAAGTGTTCCTTCCTTGTCCTCGGGTGGTTAGGTGGAAACCACACCGCACTGTATGTACAGTATTTTAGCCTTATCAAATGACACATCAGAGCCATCTGCTACATTGAGTGTGATATTAAACTGACTCGTGTATACACGCATAACATGAAAACATAACAGTATTTTTGTACTATAAAATCTATGTAGTAAAACAACGAGAATACCAAAGCGTAATTCCTCCTCGATAAAAAGGCGACAAAACATTCGATATATCCCATCATAGCTTGATACACATGTTTATATGTATAAAGGGGTCGTGCTTCTGTCTTGAGTCTGATGTTGATGACAGAATCACCAGCATATCAACAAACACCGAACACGGGAAACTGCACGTGGCACGTGTACAAAAATGTTCTCGTTGTCTTTGTAAACATGCATGTCAAAAACCCATGTGTTGTAACCTTCAGCACACCATCATCTGATGTCCGACCGTCCGTCCGTCCGTCCGTAAACAATTTTTGTTATCACTATTTCTCAGAAAGTACTAACGGGATCTTTCTAAAATTTCACATGTAAGTTTCCCTTGGTCCCTTGTTGTGCATATTGCATTTTGGGAGCGGTCGGAAAACAACATGGCCGACCGGTGGCCATCTTGGATTTTGACAATTGAAGGTGATTATCGCTATTTTTCAGAAAGTACTCAAGAGATCTTTCTCAAATTTCATAAGTAACTTCCCCTTGGTCCCTAGTTGGGGATATTGCGTTTTATGACCGATCGGAAAACAATATGGCCGATAGGCGGCCATCTTTGATTTTTACAATGAAGTTTGTTTTCACTATTTCTCAGAATGTACTGAAGGGATATTTCTTAAATTTCAAATGTAAGTTCCCCTTGGTCCCTAGATATGCAGATTACATCTTTAAACAGGTCGGAGAACAACATGACCGACAGGTGGCCATCTTGGATTTTGACAATTGTAGGTTGCTCATGCTATATGGTTTTACATCAAGTATTAAATGTTTTGAAGGAAAAGAAGGGAAAATATCAGTCTTTCATTTGACTGCTATGAATCATTCAATGGTGGGTGCCAAGAACCGTCTGGGATCTCTTGTTAAAAAGCATTTGCTAGTTTTTTGGCATTTTGTGTTCAGTTATGCCTCTAAGCACCACAGATACCTGCTTCTGCTTAGTATTCGTAAAAAAAGCTAGATCAACGTAGGATTAGGGGCTAATATTTTTTCCATAAATACTAGCCAGAAGCAGACGCCTGTGCTAAGCACGTTTGGTCCAAATCTTCTCAACTCGACTCTTTCAGTTGTGACTAGATTCATTCTTTACAATTTCCTCAAGCTGTTGATGATCGTATGACTTGACATATGCCTGTTGATTCCTTAAGGAACAAAGGACCACAACAAAACCCTAAAATCTGACTCGTTGACTCTGGAAAATTGGATGATGGTGATGAACTTTGATAAGAAGCCATAGTAATGCGTCAGTTTCCAGACGACCTCTCTGTTCACACTACCAAACGTCCGTGAAAAAACTGGTCAGGGAGGTTTGTCACTCGATGATAATCCACTTTGTCGCGATGTGGTCAGTACAGGATCGGTCATGGTGGAAGCCTGCTGTTCATCTCTTAAGAGTCTTGTCAAGGGCCGTCTTCTGTCTTTTTAGGACGATTCTTATCCCAGGATGAACAGCAGTATCATCCCCCTTCAGTTGTTGCAGGACAGGTTCCCTTTCTTTGACAGCTTTAAAAGTGGGCTCTTCCAGTCTTCATCAAATGTTTCCGTATAAATGTGATGTAGTAATTTGCAATGTGCTTAACAGGCATTTCTGTCTTTAAGAACACTTTAGATATGTATCTCTCCATGCTTTTGACCTTTCCTACCAATATTCACTATAAAGTTAGCTATAGATGACTTTCTATACATTGAAAATAGGTTCTCCTTAATGTGACATTTCTAGTTATTTAACTTTATTTGGAACTACTTTTTTAGCATTCCAGTGTGATATGAAAATTGAAATCAATCTGTCTGATGGCTTCATTACCACTGCCACAATTCTCACTTTGAAAACCTTACATAACTTAAAAGTGACAAACTTATGGCTGTAGTCTCTACTGGAACACATGGCCTTACTATTCTTGTATTTTTCATGAAACCAGATCCTCGACAAAATGAAAACAAAGTTGCCTTGTTTGATTTTGGTAATTTATTATAAAATATAAAATGCACTGCATTTTACTATCACATACATATTAAGCACTCTAACAATAAATAATCGAACATCACAGATCTTTATAACAACATTCATTTACTCTTATTCACTCTTAGCCTCTCTCTCTCTCTCTCTCTCACTCTCTCTCTCTCTCTCTCTCTCTCACTCTCACTCTCTAGAGTAAATTGATATTATTCTAATAAATGTATTTTCCTGCTACAACCTCAAACCCTTCTTATGGCCAATTGACTATGGATATCTAAAATGTCTTCCCATCATGGACTGAGTACTGTAAATGTGAAAATTTATGCAAGGGGGAAATTTATGCTAATTACGCTGTGTCCTTTTGATCGTGAAATTTACCCCACACACATTATTTTGATTTCATTTCGCGTAATCTAGAACTACAAATGAAGGTGGATCGATCGTAAAAAATTCCCCCACACATATAGTTTACATACAGAAATCGCGAAATTAACCCCCCGCGAAAATAACTACGTTTACAGTATATGCTGTACCATTTTACTGGACAGCAAAATGTGGATCTAAGATTTTCTGTGATTTACCTTGTCTCTATGTGCCTCATTAGAACACTCAGTAGGGTTGCTTATTTTTTTTTTCTTTAGTAGTAAATTCACAGAAAATACATGTACGATCTTAAAAACTTAACCTCAATCATACACAAACTTTCACATACAATACATCCTTACATACTACATAATGTATACTGAAAGTTTACCATTATAACCATGGATTACTGTGGCCAATTCCTGATTTTAACAACATAAGAAAAATGTATAAGACTTACAAATTATGAAGATACCTTTCTTCCAAAGTGAACAAGTATTGACCAACTAAAAATTTATCATAAAAACTGCTCTATCTAATGGACGGTATAATACTTAATCTCTACTACATCTCATCGCAACTGCCTCAGTACATTAGATTTATGTCGTATCCTTTTGATATGAACACAGGCTTCCAAACTTGATCGTCTCAAATGAAGATAATTTTGTTTCCAAATTAGTGTTACGTTTAAGTCAGACCTTGTGAAAGTATTGTCATTCCTGTATCATTTTTCTGACCTAATCATCTGAACAAACTCGGGAATTATCTGTCGAATGTCTTGCGTATCTGTCCTATGTATCCAGTGTGACATCACGTAAATAGTATCTTCGCCTTTAATGCTTGGATCCTAAAGTTGTTTATGTTGCATTGATCTAAAATTCTATATCAACCTGGAAGGAAAAAAACAACATGTTATATTTTATTATCTCAAAGACCACTTCAAGGTATTTTTTCTTTTATTGGACAGACTTCATGTACATTTACATCTCATATTTGTAACATGTGTTATGACTAGTGACTAAGGCAATATTATGCTGTCCTAAAATGGTTGTTCTGGTAAGAAAGTGTTCATTCTCATTCCAAAACAATAACAACAGGACATATACATATTAATTAAACAACAATTTACATTGTCTTTTAGAAAAAAAAATCTTAAAGCTAAGGTGCTTACCTTAAACTCTGAAATTATTTCCTATTGGAAATTTCAAGTTAAGGAATTTTCTTTTCTTAAAGAATTTTGTTGAAACCAAGGCCTGATAAAAATATACGTAACGTGTACCTTTTTGTCACTAGGGTTGTAAACAATGAGGTCCTATCACATCAAAGGAAACCTCTTTGGGCTCGAAGGGTGAGAATTCTATTTCTGACGACAACATAAGCTGAAGGATCCCACCTCTAGTGTCACGGAGATTTAAGAACCTTTCAATCTCTGCATGGCGGGCCTGTGAATAAGATACATGTGTCAATAAAATATGTTTTGAATTTATTCTAAAGAAATATTTTCAATCCCTATGAATAGATTAAACAGCAGAGGGTATACCATTCTATAAGTTTCTTCTGTATATCTCCTACATTTCCAGATCTGTATAATGTGAAGTTGATAATTCTGTACTGCTAATAAATCACGGGTGCCACGGTCTTAACAAGACTGTGTCACTTAAGTATCCAACAAATTGACTTTGTCCAAACCATTTCCCAATCAATAAAATTTTGTGGCAAAAATTAAATATTCACAAATATTACCAACTATCCAGCAAGTTGCATCATGTAGTCCTGCCGGACAGACAGAAAAATGGACAACAACTTTTGCTTCCACAGATCTGATTTTTACTTTTCAACAACATTCCATAATTTACTCTAAGAAAACCTTTTCCATAGTAAGTGTAAACCGACCTGCTCTGCCTGATGGTTGCCTATCGTATAAGATGGCAGTGTTGTGGAATGAAGCAGTGGATAAACAGATTCTTTTACCACTTCCTCAAATAATTTCTTCATGTATTCATGGTCACGCTACAAATGAAAATGTTAGATACTGAACATCACGACAAGTTAACAAGGTAAAAAAAAAGTCCAATTTGATACCTCAATTTCAATGATTTTATGTTATAAAAATGATAATTCAGAAAGTAATGTGTACAATGTTTGTATGCATATAATTCTGCTATATATTCCATGTTTGATTAAAAAATATATTTGATAAATATTTATAAATGGTTTATATAACACACACAAACACACAAATTCTCGGTTCTGTTACTGACACAAATTGGAGAGTTTAATTTCATGAGGCTCTGTTAAAAGTCAGTATTTCAATCTCTAAACTGTTAATGCATGGTTCCAATGTTAATAAAAACAATAATTTACAAGGAACATGCCCCTATATAAATCACATTATTACAAATTTTTGTTTGCAACACCACAGGTAAGTGACCGAATTTATACAGGTAATGCCTTTTGTTAAGAAGTATTACCTGTGCACACTTAATGAACCACTTCCTTGTCTAAATTACAACATCTCCATATCTAGTCTAGCCATCAACAACCAGTCTATCTGGTGATTTATTCTGACAAATCACAGATTCTAATATCAAGAACTTCAGAAACAGTTTTCTTAAAATATAGCCACCAGCTCAAGTATAAATTGTAAATAAGTATTTTTTCTCAAATATTCACTTTTTAATGAGGCTAGAAAATCATATGAAAAACAAGAGGCTCAGAGGCTCACATGGCCAGTTAGGAATAATGGCAATTTTTATTTCCAAACAAGAGGCCCGATGGGCCTATATTGCTCATCTGGAATTCAGTTGTAATTCTCTCTCTGCCTTTCATTCAGTCAAAAGAACTTCATTCTAAGCTTTTAGGTAATCAGAATAAGTCCATCCTATGCTTGAACAATCTTACATTTGTGACCTTGAATATATGGTTCAAGGTCATTTCCTTTTGCAAAATTTGTTGGGCTCCATCATAGGAACCTACCAGCCAAATATCATGACTCTTGGCCTTTTGGTTAACCAGAAGAAGTCATTTTAAGGAATTTGATTCCTGTAAACTTGAATATGGGTCAAGGTCATTTGTTTTCTCAAACTGTTGGGCCTCATCAAAGGAACCTTTCAGTCACGAATCTGGGAGTCTGGGATTGTGAGAATAAGGTGTTTAAATAGAAAAGTTGACACGGAGGATGACAGAACATGCACCATGGCATAAGTTCACTTGGCCCTTTGGGGCAGGTAGCTAAAAATACCTCTGTTGGTGTTTATGCTCAATCAAACATAAACAATGTGAAACCCATTACATGTAGCAATACGAAGCATGAAGTGAAGCATATTGTTAACCCTGTGTAGTAAATATAATATATGTGGTCACGTTTTTCACAACAGTTTTTATAGCACTCGATCCTTGTTAAATTACCTGCTGGCAAAATATTACGCATATTAATCTAGAATTTTGAAAGAAGATCATTGAAGTTTTTAACATATCTGACCCTGTAACTTTGAAAACAGGTCAACGTCATTGGTATGTAGAAACTATATTTCTCCATAGCAGGTACCTACTGGCCAAAGAACAGTACCCTGGTTCTTTTAGAACATCGGGAGAAACTTTGCAAAGGAATAATTTACCATTTGACTCTGTGACCTTAAAAATATATGTCAAGGTCATTTATATGAGGAAACTTTAATGTATTTAATGTACCTTCCAGCCAAATATCAGTTCTCATTGTGCCATGTGAGCTAAAATAGAGTGTTGATCATAATGTTTATCTGAGTATCTTACGTGAAGCATACCTTTAAGGCAATATAATGATAAAGAATGATCTATTACATACCTTTAAGGCAATATAATGATAAAGAATGATCTATTACTAGGAGATTTACAAAAAAACTAATTTCTCAAATTTTCATATTAAAATAGAAGAATAAAGCAATTTAATAATTTAAACATTGCCACATAAAATTAAAATCGCTTTTAATGCCTCGGTCTAGATGTGAAAATGATAAGTTAAAGCGTTCAGTCATTTTGATAAAAATATGCAGAGAATTAAACAACACAGCTTGTAACCAAGCAAATGAAAGTTTACATTGTGTGATCAGTGAAGCATGAAGATTTACGACATCGATACAGATATATTTTTGGAAAATTTCTATTGTGTTTAAAAGCAGTGTGAATAAAAGTTCGAGAACATAACATTTTTTTCACAATCTTTTGCCTCACAAGTATTTATAAATCTGTGTCGTGTCAGTTTGTCAGTAGTGTAGTGACACTCCAATGCATTTAACATTAAAAACATTTAGATGTGACATCCTAATTTTCATATGACTTGTAAATCTCAGAAATTAGTAGTCAATCTATTTCATATCCAAAATGAACAACACTTAAACACACTAATTGTCCTCGTTAAAGATCACACAGTACTTTTTTTCTTTTTTTTTTTTGATAACTTATAAAGTTTTTATATGTTATTCGTTGATAACTTTGTTTCTATATATAAGATACATGGCCTTTGATTATATATAACCTCCAGTGAAACACACACAGTCAATTAGATATCATTAAATGACATAGATTAAGTTTGATCACTGTGGTATAACCACTGTTGTGCATTGGTTACCGGTACAAAACGAGCTTAACAACAAAACAAAACACCATGCATGTATTAAAAACAACACATTTGGCGAAGAAATACTTACAACGAATGGTAGCCATGCACATGCATGTCGGGTAAGAAAGAAACGAACAAAAGAACAATGTCAATTGAGGGGAGATAATTCTCAGAAAAAATTCAAACAGGTCTATTTCCTCCATCCACAGAGTCTAATATGAAAACCCCACTAAATGGATCACTAGGTAAATTACACATATAATATGATAATATTGAGATCAAAATGTGTGAATGTTACGCAAGAATTTTAACAGGCTGATATTTGTTTCCTAGATGTAACATATTTATGTATTTCTATCTTAAAGTGTTTATGATTTTGATGTTTTTGTTTCAAAATTATCTAAGATTAATGATAATTAAAAGTTAAATTTTAACTGTAACATTGATTATATATATATATATCAACCGAGTGTGTCACTCACAGAAATGACATCTTTTAAAACTTCATAACTATTGGATTCTAAATCACATAATATAATGAACCCTGGGTTTTAATTTGTGTCAAGTTCCTGTGATTGACAATATGTTATGTGTTCCAGCTATTCATACACCTGTAGGTACCACTCCCACCTATATGTATAGGAATCGTTGTTTAGTGCAGGACTTTGAAACATTGACTAGTTTTTGTCCGTAATGTAGTACCAGTCTCCCCTTCAAGCTATTAGTCCATTTGTGCGTATCTTACCTGATGTCACCATTCAGCAGATATTGATTATTTTGATTTCCGTATAGTTACATGTTTATAGCTGGTATGCCATAAGCAATTTCAAAAAAATAAGTGTCTACAGTTATGGAGTGGTGTAGGGGTCCCGATGGTTCCATTGACGTAAGTATTTATATCTACAGTTTTGGAGTCTTGAGGGGGTCCTGATGGTTCTACTGACATAAGTATCTACATGTATATATCTACAGTTTTGGAGCTTTGTGGGGGTCCCGATGGTTCCACTGACATAAGTATCTACAGTGTATATATTTATAGTTTTGGAGCTTTGTGGGGGTCCCCATGGTTCCACTGACGTAAGTATCTATATATCTACAGTTTTGGAGCGTTGAGGGGGTCCCGATGATTCCATTGATGTAAGTATTTATATCTGCAGTTTTGGAGAGTTGTGGGGGTCCCGATGGTTCCATTGATGTAAGTATATATATCTACAGTTTTGGAGAGTTGTGGGGGTCCCGATGGTTCTACTGACATAAGTATCTATATCTACAGTTTTGGAGTGTTGAGGGGGTCCCGATGATTCCATTGATGTAAGTATTTATATCTACAGTTTTGAGCGTTGAGGGGGTCCCGATGGTATTCTGACACTACCAGACAACTACTATACAACACCAGTTTGATAGTCACTCCCTGGACCTTAACTAGTTTTTAAATTTTCTTAAATTCTTTTCTTTTAACAAATAAATAAATAGGATCATACTGCTTCAGAAATTTCAATTAAATTCACTTTCAATAATGAAATTTTACCCATGATGCATGAATTATAAATATTGAACTTTGAACCATTGTAAGGATATAAAATAGAGTCTAAATACTAAGATAACACTTACAGATCATGCAGTTACCTTCCTTTGATGACATTACTATAAAAGTTACGGACACTAATAGACATATATATATACAAGGTATATCCTACCTACATACATGCTGATGCATCGTATACCAATAACATGTACCAGGTTCCCAAGCAAAGCTTTTAATTTGATAGGCACTAAGACTACACTGGTTTCCTTAATATACCTACCAAAATATACTGGTATACACACTATCACTAATAAAATATATACCTAGCTATACATATAAGTTAATGTTAAACATTTTTATATACCTAGCCAACCACACCAGACTGGGACTCTAACGACAAGCCATACTATCTAGTTAAGCTCATGTTGTAACTATACACTTATAAACTTCAAAGCGTCCAAATTCTGAGTGCATATTTTGAAAATTTTTGATACATGAAAAATGACTTTACAACTACAATGGCATTAGCTCCTCCACATATTTATGAGAACAGTAACATGCCAAAGCTAAACAAATTCTTGGTCTTCGATATTTCTTTAAAATTTACCGCCAAGCAACATGCCAAAGTAAACAAAACAAAAAAATTGGTCTATGACTCAATATTGTCAAATAAAAAAGATTGAATTCAAAATAAACGCCTAATTTATCTCAACGTTGAATGCAGGTTAACAAATGCAGATTTATCTATGTATATATATGGCTAATGCAGACACTGAAGACGATGACAAGGTTATAAGGTCAGAGGTGACATTTGACGGTAATTACCATAACTGACAAATAGGATGGAAGGAAAATAGAGCTCTGCAAGAAAACGTATCAAACACATTCAATCAATGTGAATAGAGGGAGAATGCATCGTGTGTGATTTCGCATTCTAAAAACTGATTTTGTGTACAACTTGGAAGGGGAAAATAAAAAACACAACTTTGATAAAAGCCTATCTATTATGATGAACTGAAGTTATCATTAATATTTTATATAGAATTGTGAAATTCTGAATAAAAGTTTTGGATCTCTAATAATTCTATAAACAATCTCCTGCTGTTAAGAAACATTCTATTGTTAAAATATTGTGACTGTACTGTGATATAGACATTTGTGTCAAACAGCAGTAAGCTAAAATATTTATATGTGAAATTAAATTCAATATATATATCTATATGGCTTTTGTGAACACTTGTGAAGTTATAACAAAATTAAATTCAATCTTAATATGCTAAAGCTCTTTGACAATAATGATCAATCTAGCAGGATAATTTGCAACTAGAACCAATATCTACTAGCTTCGCTCCTTCATATACATGTACATGTATTGTCAACTTAATTATAATATATAGTGACATTTAAAATCCAAAAATAGAAATGTATTATCTTCTACAAATCAAAGATTAAAATTAATTTCATTGTCTTGTTCACAATGGACAGAGTAAAAATAGAAATAACATTTATAACTGAACTACACGTTCAAACAGAGGCCAATGATTGGTGTATTGAAAAAAAGGGATTTAAATATTTTCTGTCATACATAAATATTTGTTCTAGATACTCACCGAATCAGCCTTCTTTACTGTTTTGATCTTCTTCTGCCACAAATCCTACAAAACATCACCAAAACATCACCAACACAAAATCCAATGATCAATCATGATGTACAAATACCATGAGCCATTTCTAAGGATGATTTGTTTTAAGAAATAATGAGCTCTATTATAATTTACATAAATTAAAGAGTATATGTATAACAAAGATTCCATGTGAATGACTGATAATTTTGGAGCTCCTTCCATGCCACCATTTCTACTCTATCATCTAAATAATTTTTAAATGTACCGTATATGACCTAATAAGGGGCTCAGGGCGCGGGTAATTGACAGTGGGGGTGCCCTTATTAAGATTCATTATTCTGAAGTTTTATGAAACAGACTATACCTTATAGCAGAATACCCAGGGCTGTGGAAACGGTAAAATCAAAAAATATTTTGGATGAAGATATCTATTCATTATCAAGCTTAAACATCACTTGAATATTCTTGTAAACTTGTAAACCATGTCAGCTGTCCTTAGGCCAAAGAACTTGTGTTCCACCATTTATGTTCAAATGGAACTCTTTTGTGTTCTATTTATAGACACAGGTGATTTCCCAGATCATATCAGACATTGTTTTCTTTGACCTAATAATTGATTTACAATGTCTCTTACTAGATTTCTGTTCTGAGCAACAGTAAGTTAACAACATGAATGAAGTCTTTTACTTTATCTTCAAATAAATATTGTAAGTTATTATTTGTATGTATGTTTAGATTCGGGTGCACTTTGCACTGACATGTTATCTGTGTAACAGGAGCGGAGAAAATGTAGCGGCCAGACCGTGGTTCGAACCCGGGACCTCCGAACACTAGCCGGATGCTCTACCAATTGAGCTACCTGGTCACCGATGATCGACCCAGTCCAGTCCCGCTACACAACTCCCTCCTTTTTTCCAAGTCTTCGCCCTCGAAGACACACGAGACCCTTATACCACCACCGTGGGTATTTTAGTTGGGCGCCAATTTTGTAACAGGAGAGGAGAAAATGTAGCGGCCAGACCGGGGTTCAAACCCGGGACCTCCGAACACCAGCCGGATGCTCTACCGATTGAGCTACCTGGTCACCGATGATCGACCCAGTCCAGTCCCGCTACATCTGTAGGAATAACTGTTAGACAAAATGTGGCGAAAACTTGTGTTCCAGTGACTTAATTTGCTGAGGAAAATTGAACACATAAAGTAGCAAAACATTTCACATGAATTATTACTTTTGAACACCATTTTGACACTCAGTTAAAGATTTTTTTCTTGGAAAAAAGGTAGGGTAGCCCTTATTAGGACAGGCGCCCTTATTAGGTCATATACGGTTAATATTATTTTTTTGACAACAGAATTATGAAACAAGTAATATCAACTTTTATTAATCACTCATATTGCCCCAGATGAAAATGTACAAGGGAGTTTACTGTGGCAGGAAGCTGAGCACCCACATGGGCAGGTGATACCATTCCTTTTTACATTTGATTGGTGAATCAAACCCCAGATGTCCATGTGATAGGCAAGTGTGTTACCCGATCAACCAAATGAAGACCTCTTTTCTATTTCTAGAGAACATGTACGTCTTGGATCTAACTTTATACATCTTACCTTAATGCTAACCCATGGATGATAACCACCCCTCATTTAGCCATTTTGAATACTACCAATATATTAAAGTCTCCTCAGCCTTATTTTTAAAAGATTTTTTTAACATCACCCTTAACTTATCACCTGCATGGAAAGTAACTTTCACTGAAAGATATGGACACAGTAATAGGATTTATAATTCTTAGACAAGCTATCAAGCTGTATAGATATTGTATGGAAGATTTGCCTGTAAAATTTTTCATGCCTTGCTTGTCTAATGATTGTGCTGAAAACACAAAGAAATACTTAAATACTTTTTACCAATTTGTTTTGTTTGTGTTATCACAGAATTATATTATTTTGTGATCAATGTCTGAGGTATTACTTACTCTGACGACTCTCATCATGTCGGACTGGTCAGCTACTTGGGGGAAGGTGGTCAGTACCGGACTGTGGATCAGTTCTGTAAACATCACCATGTTAGAAACCATAAGACTTTTTATCAATCTTATCAACTTTCTTGATTTCCCATTGAATTATGATCATGATTATATTGTAAGTTCAGTAGGATATAAATGTATAAGTAAATTGCTGTGTTAAATATATTCTCAACACCTGACAACAGTCATATGACACCAGTCTCTGATCACTGAAAAACGATAAGGTTCAATTAATCATTTTCCATCAGATATTTTCCTTAAGAATCAATATATCAAACCCTTAGACAGGTGAATAAGCATCCAATAACATCGGGTACAATATTATTATAATCATCCAGCAATAAGCCCATGTCTGCTAATAAGCCCGCCCATGTCTATTTCAGGTATCAATATTTAAATTGCTGACAAACACGTTGTCTTCTAAAAGCCACCCCTACTTTTAGTCAAAATAAGTCATTAGTCATCACAGGATATACAATTATACACTGACACAGTACCTCAAAGTCTTTACACTTAATCTGCTTACAGATACTAGAGACTATATCAATAATCTGCTTACAGATACTAGAAAATATATCAATAATCTGCTTACAGATACTCGAGAATGTATCAATACAGTCATCGCCAGATGTGTGAGAGAATTACTACTGTTTTCACTGAGAAAAAAAATTAATTCACAGAGGCATGATGAAATAGAGCTTGTTATCGAGAAGTTCAGATAAAAAATATATATTTGTAATATACATATTTAAGTATGTTTGGATTTTTTTTCTTTTTTACATGACTTTCAAAATATTTACATTAACACATCAACATGTCAAACAGGAATGATTAGTAAACAAAACAACATTGTATGAGTTTTGGCAAAACACTTCATCATCTACATCTGTTTAGTCATATCTCTGATCTACACAAAAATAAGAAAAAAATCTAATGTATCCAAACTGTTTAAGCTCATGAATACATAATAAGACCATTTGTCAATTCTATCAAAATAATCTCTTTTCCACAGAAATTATCAGGCACCATTTAGCAATACCCTAATGTAGTTTACTATAACATAATATATCAACATTTATGTATACATGTATTAAATAGATGACAGTTTGAGTTGTATTATCAATGATATAATGAATACAGCCCATGTAATTACCCACCACTGTGAAGGTGTGTAGTATACGTATCATATACATGTTAATCCATAAAGGTACATGTGTACCGATATCTCCTAATACATGTGTATACATATCATATACATGTTAATCCACAAAGGGACATATGTACCGATATCTCCTAATACATGTGTATACATATCATATACATGTTAATCTCCTAATACATGTGTATACATATCATATACATGTTAATCCACAAAGGGACATGTGTACCGATATCTCCTAATACATGTGTATACATATCATATACATGTTAATCCATAAAAAGACATGTGCAAGGATATCTCCTAATACATGTGTATACATATCATATACATGTGTATACATATCATATACATGTTAATCCACAAAGGGACATGTGTACCGATATCTCCTAATACATGTGTATACATATCATATACATGTTAATCCACAAAGGGACATGTGTACCGATATCTCCTAATACATGTGTATACATATCATATACATGTGTATACATATCATATACATGTGTATACATATCATATACATGTTAATCCACAAAGGGACATGTGTACCGATATCTCCTAATACATGTGTATACATATCATATACATGTTAATCCACAAAGGGACATGTGTACCGATATCTCCTAATACATGTGTATACATATCATATACATGTTAATCCACAAAGGGACATGTGTACCGATATCTCCTAATACATGTGTATACATATCATATACATGTGTATACATATCATATACATGTTAATCCACAAAGGGACATGTGTACCGATATCTCCTAATACATGTGTATACATATCATATACATGTTAATCCATAAAGGTACATGTGTACCGATATCTCCTAATACATGTGTATACATATCATATACATGTTAATCTCCTAATACATGTGTATACATATCATATACATGTTAATCCACAAAGGGACATGTGTACCGATATCTCCTAATACATGTGTATACATATCATATACATGTTAATCCACAAAGGGACATGTGTACCGATATCTCCTAATACATGTGTATACATATCATATACATGTTAATCCACAAAGGGACATGTGTACCGATATCTCCTAATACATGTGTATACATATCATATACATGTTAATCCATAAAAAGACATGTGCAAGGATATCTCCTAATACATGTGTATACATATCATATACATGTTAATCTCCTAATACATGTGTATACATATCATATACATGTTAATCCACAAAGGGACATGTGTACCGATATCTCCTAATACATGTGTATACATATCATATACATGTTAATCTCCTAATACATGTGTATACATATCATATACATGTTAATCCACAAAGGGACATGTGTACCGATATCTCCTAATACATGTGTATACATATCATATACATGTTAATCCATAAAGGGACATGTGTACCGATATCTCCTAATACATGTGTATACATATCATATACATGTTAATCCATAAAGGGACATGTGTACCGATATCTCCTAATACATGTGTATACATATCATATACATGTGTATACATCCTGTCTCATTGTGTAATGTTAAACTTTATTTTACTAACACTCAGTTGGTCAGCTTAGTTAAGGATGTGAGGAATTAAGTCAATATTATATCATCAGACAACAATGATGTTATGATAATTAAACCACATCAAATCACATTTCAAATTACCTGTACTTGGAATAAATTCTAAAAACAAAATTATTCATTTGATAAAAAGAACATTTTTGAAATCTCTCTTTTTACAGTGTAGTTGAACAAATCCAGCAACGCACCTAAAATTTACATAAAATCAGGTTTTAATGATAAAATTAATTTTAGTAAATACTGACATTTCAAAAATTATAGTGTTGATTTAGCTGTGTTCAAAGTATCCATTAATTGTAAAAGTCAAAAGTTATCTTGACAGGAAATCTTTTGTGATCAGTCGAAAGTTGGGAAATATTTATTTTCTACCGTAAGAATAGAGCATTTTAACAATCTCTACCCAACAGCTGTAGAACAAAAATGATACCATTTCCATTTACTTTTTCTATGAAGTCAAATATTTCTCATTGCTAGCTCTCCCTAACTTAGCTCTGTATTACATCATATTGAGAAGATCCATCATTACTTTTGTTGGCATCAGATATCACACCATTTCTGATATTGTCAGAGTTTCACAATCTTATTGTTTGTGATGCAAGGGAGTTGGTACAAAGAAATGATTTGATACAATAAAAATAGTCTCTGAGTGACCAAATGTGTTGATAGAAAACATTGATGCTTTATTTAGCTGGTGTACCAGCTGACGTCTGTCATGCTAACAAAGTTCGGACTTGTAATTATAACCGTGAGATAACATACCTGTGGAATCGGGATCAATTCGATCGCGGATCAACTTGTCGGCGAGGATCTGTCTGTAGAATGAGTAGAAGGGGAGCAGACACATACTCCCGACAAACACATCCGGTAAAGTCCTGTTAAAATAGTACACAATATCAGGAATAATACACAATGTCAGGAATAATTCTGGTAAAGTCCTGTTAAAATAATACACAATGTCAGGAATAATATATCTTCAATGTACTCTCAAAAGTCATATTCAGTAAATATTCTCTCTATTCAAACACACTTAAACTCCAAAAAGTCCAAAAAGCAAAAGAAAAGCACTAAGGTTTATATATATGAGTTCTACAAAATGGTTTAAAACACAGAATGCTTAAACTGGCAGATTATGGGGTAAACATGGACATTTACAAGCACGGAGGAAATTAATGCTGAACACTCGAAGTCCTATATGTTATTTTCTCTCATCCCTACCGGTATCATACTGGTCTGTCCAGGTAAATACACCCATGCTTGCTGTGTGTGTATTACCTCGCTTCCGGTGTAGGATAGCCACGCACGCGCAATGATACAAAAGTAGGTCGCCGAACCGAAAGTAGATCTATCTATAGATCTGTAAACACATCGTCTGCTCCATGTTATGTAATCAGATAATAATTTTTTTTATTTATGATATAAATTATGTAAAAAAACACGTTCTTTTATTGTTTTTTATTAATAAAATATGGAACTATATTTTCACGCGAAAGGACACACTAGCTTGGCCGACATCAAGTGATTTGGCTTTGCTTCCAATGACAGGGCTGCCGAAACAACGTTAGACTGTGGAAATGAATGGTTTCCTTCGTTTTTAGAACAGCAAACGTTGTTTGCATATATGGGGTATGGTAAATCAATTGGCGCTGTTCTTTTTTTATTATATGCAGTAGAAAAAAAGTTTGGATTGAGAAAATATTGCGTCTATCTGAGAAAGCTATCGACAGATAGTGCCTATTTTTGCATATTTTAGGTTGGGGAATGAGAGAAAAATACTCAATCATATGTGGTTCATGTAGGATAGGGATATTTCACCCTTTGGGTCACAAAATGTGGTAAAACCCTCGGCGGAGCCTTGGGTTTTACCACATTTTGTGACCCCTCGGGTGGAATATCCCTATCCTACATGACCACATATGATAGAGTCTTATAATCTTCAATTAGATTTTGTCTAACAAAGCCTGTCTTGATAATGCTATCTTACTGTAGTTGGTCTTTGACATCTTTCTTGCTGGGAATGGCTAACTTTACGTGAAGTCTTGGCTGTTTGTTTCCGGACAGTAGAGTCATGAAAGCATTAGAGCTCGCTGTAAGTAAAAAGGTATCAAGTCTCGTTAATAAATAGAAACTTCTTATATCAATTACCTCCGAGTCAGTATTCTGCATAGAGACAATTTTATATAACACTCCCGAGTCAGTATTCTGCATAGAGACAATTTTATATCAATCAAATTAAAAAGATTTCAATGAAACAGTTCATTAGATTAATCACTAGAAAGTCTAGAAATAGTCTTTATCAGATCAGAGAAATCTAAACAGTTACCACATGTGTAACAAACCATTACTCACTTCTCCTGGATATTTCCGGGTCCACAAACACTCCCTTCTCATATGGAGTACCACCATGGACTTCCATTTGATCAAATTGTCTGGAAAAAAAATATCGTCAGTTGAAATCCCAGCATCAGTATCAAAGTTAAGACATATTCTTCTTAACCGAATAGTGAATGATTGTTACAGAGTTTTGTTTGTTCCAAATCTACCGCTGCACCTGCCCTGTAGTAATGACACATGATTTTGTCAGACATACATCAAATGTCCGTTGGTACTAAGTACCTATTTGTGATATTAGATATTTGTGAATGAACTATAAGTTGAAAATCGGGATAGATTGACACAGTACAGAAAATGACTAACAACAGTGGTTGGTGGACTTATTATCAAATCAATGTGACCTGTATGTCACGATTGTCACATTTTACCTGTAATCCTTTTGTCAAATCCATTGTCATCACCTTTACCTACCTGTTGCCTTTGACATTATAATCAACGTCACCTACCTGTTGTCTTTGACATTGTAATCAACGTCACCTACCTGTTGCCTTTGACATTGTAATCATCGTCACCTACCTGTTGCCTTTGACATTGCCATTGTCCTCTAACAACTTAAGATGATGCCAGCCACAACTGAACTCTCCATACTCCTCTGTACTCTGCAGCAAAAAAAATGACAGATGGATCACCTGGCTGTTACAATTATTTTTTAAATGGAATTAATACCCCTCACCCACATTAAACTATATAAGGAAATCATAAACAGAGCAGACCTTGCTCCCATCAACTAATGTATCAGACCTTGCAGGAAAATGATTGGAATGAGAAATCAATTGTAAATGATGAGGTAGCCTGAGGTATTGATCACATTAGTCTCATAATACACTGTAAACTTCTGTCATGTTGATTCCACCAACCCCACCTCCTACACTCACCCCCCCACACCCCCCCCCCCCCCCCCCCCCCCCCCCCACACCTCCAACACCCCCCCCCCCCCACCTCCAACACTCACCCCCCACCTCCTACACTCACCCACCCCCCCACCCACCTCCTACACTCACTCCCCCCACCTCCTACACCCCCCACCTCCAACACTCCCCCCCTCCTACACTCACCTCCCCTCCTACGCACACACTCACCCCTCCCCTACCTCCTAACCCCCCCCCCCCCACACACCCACCCCACAACCCCACCTCCTCCACACCCCTACCTTCCCCACACCCCCACACCCCCAACCCCCACCTCTGATCCCCACCCCACCCCCACCTCCCACAAACACACCTATGGGTGTTTTTAAGAAACTCCATTTTAACCTCATACATAGGCTGTAACTCTCCTAATTTGGGTAACAACAATTTATATACATATATCCATAAGTACCGATAGTATAAAACACAGCTGACCATGATTAGATGTCACATAATCACAATCAGATTACACATACAGTCAAACCTGTCTACAAAATAAGAATTGTCAAAAGACAACGTATATAGCTCGCTGAGTGGGGTGAAATTCAAGTATGTCAAATATGAAATCCCTATCTCATACGGTTAACATACTGTGGCCAAGGTTAAAGTTTTATCAAAATTAGGTCAAAGACCATGGTCAAGGTCAGCAGGTCAACAGATATAAAACCATTGCAAACGACTTGTCACAAGGAACATGTCCTACGTCAAACACCGAAGCTGTGCCCTCATTAGTATTGACACTATACACAGTTGTATGAAAATTCAACCTAACAATCTATGGATCCTGATGCTGTCGACGTCGGAAGTATAGAACTTAGTAACTCTCCTGGACTTCGTCCTGGCAAGCTAATGACCATTATGGGCAAGTGGCCTTTATAGAGAGGTTCATATCCACCGAGATGTATTACATTGGGAGTCATAAAAGGTGGTCATCACGGACAGGTTTTTGCTATATGGATGAATTTCAGGGCAGGTTTGACTATAATTACTGTAGATAGCAACATTTCACTATGGTAGATTATAGTATTATGGCTTGATTACAGGTATGTAACACAATTAACGTAATTATGGTCATTTCAAACACAGTTAAAAAACTTCGGCATGCTTTCAAAAATGTTAAAATTGTAAATAAGAAGAAAAAGAAAAAAAAATATACCACACACATCAACCACAGTATCCATACTGCAATTAAGTCTACAGAAAAAACTCCACTTAGCCAGTTCACAAATTATAATTCATTAAAATATTTTAGTTAAATTTAAATCATTTTTAGTCATGTCAATATAACAATTACAGTAAAAGTATATTTTTAATAGAGAGTAAAATTTCTCACACAATTAGTATAAAAGACAGAAGAATAAAAAAGCAATAATTAACCAATTTCATGGCAATATTACACAGGGACTTGTAGTAATGATTGACACCATTACAACAGACGACCATCTACAGGAAACAAAGAAACACGTGTATGTGATAAGTAAACAAACGGTGTTAGCTATATGAGGCACACGCAAAACTGTTAGTTCTGTGAATGATGAAGACAGTTCCTCTAGTTGCACTCTACTCACATTTTCTTCATTTTCCTGTTTCAACTGAAGTTACAATCCTAATTTACTTACAAACACATGCACGACTGATAACTACAAAACAATCCAGCTTGACGTGAAAATGCAAACATGATGATCTACTCATCTAGTAGATAATAATGACTGAATTTCGATTGTAAAAATTCCACTTTTTCCTTGCAGAAAAAGAAATGGTAAATTGATTTTCATCATGAATACTTAATTGTCTAACTTGACAAACAATCAAAGAAATATGATTTTTATAATATTTTTTTTTTTACTATGATTTTATTTGCTTGTACAGGTATTATCATCAGTCGGTATGTTGAAACCTATGTGAAAGGACACTTTGTATACATACACATGTGTTCAGAGGTTATCTTGGGTGTCTGATAATCTAGCAGTATGTACAACCAGGGGGAGAGGTTAGAAAGTCATTAACATGATATCAAGTGTCGAGATTATGTTCATGTATAGTAACATTTAAGCGAAGGGAGGCAACTCAGACTGGTAAGTATATAATACATTGAAGCAGTATGCATAACTGATCTGTACATGTGATATAATTAACTACCATTAAAAATAAAGCAACATGCACCTGTTGATGAATGTTTTTTCTTCTGAATCACTTACACTTTAAATATTTTTAACGTAAACTGACACTGTTTTAAGCAGTAGACATCCAAGACATTAAACAGAAAAAGATATTGATAATTTTAAAATGTAATGATTACAGATCCATTTTGTTACTACACCACCTTTAGCAGCCTATACAAAATTTGACCTTGACCTCTGACCTCATCACTAAACATATGACCTTGACCTCATCACTAAAGTCAACTTTCACCAAGTAAGATTTGACCTTAACCTTTGACCATACTTATGAATTACCTTGGTGCCAACATCTTTTTATAATGCCATAACAAGATGTTAGAAGATACAAAATCTGACCTTGACTAATGACTCATTGACCTTGAGTTTGCTGCCATGTGAAATGAGGAACTTTTTAGGATTGTGAGAAAATCTAAGGAAATTAAACTGTGGACAGCCAGCCAGCCAGACAGACAGACAGTCAGACAGACTGATAGACAGACAGACAGACAGACAGACAGCCAGCCAGCCAGACAGACATACATAAAGACAGACATACAGACAATAACTATAGGTTAACTGTGTCAACTATACAGGGCCCTAATAACTACTGTATCGTCAGTTCTATGTAATTCTAGGAAGTGTATTACCAAAGTATATCAATACTATATTTTGTCATATGTAAGACAACAGTAATAATTAATTTACTATTATATTAACTGCCAATATCTATCAAGCCATGTTTACGGTTATACAGGGGTTTGGTAATACATTGAAGAAAACACATGGTGAAATTTATATGAAAAACATGAAGGAATATGGAAATTTTGCCACATATTACCAATAATTAATGAGGTATTCAAATGATGGGCACTAAAGTTTTACAATAGTGATATCACTAAATACTAGACTAGTGTCATGCCTAGCAGTACTACAAGGTATTGTAACTATTGTAGTTTGTGTGAGTTAATATGACAGTAGATGTTGTCTAACCTAGGACTACTAACTTCTAACTCCTGTTCATTACAAGGGACTTTAATATTGGCAACAATTTCTATAAAAACTCGGAAATAATACGAAACACTGATTATAAGTCAATTCTTCGATAGATCTACATATGTCAGTCTATCAGATATTGGAATACACTTAAAACAGCATAAAAAAAACCAGAACTTGTTTTCAGAAAATACGAAATAAAGGACAATAAAACAATAACACACATGCAAAAATGGATATGAAAATGTTTTCAGTTTTCATAGTATGCCAAATTTTCTGGTTAAGTTAAAAAAAAAAAACTGCATTCTGAATATCTGATATTTTCATGCTAAATAGCGAAAATTTCCTGTAATCGATTCATAGCTTGAGCAATACTTACCGTTCTCACATATGACATGCAAAGCTCAAACAGGATTCCTATTAACAGAAGAAAATATCACAATTATTTTAAAAGTATTTGCCCATATATAATTTGAAAAGTATCACAGAGCCTTTAAATGTACTGTATTTACTTGGCAATTAGCCAATAACTGCAAATAAGGCCACCTGATCTATGAGTCTTTTGCAGAAAAGTCAACCCCCACCCCAACAAAAAAAAAAAATAAAGTACATAGAGGTCCTCTGTAAACAATCAAACTTATTTGTTAAGTTGTTTATAATAATCTTAACTTATCATTATTGTGAACAATTCTAAAATAGAGTGCATGATTACCTATATTTTCATGTACACTATTCGTTCTGATGAAGAATTCTGCATGCTGAATGGGGTCCATCTGATTATATTCCTGAAACATCAAAAATATACATGGATTCATTGTGATGATTGGAAGGAGCAATGGGAATTGTAAGTTCTCTGTAGAGATAGGAGTCCAACAGTCTCTCAGATTTTGATTCTGAACGGAATGCTGATTCCCTAAAAAAAAGTCAATTTTCCAATAGATGTTTGTCCTTACCATATATATTGTTCAGATTATATAGAATCTTACATGGACCTGTTCTGTGGTCAGGGATAGCTCAACCTAAGTCTAAGAGTTCGGCTGGACAGCATGAAAATGGCCAGGCCCTTATACTCCTTACCCTACTGTTGGATTGGGATCCCTGACACAGACCCACCCTCTACAGCCCCTCATACTTACCCTACTGTTGGATTGGGATCCCTGACACAGACCCACCCTCTACAGCCCCTCATACTTACCCTACTGTTGGATTGGGATCCCTGACACAGACCCACCCTCTACAGCCCCTCATACTTACCCTACTGTTGAAGTTCCACGTCCTCTGATCCTTGTCCACAGTGGCAACCTTTATTGTGTGGATGTTACTCAAAATCTGAAACATATGAATCCAAGTTCTTTATATCTGTGACTTAAAATGTTCAAATAGTCATAAACAAGAACAGATTTCATCAATTTACAACTTTGTAGAGTAAAGAAAATGTTTTGTGCCTTAAATTGGACTTCAAATACGTTTCTTGCATAAGGTTTCACAGTTTCTGTTCTGCAAACATTTTTTGAACTTAAAAATTTAAAAACTGACGCTTTTATATCATAATGTGTGAAATTAAAGAATATTATAATATATATTAACTTACATTTTGGCCATCAAATAGACAGACTCGCACATGTCTTCCTTTGATTGACAGACCTGTAAGAAAAAAAAATTGATATCATTTTAAAAATGTAAAAGTCTGTAAGAATGTTCCTTACATTGTTTCAATCCATTATGACTTACTTGTGAATTTCTAAGGCCAACTTATTTGGAGAAATGAAAGTATTTTGATATAAAAATTTCACCTAAAACAAAAAAACAACAAAAAATTTTTTTTTTATCTTATCTTCATGTTTGTTTTCAATATCCATTTAAAACATTTTCTTAGGAGAATGTCAGACATCAAAAGATTCTCTTTTTTTTGGCAAGTAAAATAAGTAAAAGTTTGGTTAATAGAAAACAACAATTCCCCAGTGAAAAATAAAACTGGTACAGTCAATTCAACAGTTTTGTGTTTATGAATTAGCACTCACAAATGTGTCTTCTGAAGAACAGTGAAGAAGGAATTGATACTCTAAGTACCAGGTATATCTTTTCAATGAATCAAAATTTAGACCTTGTAATCAAGTAGTAAATACACAACACAATGTATTTCATGACAACAAAGATATTGTATTCAGAAAAAAACAAAACAAAAAAAAACCTATAATTTTTTCTATTCAATATCCATGTAATGTAATACTAATAATGAGCACTGTTTTCCTCCATTTCATCACTAAAATATTTATATAATTAATTTTTACATTCTTTATAAATATTGTTCTGGAAAAGTGCTCACTACAATTATTATGTCCTTCTAGAAATGTTTTAAAAATCATCCAAATATTATAATTTATCATGGTGACAAACTGTATGAACAGTGAATGGCTATAATTCTTTTCTTAAACAAGAAACAGATATTTCACTGACTTCTCTAGGTCTTATTCTGGATTTTAATGAAAATTCTAAATGCTTTCACGTGTCATACCTTCTCCTGGACACGAACTCTAATACCATGTATAACATATTACAGATCAGTAGACATACATTTAGTGAAATCATTTCTGTTACACATCAAGATAAAACAATAAATATTATTATGTACCGCCAAATGACATACAGGTAGTTATTTTCCCACTATTTTACAGATTTTCTGTGAGAGGCAAAATATCAAAGTCAAACGGCCAAGCTAAATAATAGCACAGAAGTTTTTTGATTTGTTAGAAACTGATTTCAAATTGCTGTTAGTATTTGTGGCACCCCACTGTAACACTTAGTATTTGTGGCACCCCACTGTAACACTTAGTATTTGTGGCACCCCACTGTAACACTTAGTATTTGTGGCACCCCACTGTGGCACCCAACTGTAACACTTAGTATTTGTGGCACCCCACTGTAACACTGTAGTATTTGTGGCACCCCACTGTAACACTTAGTATTTGTGGCACCCCACTGTGGCACCCAACTGTAACACTTAGTATTTGTGGCACCCCACTGTGGCACACCACTGTAACAATTAGTATTTGTGGCACCCCACTGTAACACTTAGTATTTGTGGCAACCCACTGCAACATTTAGTATTTATGGCACCCCACTGTAACACTGTAGTATTTGTGGCACCCCACTGTAACACTTAGTATTTGTGGCACCCCACTGTAACAATTAGTATTTGTGGCACCCCACTGTAATACTTAGTATTTGTGGCACCCCACTGTAACACTTAGTATTTGTGGCACCCCACTGTAACACTTAGTATTTGTGGCACCCCACTGTAACACTTAGTATTTGTGGCACCCCACTGTAACACTGTAGTATTTGTGGCACCCCATTGTAACACTTAGTATTTGTGGCACCCCACTGTAACACTGTCGTATTTGTGGCACCCCACTGTAACACTTAGTATTTGTGGCACCCCACTGTAATACTTAATATTTGTGGCACCCCACTGTAACACTTAGTATCTGTGGCACCCCACTGTGGCACCCAACTTAAATACTTAGTATTTGTGGCACCCCACTGTAACACTGTAGTATTTGTGGCACCCCACTGTAACACTGTAGTATTTGTGGCACCCCACTGTAACACTTAGTATTTGTGGCACCCCACTGTAATACTTAATATTTGTGGCACCCCACTGTAACACTTAGTATCTGTGGCACCCCACTGTGGCACCCAACTGTAATACTTAGTATTTGTGGCACCCCACTGTAACACTGTAGTATTTGTGGCACCCCACTGTAACACTTAGTATTTGTGGCACCCCACTGTGGCACCCAACTGTAACACTTAGTATTTGTGGCACCCCACTGTAACACTGTAGTATTTGTGGCACCCCACTGTAACACTTAGTATTTGTGGCACCCCACTGTAACAATTAGTATTTGTGGCACCCCACTGTAACACTTAGTATTTGTGGCAACCCACTGTAACATTTAGTATTTATGGCACCCCACTGTAACACTTAGTATTTGTGGCACCCCACTGTAACACTGTCGTATTTGTGGCACCCCACTGTAACATTTAGTATTTTTGGTACCCCACTGTAACACTTAGTATTTGTGGCACACCAATGTAACACTTAGTATTTGTGGCACCCGACTGTAATACTTAGTATTTGTGGCACCTCACTGTAACACTTAGTATTTGTGGCACACCAATGTAACACTTAGTATTTGTGGCACCCCACTGTAATACTTAGTATTTGTGGCACCCCACTGTAACACTTAGTATTTGTGGCACCCCACTGTAACACTTAGTATTTGTGGCACCCCACTGTAATACTTAATATTTGTGGCACCCCACTGTAACACTGTAGTATTTGTGGCACTCCACTGTAACACTTAGTATTTGTGGCACCCCACTGTGGCACCCAACTGTAATACTTAGTATTTGTGGCACCCCACTGTAACACTGTAGTATTTGTGGCACCCCCCTGTAACATTTAGTATTTGTGGCACCCCACTGTAACACTTAGTATTTGTGGCACCCCACTGTAACACTTAGTATTTGTGGCACCCCACTGTAACACTTAGTATTTGTGGCACACCAATGTAACACTTAGTATTTGTGTCACCCCACTGTAACACTTAGTATTTGTGGCACCCCACTGTAATACTTAGTATTCGTGGCGAGACTGTAACACTTAGTATTTGTGGCACCCCACTGTAACACTGTAGTATTTGTGGCACCCCACTGTGGCACCCCACTGTAACACTAAGTATTTGTGGCACACCAATGTAACACTGTAGTATTTGTGGCACCCCACTGTAACACTTAGTATTTGTGGCACCCCACTGTAACACTTACATCTATATAAAATATGTTATTAATAATCAAAGAAAACATGAGAAAATCCAAAGTTAACAAGCTTTACATGAAATCCAACCATCAAACACACTGGTTAAAACACACTACAACTCATTACTCACTGGGTTCTACTTTCTTCCCCTTCTCATCTGGATAATTCACAGTTCAATGATTATCATAATATTATATTCTATAGGCAAAGTGCAAAATCTAATGTGTTATCATATGCATGGAAAGCCTGTTTATTATCATGATTTAAAATAGTTTTTGTCAAATTGGTTTCAGTAAATGATAACTAGAGCTTAGAATGAGTTATAGAATCAGGTTTTGCCATCGCTGCCATAGTTATTTGAGTTTATGTAAAGTTTTTTTTCATCTCAGTGAAAAAATATAAGGTTGGTGGAGTTACCTCCCTTTATATATGCATCTATACACACATTGAAATGATTTTGGTGTACAATGACCTTGTCAGAGACCACATGACTTACCTGTACCAGGGACAGGGATCTGTCTACAAGCTACTACAGAGACCAGCCTCTCTATCCTGGAAGGGCGTGGCCTGATCTGTAACCATAGCAACAAAAAAATATCATTGGAACTTCCTACTTCGCTTAACTTAGTCAAACAGGTTAAATACTTTTATTAGTGATCTCTTAATATATCATTATCTCCATTTTTAAAACTCAAAGAATTATGATATACTTACCTTGCCTACTTTAGGATCAAAGAATAAGTCAGCATATGCCAGGTTCGAGGGGGCCAGTTTGGGGGCCAGGTATCTCTTCATGGTGAATTTCTCATCTAAGGACAAAAACAAATAAAGAATGTAAAAGTCTGCTCACGAAATATACAATAAAACATGGTTTTTACAATGTCTGCTCACAATAAAGTTCATTTTCTATCAACAGGTAAAAGCCCATCAACATTAAAATCCTAGGAATCATGCTGTCTCCTGGCTAGGGTACTTTGAGTCATAACCTTGTATTGCTATTCATGTTGCCAAACTTGTAACCAGATAGATTTTCTAATGTTTTTCAATAAAGCTAGTCTCTTAATATAGGTGGTCTCTTAATAGAGGTGGTCTTAAAACACAGGTATCTGGCCTCACCAGGAGACTTACCATCATGGAACTTTGGCCCCAGTGTGGATGGTCTGAACCCGGAAGGGACTGCTCCGAGGGCATGCAACACATCTGTGACACTAGTCTGAAATATTCAGAGAGAAAATGTCAAGTTTCTGGTAACATTTTTAAACTGTAAATATAATGTACATACCTATTATCCATACACTTTACACTTTTTAACGTCACAAAATCATAAATATGTGTTATAGACACAAAATATTAAATTTTATATAACAAATAGGGACAAACATGCATTTAGTTTCAAGGATTATTAAATAATTACAATTTGTTATCTTTAAATATCAACTGGTTCACAGAGCATTATGTGTACATCACAAAACAAAAATGTTACAAAACAAGGTCTTACAAACACTTAATTGTGGGTGATTAAACCATATTTTAAAATGTACTCATTCAAATTAGACTTATTGGTTTACTTATAAAAGTTAAGGTAGAAAGGTCAATTATATTTTAACAATCATGTAGATGATATTAGTAGAGAAAGGTGTAGGGATGAGTTTCAACACAACTTTTCTAGCTACAGAAACCATTGCTGTATTGCATGCATTATTTACAGTAAGTAGAGTATCATGTGATGTTTGTACAGCACTTTTCGAATTTACATCAATATTATATAAAACTTTCATGTAAATTTGTAGTGTATCAGTTTGAGGCTACCTAATATCGAATTTGTCACTTTCTTACATACTGAAATGATTTCTGATAATTATCTATTGGAAGAAGCTTGAAAGAAATCAAAGCAAAGTATTCTGCCTTGAACTGCATATCCTCACAAGCTGTTTGACATACAAATGTGTCATAATTATTCATTGTTCTATAACTGAGATTAAAAGTCATGCTATGTTTATAAACTTGATGTTAAACACAACACAGCCCTCTACCTAGGTCTGACATCACTGTAATGGTTACATCTACTGATACCCAGCCGATAATTTTGTTTGTGGCACATTTCAATGATGCCCGACTGATTTTGATAGTGCTACATTGAAAGAATGTACAAATATTAATTTTGATAATGAAATGCCTTGAAGATGAGTGGACGTGATTTTGATAATGTAATGTCTTGAAGATGAACAGATGTGATTTTGATAATGTAATGCGTGCCTTGAAGATGAACAGATGTGATTTTGATAATGTAATGCCTTGAAGATGAGCTGACGTAATTTTGATAATGTAATGTCTTGAAGATGAACAGATGTGATTTTGATAATGTAATGTCTTGAAGATGAGCAGACGTGATTTTGATAATATAATGTCTTAAAGATGAGTAGACATGATTTTGATAATGTAATGTCTTGAAGATGAGCAGACGTGATTTTGATAATGAAATGTCTTGAAGATGAGCAGACATGATTTTGATAATATAATTTCTTAAAGATGAGCAGATGTGATTTTGATATTATAAGGATGGCCATAGATGTAGGCAATGATTTTGATAATGTAAGATTTTAAGACACACAAACCTTGATTTTTTTTAGTACAATATCTTAAAGATGCACAGACAATGATTTTGATAGTACAAAATTTTAAGGATGCATAGCTAATGATTTTGAGAGAAGACTCATTGCATGATGGATGGAAGATAAAGAAGTTTGAGGATAAAGACATCATTTACAGAAGAAACAAGGACACTGAGCCATGAATGACTTGGAATGGAGGACACACCATGAAAAATGTGTAAGGTGAACAAAATGAGATAAACTCTCATCAGATGGTGTAAAGGCATGCTGAGACAAGCTTGGTTTTCAGAAGGTGGTATGGCCATCATCGAGGATAAAACTAACATCAACTGATAGAACCAAACTACATTATGAAGATGTGCATTGTATGAAGCATAACAGGTCTGTTGTATCATTGGTTGAACATGCGTGTGTCGGACAAGCACACAATTATTTTTGGCTATTTTTTTATGTCCTACATATAACGGAACCTTGCTAATTTGGACTGTTTTGATAAGGATATTCAGAAAAATATTTACAAAATAATGATGTTTCATGCAATTTATGTTTACTTAAATTTTATTTTCAAAGGAATTCTAAGTGTGTGTATCATTCTTATGCTAGAATTTGTGAATGTATCAAAACTGAAATCTTAAAATATTTGCAAGGAAACGTCAGGTAGTCTGAAGTACTATAGGCTCTGCTGCATCTCAGGAATGCTTACCTGGTTCATTAACTGAAATTTGTAAACACATGGGTATTGTAATGACAAATATTGTCTGAAAGTGTACTTATTCTTTACTCATAGAAATATCTGCTCCAGTAGTAGTTTCCTATAAAATTTTCATCCCTAAAAAATATGCATCTCAGGACCCTAGACCTTTTTTTCCCATTATTTGTCAAAGGTATATAAATTTTTTTAATTAGTAAAGTTTTCAGGAGTTCACTGTAAATTTAAACAAAAAATTTGGCTTCAATATGAAAAATATGTAATTCAGTTAAGAATCGGGCCAATTGTCAGGCCAAATCATTAAAGCACTGTCCCCAGGGGCTGTGTCCCCCTTTATGTAATAAGACTGTCTGTCCCCGGGGGCTGTGTCCCCCTTTAAGTAATAAGACTGTCTGTCCCCAGGGGCTGTGTCCCCCTTTATGTAATAAGAGTGGTATGACAGTAATACCAGGCATGTGTAACCCAACACCAGTGTCAAGGGATTCAGTTGTTAGGAATGATCATGTGACAGATGCAAATTAATTTCCGATTCCAATAAATGACAAAATGAAGATGAGAGATTATCAGATATAGGTACAATGTAAACGTATGAGAAGATAAGTCAGACAAATATCGTAAACTCTCATGTTAATGAATGATGAAAAGAAAATAACTGTTTAATTAATATTGATAAATAGAATATGCTTTGTTAGTTTGGTAACCATAGTAACCCTCACTAGACAGACACAGATGTGTCACTCAGAGACTTGATAACTAATTATTTACTTTGTGTAGTCTCATCCCTCTTTTTGCTATGTTCTGAAAGTCACAATTATCAAAAAAATTATAATAATGAAAAGAAATCAGAGTTAATTGTATAAATTCAGCAGAAACAGCCACCCAGTAGCTAGTCCTCAGCTGGTCCCCCTATAATGAAGCGGCAGTTTTGACCTTCAAAAGAGTACAATTGTATATGTAAACTTCAGCCATAGATCTACACCAGCCATGCTCTTCTAGACCTGTACACATGCAATTGTAAGATACAACAATATATCAACAGACCACATCTCACCTTTATTCACACTTAAAATTCACTCCATGAAAAAATTTGTTCTGCCATTTTCCATATGTATGTATTGTTATGATAATTTCAGAAATGTTCTGCTAGAAAAGTACATGTAATACTTTTGTTAGAAAATATAACTCCAAGATGCGACATAATCTTGTTTTGACCTTTGACTCCTGGAATGGTTGAATTCCATGACTTCAAAATTTTGTGTCAGAAAAACAGACAATATTTCATATGTCATTTTTTTTTTTTAATTGTTTCTTCAAATTGAAAAAAAAAAAAACATAATGTAAAGATCCTATAGCTGTATCAGTTTTGTTCAGTTCTTCAATTATAGTAAATTTGACAATTTGAAAATGGTGCAAATTTGAAGCATTATGACCCAATTTTATGTCACAATGTCCAATTCAAATAAATAGGCTGACAAACGTGTGTATATTTAGCAATGTATACTGCTTTGTGTAGTGAGGTTTACACTATATATAAATGCCATGTGACATTCCAGAGTGGTGATACAACTGTCCAATAATTGTGAGGTATTTAGGGATTTGTATGTGTGTGATATACCTTCTCACAAGTGTTAATATCATGTAAACACAATCACATGGCAAACACAAAACATTTACTGGTGATTAGTTAGCACTGCAAAACATAAAATATACAGAAAATTAACTGGGAAAATGGGAATTAATTCAGGTTTTAAACTACATGTATCACTAACCATAAATCAACTGGGATTCAGGTGATGTTTTTACACTATAAATGACTAAGCGTATCTTTTGCGACTATATACATGTATATATTTTTTTAGTTATGAAAGCATAAATGTATGAATTTCTAGACTATACTATAACATTAACTAGTTGTTAGGCTATCAATATATTCTATCTTGAATAAACTTAAGATAAATTCAATTCTGCTTTGATTTCAGGCTCTGGTTTCACGATATCATTCCTATATAAAGTTGTGATCTTAGGCAAAACTTTCTCTACAGGAAGAAAAGACTGAAGTAAGGTAAAATCTTGGTTACAATATTTAATGAAACTGTGTTTATATTATGATAGGTGTCCTGATATTTCTGATTTCCTAGGAACCTACTACTGTAATGTCTGTTTAACTACAACAACTGATATACCACTATATAGCTGTACCACTGTGGGGAGACAGTACGATACACAGTGACAGGCACGACCAGGGACATAACGGTCATGTATGACTCCAGTAGTGTTATAACACTTATTATACAGTATATCTATAGCAACAAAATAGCAAATACTGCATGATTATTCTATAGATATTTAAAAAAAAACTTCCATGAAAGTTTTCTTTTGTTTTTCTTTTCTGCATTTTTTTGTTTTTTTTTTTAATTTAATTTAATTTTTTTTAATTTTTCCGCTTTTTTTTTTTTTTTTTTTTTGTTTTTTTTTTCAAATTTATTAAATAAGACTTTTTAATTTAAGATGGGAGCCCTAAAATTCACAATATACTTAAAACTACACAGCCAAAAAAATTGTGTCACACATGAAAGTTTGTCCCTCTTAACACATCAGCCAACAAACCATACTTACAGAAGGCTAGAACAAATAGACACACAGGTTATATATCAGAAATCCGAGTACAAAAGTTACATCTACTATCACCTACAGATCTATACATCTTAGTGACATTCAGAACTGTTAACCCAAGAATCACAAAACTTTCTTTTGAATGTAAAAAAAAAAAAATAATTAGTCCGTAAAAATTGAAAAAAAAAAATATAACTAGATGCTACAAAATCATATCTTGACTTCCAAAACAGACAAATTAAGAAGGTTAAAAGATTTTCTTGGAGATTACAAGTCTTTGTGATACTAGGGCAAAACTGTTCTTTTAAAAAGTTGACAATAAAACATGCTGAAAAAAACATTTAGCCCAATACATTAAGATCTGTAGTTTTAAGATAACACTCTAAATGCTGATGCCAAAAATTTTCTTAATTTGCATCCAACAGCAAATATCACAATGTCACATGCATATACAGTAGTCTGAAAAAATAATACTCAAACTTATGGAGAAATACTTATTTGCAAAAACATAACTTTTTAATTTGTCGCCTAGGTCCCATTTGTGTGCATACATACATGTGTGGAACAATGCACAAACTTGGTATACATGGCTATTGAACGGAAAACTATTCTTATACTACTCATATCTACCTGGTATTATCTTTGAAAAAGTTGTTATATATGATGAACAAAGTCGAATGGGGGTTTCTATCCATGGTCAAAACATTTTCTATTTCAGATGAACTATCAAACCAATGTTCTTACATAAGATCTTCGATTTATATTCCAGTTTAACATACAATGTATTTAAATTTCATTTAAACATTAAAATCTTAATATTATGACCCTCATTTAATTAAAAACCTACCATCAATTTCCAAGATTGCCATTTTTTTTATCACATTTTGAACACATCTTTGTCATTAATAAGTATTTAATATCTTCATTGTATTAAATTTATTTTTAATACAGGACTGTAATAATACATGTATTTCAGAGTAAGGAAGAGATAAAAATAATCTAAAAACGTGGCTACTATTCCTGGCTTTGTAAAAATGAAAATCAGGAATGGTAAAAAACTTTATAATATTCACTCGACAAATAATAACAGGATTTTTTTTTTTCACTCGACAAATAATAACAGGATTTTTTTTTTATATACTAACAAGATTCTGTTGAGTTAGAAGTTTTGTTCATACAATTTAGTTTTCCACTTATAAAAAGAATCATAAAACTAAATATTTTATCAATCAAAACAGAAAAACACACTAAAAATGAAAGCTCTGCAAAAGCAGCATGACTGTATTTGTGTAGCTACTCGGTAGTTAACACAACAAATATATTTAAAAAATGGTGTACAAAATAAAACCCACAAATTTAAACTGTAGAATATCTATATATGATTTAAGCAGCAAACATCAACACACTTCAGTATACTGTAGATATCGCCTTTACTTACCTCTTGTACCGCCTTCTTGATAGGCGACCACAACTTCTTCCCACTGCAGAGAAAAAACAAAAAATGTATATTAAAACTACCAGTGAAAACTATGACCACATAAGACATATCAATGTTCGCTAGTAAATTTAATTAACAATTAAACGCTTGGTAGATTGTATTTATTGGCAAGATCAATGCAATCTGGGTGACAGATAAATAGAATGACGCCCGTTAGCGTTTAATTGTTATATTGACATTAAGATATGTTAAACTTCAATTTCTCTTTGCTAAATCTGGGGTTTAAGTTCAGCTATTCCCCTGTTTGTTCAATTCAAAGAACGACACATGTGAAATCGATTTCATTGCAGTGCTTGGTTTGCATTCAAATTGATGTGTAATACAAAGCCTCGGCGTGACTATGATCAACAAAGCACCAAAATGACGTCATATTTACACGATTGTTCTAAGTTGCTAGGTTTGATTCACCCGCAACGCATTGTCAAACATTTTTTTGACGCTGACGGAAGTGACGTCATGTGATCTGGGCTGCATTTATATGGTGATCAATGCCATCTGGTTTAACACAGGGAGTAATGGGAGACTGTCACACAGATAATATAAGATTACAGAATTTTATAGATGGAAGTCACCTTTAATTTCAAAACTTGTTAACATTTAAACTCTTCTCTAGGTGAAGTTCTCTCTCTGTTGATAAGTACTGGCAGTGTTTAGCTTCTTATAAAGCATGATACGAATCTTTTCTTTCTGATCAAAGTATTGAAATCTTTCTCAAGTTAAAGCTAGTACATTTTGCTGACACAGACTACGACAGTCCATCATAAGATGGCATGGTCAGTCTTGATTAGTTTTACAGAAATTTAGAAAATTCAAGTTTGTCGTATTTTAATACCGTAAATATGAATAGTTCACTAAACTGTAGAGTTTTTATCAATTTATATAGTATTTCATAGTTTGTGTGTAACAACTTCATAGAAATTATATTTTTTATCGTAGATTATGTACAACTTCCATTAGGCACATAGGGATTCGTCTCAATCACCTTAAAATAAAGACAATCCATAAATGCTTTAGTTTTTGTTTAACTTCCTATTAACAGCCAGGGTCATTTAAGAACGTGCCTGGTTTTGGAGGTGGACAAAAGCCGGAGTACCCAGAGAAAAGCCACTGACCTAAGGTCAGTACCAGGCAACTGCCCCACATGGGTTTCAAACTCACAACCCAGAGGTGGAGAGCTAGTGATAAAGTGTCGGGACACATTAACCACTAGGCCACATTGGCCCCCTATTCTTAAATGCTTAAAGAGTTTAGAAAATTTGTTTTCTAAAGATTGATCTTAGTTAAATTTCTTATTAAACTTGCATTTTACACCAATGACCTAATTATTAGGCTGATAAGATACGTGACACAGAAAGTAATGATCACTACATATGTGACAGATTCAGACTCTGTCCACTTACCTTTTGGCTGTACCTGGTTCATCTTCATCTCCCTCCTCCTCATCATCTTCTCCCTCTGTCAAATACACAAACCATATCAGATCTTAGTATTAAACAAAGATTTTGGGTAGGTAGGGGTCATAAGAGTACAGTTATGTTTTCACAATATAACATATTATGGTAATAATTTATGACATAAACTAACAATGATTCCATATCTATACCCAAGGCTGAATACAATTACAATGTATTTACCTTTATAAAATTGAACAAACGTTTGCACAAGTTAAAGGGACACCAACAGTCACAAACTAGCAGCATAAACTTACCATCATCTTTCTGAATATCCTTGTATTTGTTGTGCATCTATCAGACAAAATAGAAAAGAAAAGATATTTATACATAGGTATGTGTGAACATGTCAATATGAATCTTATTTAGCATGAATTTAAATGTAATTCCAAAACCTTTCGATATGAGTTTTTTTTTTGTCTCATCAAAGAAATTACTACTGAATAACTTGTTGGGCCAATATAAAGCCTGTCATTCGATATGTGTCTGGTGCTGTTTGTCTTGTTTTGTATTGTTGAACATCCTATCAACAGCCATGGCCTGGTACTATATTTATCCCGTAATAAGCCCAGGGGTCGACACAGAAACTTGATGATATATCAACTGTACTCCAATAGACATATGAGCCTATTACTAGACATTGGCTTATTGTAAAATAATAATGATATCCAAATTATATCTGTGATGCACAGTGAAAATTCTTTAAACTGAATCCTGACTTGTGCTAGAGATTAATAATCATATAGATATTTGAACTGACCATGACTTCGACTTCTACACCTGAATATATTTGACTGACCTTGACTTAATCATACACTATAAACATCTAACCTTAACATATCATGATAAAGAACTGACCTTGAGGTAAGTTGAGGGTACAACTCCAGATTCACCAGCAGCATTTTCAGCCTCCCACCATCCATCATCCCTGTAAAAACCATTCTAGTTAACTAGCTGTGTCATTATTTTAGAAATCTACAAGTTATGTTAGAAAACTTAAAAATCATAAACAAGGGAGAACAATATATTGGGAATTATTCTTCCTAGTTTCACTTTCACTTACTAAATACAGTATGTGGCTCTACAATTTATGATTGATAGATGCTTTGGAGTGGTTTTTATTTACATAGTACTGATAAAAATGCATGTACTTACTTGGTATGTAATTTAATATAAAAATGATAAAATAACTCTTCAATATTGAAGTATAAACTTTTTGTATATTTCATCAGAATAAAATTTCATGTGCTTATTTACAGACTCACTAGATGATTTTTACAATGAGAATTTATTTTCTATTGTAAATCAGCTTTTTAAACATAACATATATACATATTTCTAAAATCAAGTGAAATAAAATCTGTATCTAGATACAAAACAATTAACAATATTGAACATGAAATGAACAATTTTAAAATTAAAATACAACACTTCAAAACAGGATTTCAAAATAATATCATTAACATGACATTGTGTGAATCAACTTTAATTCTAAACAAAGATTCAGTGAGAAAATGATATACATGTATTCAACTCTAGTCAAGTTACATCGACCTTACCCCTCAGGCACACTTCAGGAAAAAACAGGAGAAAAACAGGCCATGAATCATTGACAAAAAGGGTTTGTAACACATATTTCAATTTGAAGTTTTTTTCCTATTTTCAACCTTCCTGATTAACTGCCATTCATAGTCAAATGCTATTTAAGTGTTGATGTCAATTTTTGAAATTGATTTTCAAAATTTGAAACATGCTTTCTGTACAATTCAATTAACTGATCTTATAAGGGATTACTTTTCACAAATTTATATGCAACGTCTCTGGCCATATTGAGACAGCACATTTTTCACACAATTTTTTTCTTTTTTTTATAAGTATGAAAAATTATTCTCAACCAATCAGAAAGCCACATTCTGCGTTCAAACAATGGAAATTTAATCATAAGTTAGTGAAAAATTTCATATCATTTAAAAAAAACCACGGTAAACTTAATTTGAAATCATTCAGAATTATTTTAATTTTCTTTTTGTTTCAGAAATTCTGTCCATAAATCTTCAAGAATGCCAAAGTTATCTACCTTGTCTGTAGAATGGTCAAGATGTCACCTTTGACAAAGCTAAGGTCTCCCTCGGACTCCCCTTTGAAGTCACTGATGGCTTCAAACTGCTGGCCCTGGAAACATACAATGTCAACTGATTTGAAGAAAAAAAAAAAAAAAAAAATAACAAACACCTGTCAGTACTTCTGACAAGAAACAACTTCCATCTCCTAAATTCATCAACATCCTTTCCCTTCAAATTTCATTTTTTTTTATATTAACATCACTGATTTTAAAGCATTATACTAGTTACATTTCTAGAGAATACAATTTTAGATATTCAAAAAGAAATATATATGTATCAATATTTTAAAGATAACCAAATGTTTGGATTAAAGTGATAAAATCATCATCATTACTTACCGCAGCAGTCACACCTAAGTTTGTATCTTCCATCTTTTCTTTTTCCTCATCTTCATCTTCTTCCTCATCAACTTCCTCTTCTTCAACCTCTTCTTCTTCACCTTCCTCTTCTTCAACCTCCTCTTCTTCTCCTTCTTCTTCCTCTTCTTCCTCCTCCTCCTCTTCTTCATATTCTTCATCATCATCTTCCTCCTCCTCTTCGTCTGCATCTGTTTTCATTGTTGGTGCATCAGTTCTAAACATTCAAGAACATTCATTAATTCTGATACAGCTACATAACATGCATAATATTTATTCCAAGTATATATTATTTCAAAACCAGCATTACAGTATCTCTTTGTCCCTGCATTGCTGGCCTACATCCACTGCCCACAAAAAAAGCCCACTTTTTCATTTTTGCAGAATCAGAAAATTTAAAATAGTAAGCAAAAAATGGTTCACAAATAAGTCCTCCTCAAACTTAAGATACTAAACTTTTACACAAGGGGAGGGGCCTGTTTTAGAGGATAACGGATCTAGAGGCCTATCGGCCTTAACAGTCACCAAGTTCTGTCAGTCGATTTGGCCCTTTTTGGCCATGTCTATCAGCCCCTAGGTGTTAGTCAGGGACAACATGTGCATACCATCAAACTGCCATCCCATATTGATAATTCTAACCATGTTTGTATTATTTATTTTATATTAATAAATAATGCTCAAAAACGAGATTTCCCAATATAAACTAATCACAGTTTACCCCCTCCCAGGGGCAAATATGAGATCCTTGGGTCATGAAATTCATACTTTTAACAAAGCACATTAAGACCTATCCATCTATGACAAGTATTTGATTCTACTTTATTTGGGTCTGGAGAAGATTTTTCAATCAATTTGACCCTACTTGGCCCCAACCATGAGCCCCTGGGGGTCAGTCAGGGCCAACATGTACATACCATCAAACTGCTATGCCATACTGATCATTCTAACTAGGTTAGAATTCATTCCAATAGAAACACCATTAACTAACCACTGCAACAAGTTTATGTAACATTTATAATATTAAACACAAAACTTACTTCATTGTTGTTCCATCTGTTTCGTATTCTTCTTCATCATCATCCTCTTCATCTTCTTCATCTTCTTCATCCTCTTCCTCTTCTTCCTCCTCCTCCTTTTTCTTTTTTGACTTTGATGGGCCGGCTTTGGGTTCCTCTGATTCTATTAAGGTGAACAATACAAATTTCTCATTTAAAAAGCATGTACTCTATCACAGAGTATAGTTCTAAAACAGCTTGTTTCTTTTCCTTTGTTTTTATAATTATACCTGGAATATTTTCAGCACTACTTGGTGCTTAATTTCATAGTACTGATAAAGAAACAATCCACTTTTACCCAAGTAAACTGCATATGTTATAATCCTCAGTACCTGTCTCCCTAGTATGTTATAATCCACAGTACCTGTCTCCCCGGTATGTTACCTGTCTCCCCAGTAAGTTATAATCCTCAGTACCTGTCTCCCCAGTATGTTATAATCCTCAGTACCCGTCTCCCCGGTATGTTATAATCCTCAGTACCCATCTCCCCAGTAAGTTATAATCCACAGTACCTGTCTCCCCGGTATGTTATAATCCTCAGTACCTGTCTCCCCAGTAAGTTATAATCCTCAGTACCTCTCTCCCCAGTATGTTATAATCCTCAGTACCCGTCTCCCCGGTATGTTATAATCCTCAGTACCCGTCTCCCCAGTATATTACTTGTCTCCCCAGTATGTTACCTGTCTCCCCAGTATGTTATAATCCTCAGTACCTGTCTCCCCAGTATGTTATAATCCTCAGTACCTGTCTCCCCGGTATGTTACCTGTCTCCCCAGTAAGTTATAATCCTCAGTACCTGTCTCCCCAGTATGTTATAATCCTCAGTACCTGTCTCACCAGTATGTTATAATCCTCAGTACCTGTCTCCCAAGTATGTTATAATCCTCAGTACCTGTCTCCCCAGTATGTTATAATCCTCAGTACCCGTCTCCCCAGTATGTTATAATCCTCAGTACCTGATGTCTCCCCAGTATGTTATAATCCTCAGTACCTGTCTCCCTAGTATGTTATAATCCACAGTACCTGTCTCCCCGGTATGTTACCTGTCTCCCCAGTAAGTTATAATCCTCAGTACCTGTCTCCCTAGTATGTTATAATCGACAGTACCTGTCTCCCCGGTATGTTACCTGTCTCCCCAGTAAGTTTTAATCCTCAGTACCTGTCTCCCCAGTATGTTATAATCCTCAGTACCTGTCTCCCCAGTATGTTATAATCCTCAGTACCTGATGTCTCCCCAGTATGTTATAATCCTCAGTACCTGTCTCCCCAGTATGTTACCTGTCTCACCAGTATGTTATAATCCTCAGTACCCGTCTCCCCAGTATGTTATAATCCTCAGTACCTGATGTCTCCCCAGTATGTTATAATCCTCAGTACCTGTCTCCCTAGTATGTTATAATCCACAGTACCTGTCTCCCCGGTATGTTACCTGTCTCCCCAGTAAGTTATAATCCTCAGTACCTGTCTCCCTAGTATGTTATAATCGACAGTACCTGTCTCCCCGGTATGTTACCTGTCTCCCCAGTAAGTTATAATCCTCAGTACCTGTCTCCCCAGTATGTTATAATCCTCAGTACCTGTCTCCCCAGTATGTTATAATCCTCAGTACCTGTCTCCCCAGTATGTTATAATCCTCAGTACCTGTCTCCCCAGTATGTTACCTGTCTCCCCAGTATGTTATAATCCTCAGTACCTGATGTCTCCCCAGTATGTTATAATCCTCAGTACCTGATGTCTCCCCAGTATGTTATAATCCTCAGTACCTGATGTCTCCCCAGTATGTTATAATCCTCAGTACCTGTCTCCCCAGTATGTTATAATCCTCAGTACCTGTCTCCCCAGTATGTTATAATCCTCAGTACCTGTTTGTTGTGTATCTAACATTTCCGTTGTCTCTAATTCCTCATCTTTGCTGTCATCTTCCACTTCTTCTTCTTCTTCCTCTTCCTCCCCTTTCAGCTCCCTATAAATATTGTTTTGTTTATTACATATCTTATCTATTTAGTACAATACATGTAAATACCATCTATCCAAAAAAAAATTCAGACAATTATTCATCATGCTATACAATCTTACTTTAAGTATTCTGCTCCTTTTTCGTCTGGTAGAAGTTTTGACATGGCAGTTTCAAGCTGCCCCTGCAAAGACAAGTATCATTAATTACTACACTAATTTTATGGATAAATGATAGAAAGTTGATCATAAGGTCCCATTCCAAGGAAATATTAATTAATATTTGGGTTCAGTAAAAACTACCTGATAAGAATGAATTCTCATCATCAGAGATTGATATATTTTTTTTCCTGATAAAGGTTTTCTTTAGAATAAGAGCACAACATGACATTGATACATGACATTGATACATCCCAATTCTATGAAGTAGTTTGTTTTTTTATAGTTTCCTAGTCAATCTTTGCATAAGTTGAGAGAAAACATTAATGAAAATTTGGAAAATATTTGCAGTAAATGTTTCTCATTTTGAGAAATTAACACTTTCTAGCTAGGGGGGAAATCCTGTTTTCGGCTGTAAAACTTCGTGAAACATACCTATAGTCTGTTTTCCCTCATGGTTTTACTTAAGCTTTACTAAAGTTTATCTATCTAACAAAACCGCCAGCAGTTTTACCAAGATATTAAATTAACCAAAATGCCTCTGACCACATGCACATGATCTTTACTCATATTCACACAAATCAACTGCTTTTAAAGGATTCCATTAATATATATGAATATTTGCATCTATTATGTGCCAGGTAATTTCCAAGTAGTCACAATGCTATGCTCATCATTTAGATTTATTTACCTTCCAAGTAGTTATTCTGCTAACTTCATGTTTCTTCTTATTTTCAAAACCTTTCACCTTAGGGGGTTCATTTGCCTGTATAACAATAAATACAAAAATATACTGGGTGATTGCATGCCATCACAGAGTGTTAGACCTTAAGAGTACACTGTATATATATCTACACACTGTATATATCTACACACTGTAAATATCTACACACTGTATATATATCTACACACTGTATATATCTACACACTGTATATATCTAAACACTGTATATATATCTACACACTGTATATATATCTACACACTGTATATATCTACACACTGTATATATATCTACACACTGTAAATATCTAAACACTGTATATATATCTACACAATGTATATATCTACACTGTATATATCTAAACAGTCTGTATATATCTACACACTATATATGTCTACACACTGTATATATATACACACTGTATATATATCTACACACTGTATATATCTACACACTGTATATATATCTACACACTGTAAATATCTACACACTGTGTATATATATACACAACGTAAATATCTAAACACTGTATATATCTACACTGTATATATATCTACACACTGTATATATCTACACACTGTATATATCTACACACTGTATATATATACACACTGTATATATATTTACACACTGTAAATATCTAAACACTGTATATATATCTACACACTGTATATATATCTACACACTGTATATATCTACACACTGTATATATTTACACACTGTATATATCTACACACTGTATATATCTACACACTGTATATATCTACACACTGTATATATATACACACTGTATATATATCTACACACTGTAAATATCTAAACACTGTATATATATCTACACACTGTATATATATCTACACACTGTATATATCTACACACTGTATATATATCTACACTGTATATATCTACACACTGTATATATCTACACACTGTCTGTATATATCTACACACTGTATATATCTACTGTATATATCTACACACTGTATATATATCTAAACACTGTCTGTATATATCTACACACTGTATATATCTACACACTGTCTGTATATATCTACACACTGTATATATCTACACTGTATATATCTACACACTGTATATATATCTACACACTGTCTGTATATATCTACACACTGTATATATCTACACACTGTATATATCTACACACTGTATATATCTACACACTGTATATATATCTACACACTGTATATATCTACACACTGTATATATCTACACACTGTATATATCTACACACTGTATATATCTACACACTGTATATATATCTACACACTGTATATATCTACACACTGTATATAATTCACACTGTATATATCTACACTGTATATATCTACACACTGTATATATATCTACACACTGTCTGTATATAATATTACACACTGTATATATCTACACACTGTATATATATCTACACACTATATATATCTACACACTGTATATATCTACACACTGTATATATATCTACACACTGTATATATATCTACACACTGTATATATATCTACATACTGTATATATATCTACACACTGTATATATATCTACACACTGTATATATCTACACACTGTATATATATCTACATACTGTATCTACACACTGTATAAACTGTATATACACACACTTTATACATTGTATATACACACACTTTATACATTGTATATACACACACTTTATACATTGTATATACACACTTTATACACTGTATCTACACACTTTATACATTGTATATATATACACACTATTTACACTGTAAATACCCACACTTTATACATTGTATATACGCACACTTTATACACTGTATCTACACACTTTATACATTGTATATATATACACACTATTTACACTGTAAATACCCACACTTTATACATTGTATTTACACACACTTTATACACTGTATTTACACACATTTCATACATTGTATATACACACACTTTATACATTGTATTTACACACACTTTATACACTGTATTTACACACATTTCATACATTGTATATACACACACTTTATACATTGTATATACACACTTTATACACTGTATCTACACACTTTATACATTGTATATATATACACACTATTTACACTGTAAATACCCACACTTTATACATTGTATATACGCATACTTTATACACTGTATCTACACACTTTATACATTGTATATATATACACACTATTTACACTGTAAATACCCACACTTTATACATTGTATTTACACACATTTCATACATTGTATATACACACACTTTATACATTGTATTTACACACACTTTATACACTGTATTTACACACATTTCATACATTGTATATACACACACTTTATACACTGTATTTACACACACTTTATACACTGTATTTACACACATTTCATACATTGTATATACACACACTTTATACATTGTATTTACACACATTTCATACATTGTATATACACACACTTTATACATTGTATTTACACACACTTTATACACTGTATTTACACACACTTTATACATTGTATATACAAAGTACACTGTCTAAACAAGATCCTGCCCAGTCCAAGCGTACTGTTGACTTCACAATTTGGAAATCATCATATAATAATGATGATATAAATTGTAGGAAACTATCTGGTCCAGGTTGGAAGGAATTGAGTGTTTATATTTAACATGACATCATAACATTTTAAGGACGGATGTGGTCAATACATTTATGTGGTAGCACACTACAGTAGGACAGCCTGGCCATGGGCGATTTTTTTGTTTGTTAAGCAAATAACTCCTGTATTATGATATGCATAAAAAATAAAAAAAATAAATGTACACTTTTATTGGTATGTTCATTATGAAGTAGTACATACAGGCTTCAGATTTGTTAAAACTAAAATAAATAAATTGGTTCCGAATTTTTTTCTAGATTTTCCAAAAGTGTGCAGTGTTTACACAGGAAATTTAGTTTTGCCTACAGGAAAAAAAACAGAGGCTCATAATCAAGGTAAGAAAGCGGGAAAACTCAATGTACAACATGTCAAAACAAGATTAATTCTGTCTTTGGGATAAAGATAATTAATTTCAAATATGTTTCAGAAAACAAATTGTGTAGAGAATTGTGTCATTTTGGGTCAAATATCATTTGAGAGAGCCATACAGTTCAGGTCTTTTAAATTCTATTACACCATATTAAGATGAATTATAAACTTTTAATTACCTCTTCAAGGGCTTCTGCCTCTGCTAAAAGAGTTTCTACAGGTTCAATCAAATCAAAACATCTGGAAATGAGAAAATTTTAGTTATACGTATTGCATGTTATTATCTATAAATAACGGTTATAAATTACTGTGCCATAGTTAAACAGCCAATGGTTATAATGTAATTAACAAGATCCCTGCACCCAGGCAGTATAGTTATATATATTCAGTATAACAACAAAATTAACATGATGCCATCACATTCCGAAGTCAATATATATGATAATTGGTGTCTTATTATTACAAGTCAATGTCAGTGTGGATGTATAGCCTTTACTAACGTGGATTATCAAACAAGTATTTAGCTGCTGAATCAATACAGAAAAAGCTTTAAAAAGCTTGTTATAATTCTTACCCTTTGAAAGCTTCTTTGAGTTTTACTTCATCATTTTTTGTCTTTGAATTGCTTGCAGTCTTATTACTGTCTTTAACCTGCTTGTCAACCTAAATAAAATGAATAACAAAATTCAATATTTAATTAACATGATCATCAGTACAATAACTATTGCAGCATTGTGTTTTATTAAATCTACATTTTATGTTTCTCAATTAATATTATACAACATCTAAAAATCAGAACTTCCAATCACTACCAATTACTTTTATATTAGCTAATTATATAATGTACAATAATTAATAACACTACAGACAAGTAATTTTTTATTTTTTTTTTAGGCAATCTGACCCTTTATCATGCAAGACATCAGTAAATTATAAACGATCACATACAAACATAGAATATGAAACAGTTACAAAAGTTTAGGAGATAAACAACAAACAATAATGATATGTTTGTATTAATGATCCCTTCAGTCGACAATTCATTTGCAGAAGGCCTATTGTAATTGATAAGATAACATCTTAGGTGTACAGATTGATGCATAAATAAAGGGCTTGATAAAAGGTTATTTATGTATAGGTATCTGATAATCACCAACTGATAGCTATATAGATCTACAACTTTCGTTTTGATATCTCCCTATTCTATGTTATCAACAATAAACCGACAACAGAACATCGAGTGGAGAATTGACTGAAGAGAGATGCACTGTACAAGCTAATCTGATATCTCTCTAGACATGCTGGAGAAAAAATGTAATGCACAACGTTAACAGATATATTAATCTGCCTAATGCCTATGTGCATCATAGTTTTAGTAAAGTGTTGACAAATCGCATAATGACATGATCGATCACATTCGACAAATGATTTCATTGATATAGAATCATGTCTCAATGTGGCAGAAAAATACAAGAGAAATAACTCTTGCATATCAGCATGTTTCAACTTGCAAATTGACGCCGATTTCCTTGCAATTTTATAACGTGTCTTTATATACCTTCGATATGCAAGCATGTCATCGATATATCGTGCAGACATTCATCATGATTTATTTATCTTATTGAATCAGTGAAAGGTGGTGATATAATTGAACGCAACAACATGTTTGAAATATGAATTTAAACATTCCCGGTTTTGCCGACAGAGTAACTGGTTATGTCAAAATTGCCGTTTCATCGACATCTGATCTTTATTTCATTTAAAACAATCACATGTAAATAAGAATTACCTGTTTCTTAAGCTTGTCTGCTTCTTTCTGCACCTTTACCAGGGGTGTTGGCTCTTTGGGGGCCATTTCGTTAATCTGTTAGTTAGTATCCTCTCGATTATCCGCCATTTGCAAACAATGTTTATTGCGTCGTGATGACCCACAAACTAATTTCTTACCTCATTTTTACATATCAAAATTTTAAAAACATAATAATAACTTGATCATGAAAATAAAACAATATTCTATAATATTTGAATAATACCGTCGAAGTTAATGAATAAATACAGTACCACACTTTTAAATAAATATGTGGTGTATCATTTAGTACTTATTACCTCCCTTTGACCACTGAGTGTCGTTTACGAACTAAGAATATCCAGTGATTTTTCCTTCTCTGGTGCAAATAAACAGAAGTAACTTGGCTAAATTATGTATTATGGTTAACTATGGGTCTTACTATTGACATGTAACTTGTTAAGCTGTCTGTTAATTTCGACAAAACTTATACAGTAAAATTAAAGTTTTAAGGAGAATATGGCAAGCCGTTTTAACATTTAACCCATCCGTTCCTCGTAAGGTAAAATATGCTTTAATTTCATTTCACTTAAGTGAAATACTTTTAACCTTAGGGTTAATATACTCCTTTTTGCATCATATTTTATTAAACTTTTAAAAGTGAAAAAGAATTTCACTTAATGTGAAATAGATTCTATTCATCTGAAGTAAGCTCGTTTTTCACTTAAACCAGCAATCAAAGTATAAAAGGAAATACAAAAACTGGCCTATAGACAAAATGGCCAGTGTTTAGGTGTCAGTTTGAGCAGAGAAGATTTTTGCATGTTTTTGCTGAATATCAATGATTTAATGTTCAAATGGATCCCAAACATTTTTACATGTATTTATGATTATAATATGAGTTAATATACGACTGAATAATGAAATTTGCAAAAAAAAAAAAAAAAAAAATAGATAAATGATCAATAAAAAATAATACGAAAGCTTCAATTGAAACACTGAGGGTGGAATATCTTCATTAAGATTTGAAAATGCCCAATATAAGGTGGTCACCATCTCTCCAAGCTCCCCTTCTGGACAACTGAGTCCAAGATCATTTGTATCTTGCTTTTCTGATCCTTGAAATTCTCATGTGTGGCCTATCCCCACTCCCCAGCCACATACGTCTGTCTGAAGTAACACATGGGATACAGAAACAATCTCTACATTCATGTGGATGAGGTGTTTCTCCCTCTATTTATATTAAAAGCGATTTATTGCAGGAAGCCAAAAAGATGCACCGTAGAAAATAGTGTTAACTTATATTATTGGAAAAATAAAGAATTATTAAAGATTCTGTAGCTGTTCAAATATATACACGAACAGAGGACATTATCACTCTGGCTTCTCTTTGATTTAAAATAGCCCATTCTGTATTTTTCCAACTATTTACACGTATTCATCCGGACACATGGGAAAAGAGAAAAGGAAGAAATGAAAGACGAAAAAAAAAATGTATATCTCATGTAATGGCATAAAATTCCTCTCTAATCTTTTTCTTCTAGTCTTTTCTTCTCTCCTCTTTTCCGAATTTCCCCATTTTTCATCTATACAAATGTTACATTGCTCACTTATGTATTCTCCCACTTGGTGCCGTTTACTTAATGTGTCATAAAAGGAGACGGATTAATACAAGTCTTATACTTGTTTCCGAATCCCATCCAATTTATGATTGTATGAGTGTGTAGTGTATATGTATGAATTGAATGAATAAAATAAAGTTTATATTAAAGAGGAAAAAGTAATGAAAACAGAAAGAATGTATATGTGTGACATGGCCTACATAGGTTTCAGTACTATTAGGAATTTATTAGGAATTTATTAGGAAACATTATGGACGCAGGCTGAAAGCCTCTATATCCATATCCAGTAAATTACAAAGAAATAATAATTAAATAATAGCAGTCCAGTGCAATGTACATGTAGCATTTGGAGATTATTGTTCTTTATATATAAACCGGTTATTTTCCCAATAATTGTCCAACAGGATTTCAAACTGATAAACAGTTTCTGCATTTATGACAGGTTGGAGAAGACTGTTCCAGAGATCAACAATTCGATAGCTAAAGAAGTGTTTCCTTGCATCCCGTCGACATCGTTTTTTGAAAATTTTCTGGGAGTGACCTCTAGTTCTGTTGTTATTGTCCATTTGGAAAAAGTTTTTCGTTACTCGACTATCATATATATTGTTCATTATTTTAAAAACATTGATGACATCTCCTCTAGTTCTCCGATGTGAAAGTGTTGGAAGATTTAATCTTTCCAAACGTTCCGAATACGATAGCGTTTTAAGTCCTGGGATGAGTTTAGTTGCCCTCCTCTGCACATTTTCAATCAGATCAATATCGTTAATTTTGAAAGGGTTCCAGAGGCTCGCAGCATATTCAAGATGGGGCCTTACTAGTGCTTTAAATAGTAATGTAAACATTGATTCATCTAAATACACAAATGATCTCCGTATCAATCCAACTATGCTATTTGCTTTGTTGACACTTAATTGTATGTGTTTTTTTAAAGTTCAAATCTTCGTCGATCATGACACCAATATCCTTCTCACACGTAATGTTTTCTAGTTGAAATTTTTCTTCACCCGGTCCTGACATGTAGTATTGTCTTTTCTCAGAAGATTTAATTGAGAGAACTTTACACGTCCTTAAATGACCCTGGCTGTTAATAGGACGTTAAACAAAAACAAACAAACAAACATATAATGCTACACTGACATTGAACCAAGGACCTTCATTTTCCACACAATTATTCTCCAAACAGAGATAAAATCAACAATATATATATATATAGTTTCTGTTTTTCAAAAGTACAGATTTATATAAAGTATACAAGCTAAATTTATAAAGAAGGGGCTTTTGTCCTAGGGCTAATGTCCGGGGGGCTAATGTCCGGGGGGGGGGGGGGGCTTTTGTCCTAGGGGCTAATGTCCGGGGGGCTAATGTCCGGGGGGGGGGGGGGGGGGGGGGGGGGGGGGGGGCTTTTGTCCTACACTCATTTTCCTTGATATTTCATACATGGATGTTCTTATTTTTTCGAACTGATTATTACAAATACACCATTTTATATATTTGAAAATGGGCACTTTCAAACACAATACGTTCTAATATACCATAGAATAGATTCATTGTGAATGCACCTTAGTGAAAAATCTGCCTGCTTGTTGCTGTTGCTTCTATGTCACCCGGCATGCACGTTAATTGGCTACCTCTATCTAGATGTCACCATCTTACCGCCCCCCCCCCCCCCCCCCCCCTCCCCTTTTCTGGCAATGGACGGTGTTACCTACAACTTATACATGTATCTTCAATACCAGTACAGGTAGGACTGTAGATATAAAGTTCTCTGTCTGCAGTTCAAAGGAACCTTGCAACTTACCTGTGATGAAATTTACAACTTACCTAGCTGTGATCGGGTGACATGTTGGCAAACGGTGATGAGTACACAAGCAAATTAACACATGTTCCTAATAATCTGACATTTGCATAATTGTCTGTAGCCAATTTCAGGAGGTATCAAATGCTATTTTTATCAGCGGTATTATCAAACAGTCTCATACACAGTCAAAATTTTCAGTAGTGCTAAAGTGTCGGGACACCTTAACCACTCTGCCACGGTGGCCTCTTCACAGGAGATACAGATTCTGTACCAACATGTATATCTATAAAATGGAAAAAAAACAATCAAAAGCACCATTTCAAATACGATATTGAAAATGATAATGGATTCAGGAAGATGGATAAAAGTCTAAATGAATTACTTAACAAACCAATCGATATATAGATAGTAATAAAGTAAATGGTGTTACATGTATTTTGGAATTACTGATTTACATGTATTTTGGAATTACTGATATACATGTATTTTGGAATTACTGATTTACATGTATTTTGGAATTACTGATTTACATCTATTTTGGAATTACTGATTTACATCTATTTTGGAATTACTGATTTACATTATTTTGGAATTACTGATATACATGTATTCACGTCGACTGTAACTGCAGCGTTTGGTGTGAAACATGTTGATTCACGTAATTAAAAACAAAATAGAAATCTTTTTCAAGTGATTGGAACAGAATGCTTAACACATATTGGTATATATTTTTCTAAAAGTGTTCATAATATTGTCGCTGACGACAATGTGTTCATGGCTGAAGCAAAAACATGTCAACAGAATGCACATAGTTTTCAAAAATACTGCAAAAATTGGAAACTAATTGTCAATACACAAACACACACACACACACACACACATACACACACACAAATGGGATCAAAGTTGCTATATTTATAAAAAGGAAAATAAAAAGTAGAAGTACATATTTTTGTTTTTAATAACAATAATGAACCACTGATGACCGTAGACTTTTACTCTTAACATGGTTATGGTATATTGTTTATTGGTATTGAGCTTAAACTGTTTGACTCACTTGTATCATATATTTTACTGTATGGCTGTGAGGTATAGGGTTTTCAGAATGTGGCAAGTGTTAAAAACATTCAACTGAAATTTTGCAAAAGAATTCTTAACCTGAGAAGTAATATTCCAAAAAAAAACCTAATTACTGTATTTTATTCGATATATATGACGTGTTGTCAACCAATCTCGGAATCATACTCATCCGTAGTTGAAGCTAAAGATGTTAAGTAAAAAGAAGGTTTGCCCTGCCCTTAACTTCATTTGACTGATATTCAATAGAAGAACTTTTTTTTATTCAATTACCAGTGCTTTGAGTACGGGTATTTACATAAAAATCTGATATAATATATTGTTACTATACAGTATTTATTATTGCTTCCTCACAATCGGTACATATTCTATTTATTTAGGGTTGTTTGGCTGATCGTTTGCATTTGCACGCTTTTATATAAACGGACAAAGTATGTACCTCATTTCTCAAATAGAAAGAAGAAAATAACTCGGTTTGCTCTGATCGAACGCACCCACTGGGATGCTTAATCAAGTATGACGTCATCCTCCCACTTTGTTGGGGGCATTGAGCATGCGTGAAATAATTGGAAGGAAGTGGATATTTAGCATCAACGTGAAACACAAACATGAAGAGTGGGATGCTTTAAAATACTCGAGAGAGACTTTTCAACTGTAAGTATGAAAACATTATAGTGTGTTTGGAATAAATTGTCAAGATAAATTATATTTCAATCGTAAAATATATCACGGGGTCGAAATACACAAGTTGTCCACTGTCATCGTTCACGATGTCACTGGCCGTATATTGCCTTTACAGCTACGGTAGGCCTAATTACCTGATTGTGGGACAAAATGTCAAGTCACTGTGAAAATGCTGGACACATCACATAAACGGTAGTTCACAAACCAGTTTAAATAAGAAATTGAATGGGTTTTTTTTACACTTTTAAGTGGGAGGGTAAGAAATAACACTATAATCGACCTACTTTCGGACCGGCGTTTCAGCCTTTAGTTAGCCTATATAGCTGTGACAGGTCAGATGTACACAACCCTTTATTAGGTCAGACTGTTTCAGGTCAAAGGTGTCGACGTAGTTTTGTCTGTGATTCCGTAGAAATTCTAATAGGTTGTTATTAACAAAACAGACACAATGCTAATTTTGTTTGTCCAAGATTCATTTTAAAAGTTTGTCTTGCTTGATCACATGAATTAAAAAATGTCACAGGAAAAAAAAAACCTTTTTAAGTGAAGTCCCACATTTTTTTTCCAGAATATGTTAAATCAATGCATTTCTATGGACATGCTAATTACCACTGAAATTTCACCCAAAGAAGTGTAAAGTTCTCTCAATTAAATCTTCTCAGAAAAGACAATACTACATGTCAGGACCTCAACTAGAAAATATTACGTGTGAGAAGGATATTGGTGTCATGATCAACGAAGATCTGAACTTTAAAAAACACATACAATTAAGTGTCAACAAAGCAAATAGCATAGTTGGATTGATACGGAGATCATTTGTGTATTTAGATGAATCAATGTTTACATTACTATTTAAAGCACTAGTAAGGCCCCATCTTGAATATGCTGCGAGCGTCTGGAACCCTTTCAGAATTAACGATATTGATCTGATTGAAAATGTGCAGAGGAGGGCAACTAAACTCATCCCAGGACTTAAGACGTATTCGGAACGTTTGGAAAAATTAAATCTTCCAACACTTTCACATCGGAGAACTAGAGGAGATGTCATCAATGTTTTTAAAATAATGAACAATATATATGATAGTCGAGTAACGAAAAACTTTTTCCAAATGGACAATAACTACAGAACTAGAGGTCACTCCCAGAAAATTTTCAAAAAACGATGTCGACGGGATGCAAGGAAACACTTCTTTAGCTATCGAATTGTTGATCTCTGGAACAGTCTCCCCCAACATGTCATAAATGCAGAAACTGTTTATTAGTTTGAAATCCTGTTGGACAATTATTGGAAAAATACCGGTTTATATATAAAGAACAATAATCTCCAAATGCTACATGTACATTGCACCGGACTGATATTATTTAATTATTATTTCTTTGTAATTTACTGGATATGGATATAGAGGCTTTCAGCCTGCGTCCATAATGTTTCCTAATAATTACCGTCCACAATTGATAACAAACCTTGTAAAGCCTGTAACAGAAATTAATCAGCTGTTGTGTGTCGTATGCATGGACCCCAGATAATGTGTCCAGGGCAAGATTCCTGTCTGAAAGTGAAAATTAACTTTATTACAGACATTAATTCACATAGAAATGATTAAGAAAAATGAAAAAGACAATTAAGTGTTGGTATATACAGGTACTGTAAGTACTAGCAATGCACAAAACAACAGAAAAAATCTCTAGATTCTTCATGAGATTTTAAGGTGCACATGGTCGGCGCGTTTTGGATTACTTGCAAAGTTCAGTGTCTCTAATTATTTTTACATTGTTTGATTTTTTTTTCTTCACATTATATCTGAAATCTTTACTGACCTTGATTTAAAAATAAAAACAAATGTGTAAAAATACTATTTATGCATCATTAGATTCTTTCCATAACCAGATATATTATTATATGCATCTGATGAAGGATTGAGACATTTGGTTTGCAGGAAACAATTTCTGATTTACTCTAGCTGGTAAAATAAATAGATTCTGTGTGGGAAATGTTTTGATGCCAAAATCCCTGATAGTATCAGGGATTTACCGGACGCAAATTCCTGCGTATATTACTCCCAAAAAAGGTCATAGGACTCTCATATAAAATACCTCTGCGTCCCATGGGACGCACTTATTTATATTGGTGTCTTCCCAGATACAATGTCTTTGTTGGATTCATGCTATATTTGCATTTAACATTGATAAATTGAAGCGGTCTTGAAAAATAAAATATACATCAACTGTTTGGAAATACCTGTTTCTATTTATAGCAACAAATGCATTTCCGTTTCAATTGCCTAGTTGTGATTATATCTTGGTAAATTGCTGGCAAAACATTTTGATCAAGTGCTAGACAAATGACAAAGGCACCTGAAAGAAATTAATGCCAAAATCCATCCAAGAAAAATTGCATGATGCTGATGATAGTTCCGACTACCTATTCCCCCAGGGGAAATAACTCTGAAAAGAGTTAGACTTTTTCAAGTTTTTTTGTTTTTTTTTCGTTGATAATAAATGAATTGTACAAATTTTACTACAGTTAGTAGGTATAGTATATCTGGGGGAAGCAAGACAATATGATTGAAAATTATAAATAATATTTCAGATCTAGATATCATTAAACAAATTAAATAACCTGCACTGTACAGATTAATTTTAATGAATATTTAAAATTCTGAAATGGATTCCACCATGTATTATATTTCATGATCATTGGTTTAAAAAAGTGAACTGTATGGTTTTTACTATCGAAACAATTCTCAAGGTTGTTGAAAGGAAATTTCAAAACACTTGGAGAAAAAGAATAAAAAAGAATAACATTTATTCCAATTAGAATCTGCAGTAACATAATTTAGTCACCAAATGAATCATATTTTGTATAGTACAATAGAACATGTGATTATCAATGATCACATAATGCATACTTAATAAAAAAACATCCTACCTACCTGCATGTAATAATATACATAAATATATTATTGAAACTTAAATTAAATATTAATTCATTTTCATATAAAACAGGAACCAGTCTTACATAATGGATAATGGTTCAACAATTGGTATTTAAAATATTAATTTCATCCAGCATTTGATAATGATTCAAGATGGCAATAATATGCCAGACTGACTTATATATAGCAGAGTTATTAGCAAAAACAGCAATGTTAATATGTGGACTCAGGGACCCTCAATTTTTTTGGCTGGCAGTCCCAAGGACTCCCAGTTTTAAAATGTGAGGTAAATCCCTGTAGTATAGATATATAGTATTCATTACTTGAAAATAGGATTTACATGTATGCATCACAAATTCTAGTTTTGTGCAATGTTTTCATGTTAATCTGCAGTCTGACATTATTGATATAAGTATGTGAAGTGCTTGTCTTTGTTCATATTGTTTGATTTGGCCCGAGTATGTTAAACTGGGTTCTGGTTTTTGTTGTTATAACTATAATTATAAGTTATTACAACTTAATGAAGATTTCTTCCATCTTCCCGTGTTGTACTATTGTCATATCTGTTTGATGCATATATATATACCCAACTATATAATTTATCCTCTGGGATGAACACCCTGCCTCTGGAATTGATTTATATGAACTGACTGGATCATTTAATGTATGTCAGAAGGGAGTTTGGTCAATTAATAGCTATATAGAAATACAGAGAACTAGAATAAATGCACTAAACAATTCTTGAATACTGGCCTAAAATGTTTGCTTTTATGATGACCTGACCTGAAGTTGGGGTTGAAGTTAGCTTGTAATTGTTCCATGATTTTCCATCTGTCATGCATTTAATTTTTATTTAAACAAATTGCAACTTCTAAAAAATCAAAAGGCCTGTCATCATGATGTTAACTGCAGATTAAGGAAGTAGAACAGAAATGACCTGATACAGTCAAACCTGTATTAAGCGACCACCCAAGGGACCGACAGATATTGGCTGCTTAAGACAGGTGGCTGCTTAAACCAGGTTGGCCAGCTGAAAGGGCCTGTTGCCCAATTCTTTTTTCAACAGTTTATTGAATGTATCATATTATAATGCTCTTTCTGATATTGATAACAATATACCATGTACAGTGTATTTTGAAATGAAAACTAACAAAGATCAAAGTTTTGATGAATTTGATTAAAATACCTGGTCATGTGATCATCGCAGATGGCTACTTCCGGACAAAATGGCCGCTTAATACAGGACGATACAACGACTCGGGGCAGATTTTTGTGGCCGTTGGCCACGTTAGACAGGTGACAGCTTATTTAAGGTTCATTATATAGTGTTTTCCATTGGGCGGACCACAGACTGACCGCTTATTCAAGGTGGCTGTTAGAGCAGGTTTGACTGTATATGCAAAGTGAAAGCTGTCTATTCAAGACCTGCAGTCTGCTCCAAATGACACGATTCAATGAGTTCAACACATATTGTTTGAACACAACTGCATATAAAGTTATTTCATATTTGTAAATATGAGTACAATTTATGCATGGGTAGCTTTGGGTTTGGTTCAATAGTTATAGACGGCTTTCCTTTGTGTGTGAGATGCATGTTTGTGGTGGGTGTTGTGGGAGGCTGCAGTGTATTTGTTTGTCTCCTATACTGATAACACAGAACAGGTCTTGACTTTACAGTGCTTTATTATATGATACATAATCATCAAAATGTAGAAACTGGGCAATGACAATACTTCGATCAGTAACTGTACACTTAAGTGATCATATCAATGCTATAAACCAATGGATACTGTCTTAGATCTTCGACAGGGTCTGATTCTTGTGCGATGTATATATGTATGCCATTGTGTCATAGATCTTTGACAATGTCCATTGTTGTGTGATAGATCTTTGACAGGGTCCAGATTCTTGTGCTATATAAACATGTATATGCCATTGTATCATAGATCTTTGACAGGGTTCTAATTCTTGTGCTATTGCCACTTGTAATGTTACAGCTAGTAATAGACAATAATACCAATGTCAGATGTACGTAATACAGTAATACTTATTCTTAAAGTAGGTTATTTTGAACAAAAGTAAATAAATGTTGATGAACCTGGTCGAATTATTCGAAATTATGCTTCAGAAAATAAGCCTGAGTTCCGTGGTGATATCAGAGAAAATCTCAGGAAAGAGTAAAATCATCATCACAAACACATCCATTGTATATCTGATACATTATAAATAATGACGGACTGGACAATGGCACATGTATAGATAAGTAAAATAATAGTATTTTATTTAATTCAATGTTAATTGATCGTTAAACTTTCTTCATTTCAGGATAATTATAATCGTTACTGTATATTAATCACAAAAGTCGTTTGGGCGGTCACATGAATGCTTGTTTACAGCTTGATTGCTCTTTCCATGCAAGCATATGAGTGAACGAGATGTATATACTGTCAGTCACGTACACTAAGTACAATAATAAAACAACATGGTACACACGTCGTGTTTGACCAGAAAAACAGCACTTTATCACATCTTGTATACATCTTGTCATATGTCATCTTTAAAATTTCCTATAATATAGCTACAGTACAGTAAATTAAATGTGTAAGAGTTACCAGAAATCATAAATGCATAGGTTAAGGATGCGCATTGAAACTACTTGAAAGATCGCCAGCTCATATACATGTTACACTTGTTGTTGTTAGTTTTCCTGTACATGTACATGTAAATCTGAATGAAATTAATAATTAGCAACATCTTTCTCATTGTGTTGTATTCATAGAACAATGGGTGGACCAATAAGCTTTGGTGTACTGTACAGTACTATGGATATTTTTTTACGTCCCACAGCAGAGTTCGGCACCAGAGATCGGTTATCTGGTTACGGTTTGGTTAGCCGAGTCAGTTATCTGGTTACAGTTTGGTTAGCTGAGTCAGTTATCTGGTTACAGTTTGGTTAGCCGAGTCAGTTATCTGGTTACAGTTTGGTTAGCCGAGTCAGTTATCTGGTTACAGTTTGGTTAGCCGAGTCAGTTATCCAGTTGGCAATTTTGCTAGCTGTTCCAGCACTAGTTTAAAAGTAACCCAAAGGTCAAGGTCATATCATTAGTGGTCAGAGATCTAATCAGTGCTATGTCTATATTCACAGAATGACAATCATTTCATAACCATTGTTACAATTTGCATGGTCAGCAAGTTTAATAATTTGCAAAAAAATCGAAGCAAGGGGAAAGAAGCAAAAGGGACAAGACTAACATGTTTTGTCTTCATTTAATTAATGAATTGTCTAACTATGAGTTTAAAAAGTTGCTGCAACTGAGAAAAGCATTCATGTACAATTAAAATGCTGTTTGCAGTGTGTTTTAATATCGTTTGTAAATATTTTATCACATGCCTGGGCCTAATTTTGTTTTAAGTTCAGCATCTGAAGTGCTATTTGTATTACGATACTGTTCTGTTTTTACATTTTTTTTTAAAACTACAGAACACATGTCATGCCAAATTAGATTTATATGGATGATTTCACCAGAGAATTTGTACTGCAAATCAATAATTGCCTGGAGTGTGTTTTCTAACACAAACCATGAAATCATGTTATTGAATGACGTATTACAGTGATTTAGTTGGTTGTGAACTAGTTTTGCTGCAACTGTCATTTAGATAAATACAGGAGGGTTGTAATTATATTTGGTGAGATTGCTAATGGAAAACATGAGGTAACATAGATAATTTCATCTGCTTTAATTTTGATATACATAAATAGTTATTGCAATTATTTAGATTTAATTACAATTATGTTTGCAAGCTTATTTAATTAAAAACAGTCAGAATTTAATAAAATTAATTTGTCATTTAAAACTAACACAATTTAATGATTATGATATAGCCCTGGTTTTATGACATTACTTGATAAGCTTTAAAATGGAACCATATATGTACAGCTACTTAATACAGATTCACTGCTAAGCTGGACAGTTACAGTGTAAACTTATGATAATTAAAGCCGTCTCTAATGGTGTTAGCTAATGAGCGGTGATCGAAGCACAGGATGGCTGTACTTGGGAACAGTGGAATCTCCTGTGGAGGTGTACACTTCAGGTATTTCAAAGCGTTCCTCATGTCTACTCGTCCTGCCAACAGCTTCCTATGATGAATCAACGCTGCTGTTCCTCCCCACTTGATCAAGTTTCCCTGGAGTGGTTCAGTTACTCCCCATCATTTTCATACTGACAGCCGTCATGGAAAGTCGTATAGGCTTATAGTTTAATCTGTCGTGGATGGTAGTGCTATGTGAAAAAACCTCATGGGATTTAATTTGTGAAGTAATTATATGATAATATTTACACTCCAATGTTGGACCAAACTGTTGGAGTACTATTTTAAGGGATGTATAGATTAAAAGCATACTTCAGGAATATACTGAGCACTGATGTAACCATGATAGGTGAGTATTTAGTATTTTAGGGATCTGTCATAACACAATGAACCAGGCATTGGTGGTATTCTGATGTAGACTATCCCACAAAGTGTGGCACTTTGAATAATATATCAGTTTGGTTTGGTTTATCTTGTTAAACGTCCTGTTAACAGCCAGGGTCATATAAGGACGTGGCAACTGCCTTTTGTGATCTGGGACAAAGACAAAATGCTGGGGTTCACTTGCCTACAAGATAGATTTTTTTTAAAATGTGTTGTGATAGGTTGTCAAAATATTACAAGAACAGAAATCTAGCAGTAATTAATGAAATTTACTAAGGATTTTTTTTCAAATTTAGAAATTGGCAAGTAGATATTTTGAATCATGCAGTTATTCTTTGGTTTCACAGCTAGACTCAAAAGAGTTAATTTTTTAAAAGTGTTCTTGAAGTTGTCTAATGTAGCCCTTCATATGAATGAAAAAAAAATTGTTGTGTTACACAATCTGTGTTTTTCCCCCTTAATTTAATTAATTTCACTTGCAATCAATTGGATTTCAGGAACCCATCATTATGCTTTAAATATCATAACTACCAAATTACAATTAGGAAAAAAGTGAGGAATGCAGAAATGGAAGTCTGAAATATTCTTTAACACACCCAAGTCTCATAAACACTGTAATCATATCATTGGGAAATTTGATAATGGTACTGGATTTCATGAGAATTAGAAAAAGTGTTTAAGTCTGGCTTGTGTCTGACATTGCAGCTGAGGAGTTATCTCAAATGTCAGTTGATATTTCAGCATTCCTTTGTGATTTCATTTATAGTGCATACTCTTTGTAATTTTCCATAAAAAAGATAAATTAAGGAAAGATATATGCTGCAGTGAAAATCTATCAAATGAAAACATTTGAAATCAACTTTAAATATAATGGGTATGTACGTCATGTTATTGGTAACTATATAGGTATTATGCAATTCTAGGTTAACATTTAATATTCATATTATGCAGATACTTAATTGTACTTGGTCTCTGGGAATATTGTATACAACTTGTGCCGAATCCATGATTCCAAATGGCTAACACATGTAAGTTTTGTAAAATTTAGGTAAATCCATACATGGCCAGTTGTTATATTTATATGATAGGGAAAAAATGTCCGTAACAAAGATACTGATACTGCATGGTATTTTACATATCAGAGTTGATTTTCCTCGAGTGTATAATTATGAACACTCAATTCTTACATCAATAGTGTTATACCTAAGTTTTAAGTGAGTGTCTTTTGCAGAAGTTGTGAAAATAATTACTTGTTATCTCATGTCCATATGTGGAAGTTGCATTTTACTGACATCGAAAAAAATCTACAGTTTAATCTGCTGTTACGAAAAAAAAATCAACAGTTTAATCTGCTGTTACGAAATTGCTCTTTTCCTATATCTCCTCGGGTTACAAATTGTGTAACAATGCTACAATGAAAGAAAGCTTTTAAAGTTGAATGTTAGACAATTTAATGTCTGTAATTTGAGACGAAAACAGAACAATTGATAAAAATACATCTGTTTGTAAATGTCAGGACAAAAACAACATTCAGTGTGAGTGTAATCAATATCCGGCTTCATGTCCTTACAGTTCGGATAACATCAGAATAGGGGTATAGATGTATTACAGACTAAAAGTAAAATTGTCATCTTGAGGGATATCCCATCCACCACCACAGCTGACGTTGCACAATAGTTCTACCATATCAGTCTTGCATACACATGTATGCCAGCATTGTTGAAAGTGACCAACTGCAATAGGATCTTGAGTTTAACAAAAAAAAAATACATAAACTTGAGCAATCAGCTGCCTCTATTCTAGTTACCATGCGAAGATTTCGAACCTCTATAACACTTAGAGCACCTACAAATCTTAAAGAAAATCCAAGGTATTAACTTGGTACAATATTACAGAATTGGTGGTTAAATCACTCATGGCTTTGAAAGCTTGGATCATTAATTAGAAACTTCTTTTTTATCATATATGTCATGCTTACTGGGCATGGCAAGAATAGAGTATATACACGACTTCTTTGCCAAAATATATAAAAAGGTATCATGTATTGTTTTAGGACTTTGCATATATCTAAAAAAACTTGTTTTGCTGTACATGTGTATATGTTGCTGGTATATATAGTGAACCAATGCAAGCAGCTGTTGTACACATAACATGGAGGACAGCATACCTTACTCTTGATCTGTATAGACAATATGGTAACAAAGATTATATCAGCAGTACTACTAGTACATATTTCAGTAAAGGGTACTGGGTGTATTGGACTCATGTCATTGATGATTTCAATTTTTAATTTAGTGCAAAAAAACTTCATTGAAAAAATACTATTTGGTGACTTCAAGATATGCAAAATCTGAATTTATGATATCAATGTATTCAGTCTTAATAAACAGATCTGGAAACATGATTATGCTGAGAAAGCGCAATAACATGTCACAATTGTTTAGCATCATTATATGGTACGTGGGGAAACTGCCTTGGTACTAATGTAAGAGGTTAAGCTGTCATGTTTAGTTACACAACATAATGCCATGTATCTCGGTATTGTTAAAATACTGGGAATGAGGTGGGCACATCAGCATATTGAATGTGATGCCTGACATTATCAACTTAAAGGGAACAGAGTCAGGTCATGACTACCAAGCTGGGCTATAGTATTGTAGGTGGAGGGGATATAAAATTTTGTTTAGTAGGTGTTTTATGGAGTTTGTACTGTCCCAGGCCTTGTCTAGATAATTAGGGAGACTAGACATGTGAGAAGGTACCCTGTTGATAAGGCACACAATGATAGTGTTTCTGTGTAACTGAATCCATACTCACTTGCCCCAGCTTCATCAACTGGGCAGACAGGCTGTCAAAACCAGGACATGTGATAAGGTATTATCAGAATCTAGACAACACAGTTGGGCTTTGTACCTCTACTGTGTACACCAGATCTATCATCAGTACCAAGGTACCAGTAGCCTTGTAACTGCACCGGAGGAGAGGGATGATGATAGACTAATAGGTACCTCTATTTATCATTAGTCTGTTTACATGTGTGATTTACACATAGGTGGTGGGGGTACATGTGTGTGTACCCAGCCTCTGTATCCTGCCAGTACTGTGCCAGATCTTCCAGTAGACATTCAACTGTCTGTGGACTTTGGATTAACCTAGAGTGTTATCAGCAGTCTTTTATCCAAATAAGGACCAAAACAATTGCTGGACTTGAAGTGGGAATTTATATCAAACCTGTACTCATGATAGGATAGATATTTGTTTCATGGAGATATTTGATCAAAGATCTGGATTAGCACTCCTATGTTTGGCTTGATTCTGAGTGTTTGCAGCATTTTAAAACGATCATGGACACACCGATTCTTGAAATTGAAGAAGTTGAAGGTGACTAATATTGACTATTCACAAGCTTCTATTTTTTGCCTGGGTGTATGTGTAGAACATTCAAAGCTTAAATAAGGAACCGGATGCATGAAATAGATATATACACCTTGTGACAAAAAACGTATCTGTAGTTGAAATTCTACTTTGCCTAGACTGTCCTACATTAACTATAGACAGAAATACCAACAAATATATAAATTTATCTGATGGAGATAACGTTTTTTTAACCTCCACCATATACTTACTTATGAGGATTACATTTATAAGCATGTATTTAATTTCATTCTTCAATCATTATGACAATTATGCATATGTGAAATTATTTAATTAGGGGTTCTTGAACTTAATTAAAGTATGAATTTATGCAGATTAGTATGTAAATTAAACAATTGCAAGATATCAAATATTGGAAATAAGTTATATAAAAATGTTACTTTTAACAATTTAATCAAAATCTGAAAATTACATTCCTCTTTAATGTATTTTTATATCATTAATGAAAATCTTGCCAGTGAAACAATTGTGATAGAAAGTTACAAGAAAAGCTGGAATTTTAAAGATGTAGATCGTTGAGGCAAAAGTATTGGCTTCTGTATGGCATGAAAGGAATTTAAAATGCTTTTGCACAACTTTAGGATCCAAACCTGGTTTTTTATGTGTGCATGTTTCAGACAGATTGGTCTGAGAATGTTGTCTGCTTCCAGGCATTCTACCGAAATGAATTGGCAAACTGTGGCCCTGTGAGACAGGCACCATTAGTGGTGAAGGCTGGAGGGAAAGGGGAATGAGAGAGAAAGAGAGAGAGAGGCTGGAGGGAAAGGTGAATGAGAGAGAAAGAGGCTGGAGGGAAAGGTGAATGATAGAGAGGCTGGAGGGAAAGGTGAATGATAGAGAGAGAGAGGGGCTGGAGGGAAAGGTGAATGATAGAGAGAGAGGCTGGAGGGAAAGGTGAATGATAGAGAGAAAGAGAGAGAGGCTGGAGAGAGAGAGAGAGAGAGAGAGAGAGAGAGAGAGAGAGAGAGAGAGGGGCAGACAGACAGAAAAAGACAGGCTGGAGGGAAAGGTGAATGAGAGAGAGGGAGAGACAGAGAGACAGAGAGAGAGGAGAACGAATCTGGCCAGGTGTTTCCTCAGTGATTGTTATACCTGCTGGTATAGGTAGCCAGAACAGGGATATGAAGTCCCACACAGGAAGTGCTGTTGGTCTCATCAATCACAGTACAGGGCAGCAGATCAGGTGCCTTGGTTAAAGGTCTGGTAAAATTAATGGTGGCATTCATATCAAGATCACAGACATTTAAATCACCTAGTTTTAATGTACTCTCATCTGTTTCTGAATATATCTGTAGATCAGCCAAACTACAAATGGAATTATAATGAGTTATGTAATCTGGTACGATAAATACATTATAGTTGTGTACAAAGTAAATTTAAATATATGACCTTTGGTGTATATTATGTTTGTATTATAAAATTTCATATAATGTAAAATTGTAGATCAGTCTGGCCAAGCAAAATGAGAAAAAAATGGGATTTTTCATACTCCTGATAGAAAATGCCAAAATTCATTGAACAGTTGCAATTGTATATGTTTACATAGATGATCAGGTGAAATACATTTGTATTGTGCGATTTGATGCAGTATATAAAACTCTTGTTTTGAGATTAAAATTTCAAGTTGCCTGCAGGTATATAATATAATCTTATGAGGTTTTGATAGTTTTTGAGTGGTAATGATAACATGATTTAATTAATTAGAATTTTATCAATATTGCAGTAACTATATAGTACTGTCTAAAGTTTTTATGGTAGGCTGGAACATGTGGAGCTAGTTTGTGTAAATAGGGGCAAAACTGGGTTGGTGTCCTGCTGTTGTGGACCTCATGATATACAGTAGTGTAGGCATGCTGCTTAAATTAAATTAACTGTGCCACATTTTCTTGCCATGGTTGCAGAAAATGTTTGATCAATATGGCGATGAAAAAACAGTAAAGTTGACAAGGAAATTTGAAGTATAGATGGTATACTGTGTGTACAGCTTGGGGAAGACAAATAATTTGATGTTTACTTTTCTTATACAAAGTAGTTGTGAATAATTCCACCACATCTAGGGAAATGGTATTCCCTGTTCTTCTGTTTTTGATGTACCTACCTAGTTTCAAATGGTGATGCTTATTTGCAGTAAAGTACCTGGTTCTGAGTGCCAAGTGAGTGGACTTAAGAATGTTCACCCATGCATGTTTTCAGACAAGTACCAATGCTAGCCCTGATTTAATTACCATGGAACTCTTTTACAACTATCAGCTTGCCAACTATTTTCAGCTCTGAATTCAGAAAATTAAGATTTTCAACAAGTAATGAAATTTCCAAGACTAGTGCTTTCAATTTCTTCATTGACACTGTGCACGTTCATGTACTGGAAGAGTATGGTATACGTGTATATATATACATGTACCAAATATTGCCTGCAGATTAGAATCAGGTGCTTTGGCAGTAAGGCGATAAAAAAAATGAATTGTGGATCAGTATGGTAATGAGAGAAAAATTTTGGGGTGTTGAACTGAACAGCTATCAGCTTATCTGTATTAGATCTTCATCTTTCATCTAGAACATGATGGAGTGTTTTGATTGGGAGGAAGTCCAGTCTTGTTGAATGATAACAGATGTTTGCCTAGACTGTGTTTACTGACCGCCAGAGCTGGTCAGTACATGCATGTGGCTAAACAACAAGAGGTTGATCAGGATTAGATGACCTCACCACAGGATCACCTAACTATATGTCCATGGAGGTACTGTGTATAGACTGGGTGACAAGAAAGAAAGTTTGGGTGACAGGAGAGAAAGTTTGGGTGACAGGATAGAAAGTTTGGGTGACAGGAGAGAAAGTTTGGGTGACAGGATAGAAAGTTTGGGTGACAGGAAAGAAAGTTTGGGTGACAGGATAGAAAGTTTGGGTGACAGGAGAGAAAGTTTGGATGACAGGAAAGAAAGTTTGGGTGACAGGAGAGAAAGTTTGGGTGACAGGATAGAAAGTTTGGGTGACAGGAGAGAAAGTTTGGATGACAGGAGAGAAAGTTTGGGTGACAGGAGAGAAAGTTTGGGTGACAGGAAAGAAAGTTTCGAGATGTTTCGAAGAGAATTCTTTCCCTTCAAAGGTTCCATCCCTTGTATTCCAAGAATTCTGTTTTTCATGCAGAAGTGTACTGTGTGTGGCTATTGCTATGATGTTGTGATTTAGTTATGGTTTTCCCAGTATACTTATCTATAGCTGTTTGAAACACTCCTTCTAAACTCTTAATCACTGTATGTGTATGACCATGAAGTCTAAGGGTCTAAGATGGCACAGCCCAATGTGTATCTTTATCATGGAAATATGAATCAAGATCATTTTATATGCTAGAAGCTGTTGTCCGACTCAGGGTGTTCTGGTCGACTATTCTAACATGTATTACACTGAAGGTAATTATGTTTATAATTAGCAAATTAACAGGGGTCATTGATCCAAGATCTAAATTTACCAAATATTGACTTCAGTAACTATCGCTCCAAGATGTCACAGATACCATTGATTCTGATATAGATTTTGAATGTAGCATTGTACATCTTCAGTAAATAAAAGGAATGTCATTTTCAGCCTTTAATGAATGAAAAATATCTTTCAGGGAAGGCTTTTAACAATTATCCACAACTACTTCCACATATACGTACACATACAGCAAACTATTATACATTACAGTAGTGAGCAATGTATAGCAATTTTATGTAATGGTATGTATGTTTACACGAGGGACATTCCTGTGTGTACAATTGTACAGCCAGTGTTGTGGTTTAGCTGTAGAACAGCCAAATTAAACATTCCACTAATGTCACTGTTCTCACTGTGTGTTCAGTTATATAACATGCTACATGTACATGTTAGAATTTATATATGAAATGTACCATTTTGATGAGGATTGTCTATTTAAAATCTTTTGATGGATTGTTTTACATGAAATATGAAACTACATCATACAGTCTCTATATTGGTAGAGGTCAACCTCAGCTTCATACGCTGGTATTCTCACGAATGGGCACACACATTATTGTGTAATTTGCCTTAATATGTTAGTCATGCAGTACACATCTATTTCTGGAAAATGAATTTTGAAACCAGAATTTTCATGTGTCCGGTTATAGATTAATACTGAGAGGAGTGTTCTGGAACATATTTAGTAAACTTTCCAAAGTATGCAGGACATTTGATGTACTAAAGATAGTTTATTTTGTGGATCATCCCAGTTTGAATTGATGGTATTTCTCTCGGACCATACTCATATAAATCTTTATTTTTATCTTACTTTTGATGATGTCTATAAAGTGAAAATGTTTAATATGTTATTAAAATGATAAACAGGAAATTGTAATGTCATTTTTTTCCCCAATGCATTGACATTCATTGACTGTGGTTCTTTTTTAGATCCAGAGGACAGTTGTGAACATTCAATGATGGAACTGGCACACAGCCTCCTCCTCAACGAGGAGGCACTAAAGAAAATTCCAGAGAACAAACGACCAGTGTTTGTCTTTGAATGGCTCCGGTTTCTGGATAAAGTTCTCATAGCTGCACAAAAAGTAAGTATTATTTCCTTCCTATGGCCAATTAAAAACAGTCTGTTGACTTTAATTTGTTTTCTGAAGATAACAGTTAAATAAAATAGATACTGTTTTGAAGCGATGAATGGTAACTGCAGATTCAGAAATGGTAAACATGTGATATTGGTATGTTTCAATTCCTGAGAGGATACATGAAAACCAGTCTCTGTCTAAACCAGTCTATGTCTAAACCAGCATCTGTCTAAACCAGCCTCTTTCTAAATCAGCCTTTGTCTAAACCAGCATCTGTCTAAACCAGCCTCTGTCTAAACCAGCCTCTGTCTAAACCAGCCTGTGTCTAAATCAACCTATGTCTAAACCAGCCTCTGTCTAAATCAGCCTCTGTCTAAACCAACCTCTGTCTAAATCAGCCTCTGTCTAAACCAGCCTGTCTAAACCAGTCTCTGTCTAAACCAGCATCTGTCTAAACCAACATCTGTCTAAATCAGCCTCTGTCTAAACCAGCCTGTGTCTAAATCAGCCTGTGTCTAAACCAGCCTCTGTCTAAACCAGCCTCTGTCTAAATCAGCCTCTGTCTAAACCAGCCTCTGTCTAAATCAGCCTCTGTCTAAACCAGCCTGTCTAAACCAGCCTGTGTCTAAACCAGCCTGTGTCTAAATCAGCCTCTGTCTAAACCAGCCTCTGTCTAAACCAGCCTCTGTCTAAATCAGCCTCTGTCTAAACCAACCTCTGTCTAAATCAGCCTCTGTCTAAACCAGCCTGTCTAAACCAGTCTCTGTCTAAACCAGCATCTGTCTAAACCAGCATCTGTCTAAACCAGCATCTGTCTAAACCAACCTCTGTCTAAATCAGCCTCTGTCTAAACCAGCCTGTCTAAACCAGCCTCTGTCTAAACCAGCATCTGTCTAAACCAGCATCTGTCTAAATCAGCCTCTGTCTAAACCAGCCTGTCTAAACCAGTCTCTGTCTAAATCAACCTCTGTCTAAACCAGCCTGTCTAAACCAGTCTCTGTCTAAATCAACCTCTGTCTAAACCAGCCTGTCTAAACCAGCCTCTGTCTAAACCAGCATCTGTCTAAACCAGCATCTGTCTAAATCAGCCTCTGTCTAAACCAGCATCTGTCTAAACCAGCATCCGTCTAAATCAGCCTCTGTCTAAACCAGCTTTTGTCTAAACCAGCCTCTGTCTAAATCAGCCTGTGTCTAAACCAGCTTCTGTCTAAACCAGCCTCTGTCTAAACCAGCCTCTGTCTAAACCAGCCTCTGTCTAAACCAGCCTCTGTCTAAACCAGCCTGTGTCTAAATCAGCCTCTGTCTAAACCAGCATCTGTCTAAACCAGCATCCGTCTAAATCAGCCTCTGTCTAAACCAGCTTTTGTCTAAACCAGCCTCTGTCTAAATCAGCCTGTGTCTAAACCAGCTTCTGTCTAAACCAGCCTCTGTCTAAACCAGCCTCTGTCTAAACCAGCCTCTGTCTAAACCAGCCTCTGTCTAAACCAGCCTGTGTCTAAATCAGCCTCTGTCTAAATCAGCTTCTGTCTAATCAGCCTCTGTCTAACATCAGCCTGTGTCTAAATCAACCTCTGTCTAAACCAGCCTGTCTAAACCAGTCTCTGTCTAAACCAGCCTGTCTAAACCAGCCTGTCTAAACCAGCCTGTCTAAACCAGTCTCTGTCTAAACCAGCCTGTCTAAACCAACGTCTGTCTAAGGTAGCGGTGTACAGTAAAAATACCCAATTTTGAAAAATATGACACATGTCTTAGATATGTAAACATTGCCAGTTAACCCTACATATAAACTCTAATAAAGTATATTATATTTGTAATCTGTACAACATTTGCAATTTTAATACAGCTCTGAAGGATAAGTTAACTGATATTTTCTGTGATTTTTAGAGCTGTGAATACTATGGTAACAGCTTAAAAAATGCTCAAAACTTGCAAAATATTATGATATTTGACCCAAAAAGACACAATTCTCTACACAATTTTTTTTTTGAAACCCATTTAGAATTAAATATCTCTATCCCAAAGACAGAATTAATCTTGTTTTGACATATGTTGTAAATTAAGTTTTTCCGCTATCTCGCCTTTACTGTGGGCATCCATTTTTCGCTGTAGGCAAATTAAATTTCCTGTGTAAACACACTTGCGGAAAATCTGGAAATTTAAAATCCGGAACCAATTTATTAATTTTTGTTTTAACAAATGTGAAGCCTGTATGTACTTCTTCATACTAAATATATACCAATCATAGTGTACATTTATTTTTTCATTTTTTATGCATATCATAATACAGGAGTTATTTGCTTAACAAAAAAATTGCCCATGGCCAGGCTGTCCTACTGTAGTGTGCTACCTAAATCAGCCTCTGTCTAAACCAGCCTCTGCCTAAACCAGCCTCTGTCTAAACCAGCTTCTGTCTAAACCAGCCTCTGTCTAAACCAGCCTCTGTCTAAACCAGCATCTGTCTAAACCAGCCTCTGTCAGCCATGTTATGTACGTAGCCACTGTCTGATCCCGGTCACTATTTAAATCTTAATGTGACCATCTTTAGTATAAGGCCCTGGTGTATCTTGTTGTAAAGAAAATAAGGAGGGCAGAATTAATATTGAGGATAGTTCTAGATACATCTGTTCTGGAAATAGTAGATTGTCAAATTCTAAATTCTTGTTAGGTCAGTCAATCCTTAAACATTGGTTCTGGTCGTGCAATTTAACAATTGGTATGTTTTCGTTGAACAGTGCTTTATTATAAAATATTAGTATAACATATATGAAATAAACTACTTTGTATCATAATCAAGGGTAGAAATTTTCAGACATAGTGTCTCACTGTTTCAAATTAAATATGACATTTAAAACCATTATAATGTGCTTTAATTTGTAAGGAGATTCATTAAACAGAATAGAAGTTATTCTCAAGAAAAAAGAAGAAAAATTCAAATATAAAGAAATTTCTCTGAGCTGCTGTTTGTTTTGTTCTTTATATCGTAATGATTCATGTATAGTTACTAAATATTGATATCAAGATGAGTTCATGTATCAGTCAGATAGCTGCTAGGTCCCTAAGGAAGCTCCTTTTGACAGATCTGTCTTGAGCTATAAAGCAAGCTTTGAAAAAGCCCAGCCAGCAAGGCTTGGAAAACTGATATATTCTTCTATTATGGATTCGTAGAAAGCAAGTGCTTGACTTCTCATTATACAGATCCAGAAGATTTGCCCAGCATACCATTAAGCTAATACCCACTTTATAATTGATTTGCCCTGTCAACTCACTAACAAAGTCCAGGATCACACTATTATACCACTAGTGGAGATGACTGAAGTCCGGCTATATAGAAGTGGGCTATAACATGTATGGGTATTATCTATATGATGGTCATTGATACTTATTGTAGCCTGACCACTATACGGTGCTTAACTTGAATGAGGATTTAACTTTTGTTAATCAGGGATTAGATTGTAGCTCATTCGATACATTAGCAGAAATGATCAGTGAAGTTTTAAAATGATATTTTCATAAACGTTTTGAACTGAAATTTACAACATTTTAGAATTCAAAATATTTAAGAATCATGTAAAATTTTGTTTATTAATTACAACATATTGTTTTGCAGGATACAATGCATGTAAGTTGGGAAATTAACTCAATATTTGCAAGCTAGTGTAGCTTGGTTCAAGTATTCAATTGCAACAACTATGGTCATATGAATGTTCAATTTGAACTTCCTTCCGTCTACATCTATCGTCTGTATTGGGTTAATTTAGGAAATAGTGGCTGTAGAGGTGTACATGGATAATGTTTATTGATCCTAGCTTAGTTAGAATAATAAAGGTCAAAAGATAATTTCCAAGCAATTATTATTTATTGATCTTCTCACATAACGTGAATTATTACTGGTGCATTCTACATGTACTTTATTTCATTGATGAGATGTACAATTTGGCATAGTTTTAAACTTGGTAATTTGAGATTGTTAAGTCTGTACATTTAAAGATACGTTCTCTTTACTATGGGAATTGTGAAATAAAGCCCAGTATACAGTATATGCTATGGACCTGTTTTCAGTAATTTCCCGTTTATAAAGTTTCCAATGACATTTTATCCAAAAGCTGATAGATTTCAATGTCTGACTTAAGCTTTGTCTCAGTATAGATCAGTATAGTTTGAGACAGGTACTGATATTCCTGAATAAACATTTCTAATTCACCTTACAAAGAAAGGTTATCTGTATGTGTAGTGATAGTTGTATAAGCCTATTATAATATAAACTTCTTTGAAATTGAGTGACCTTGAAAACTAAAGTGTTTCTTCAATTTCAACGATTTTTGTTTTACTTTAAATAATCACAATTGGATTATTATTTTATTTAGATGGGTTTAACTTTGTCTATACTGTCTGTATAACTAACACATTCTACTATTATACATAAGGATTGTTGTCCTTTTTGCAATTGTGTAACTTTTAGACATGAAAAAATATTGTTTTATACCAATATTGTGAAACAGGAACATTCTGTATCTGTGATCTAACGCCATTTTAAGGTTAATGGAGGTGGTTGTTATATAGATTGGTATAAATCAGACCCCAAAATCCAGGAGGTTACAGAGGAATAATTTGGATATAAGAAACCACCTGTTAAGATGGTATAAAGGTAGAGCAGTAGGGGAACTTCAATAGATGTTAAGGCTATTTGTATCTGTTTCGATCTCCAGTGTGTAATCTTTATCAAGATAACTGGGTCATGTGAATAATGGCTGGGGTTACGGAGGCTGCTTGTGATGTTAATGCTGTGTGCAGGCATTCATAGCTTGATGCCCACAGGAAGTTACCCCACTGCCAATAATTACATGTGATACACGCAACACAGGCCGATTCCTGCCCCACGGTTATGTTGTATGGCGTCCAAATTATAGGTATTTCTTTTTCATTATGTTTTTCAGTCGGACATTAAAGAGAAACAGAAGAAACTTGTGGAACAGTTGACCAATCAGATCAGTGAATCTCCGGGGCCGCCAAGTCGCAAATTACTGGCACGGAACCTTGCCATACTGTTTAGTGTGGGCGATACCTTCGAACTTTTTAACACAATTAATAAATGCAACGACATCATCAAGAACAAAGATGATTCGCCGAGTTATCTCCCAACACGCCTGTAAGTCTCCAGGAAAATAAATCATCCACAAACAATGTATACTTCATATAGGGAATATACTTCATAGAGAATTTTCCATAATTGATAAAGATAAAGCTCCACTCTGATATTGTAATTGACCTTTGTGCCCTTTATCCTTAAAATACATGTTCTTCCCTGACATTGATTGGCCTTGGTGTTTATAGCATAGCAGTGTAAATATTTATAATAGATTCCAATTTGGATTATTTTTAGGTAAACATTTATCCTAAGCTAACCAATTAAAGTAATATAGTGGCCTTAACTGTGGTTGGTGATATGAAATCTGCTAGAAATTGTATAAATGGCATCCACCACAAGACATATTTACTTATGTTGCAAACATCCTACATTATAAATATTGTAGAAAAGATTATGGAGGTGATTCCTATGTAAATTGAGCAATGCGTTTGTGCTACATTTGTATTGTAATCAATCGAAAAGAAACCTTGTATATTAAATCTAAACCTGTATAATCCTCCAGTTGGTCACTTTGTAAAGATTTATCTGTCATAGAAAGCTGTATAATTTACAAACCTGTGTTAAACAGACATTCATTAAGTCCCATTTTAAACATGTCTGTTGAACCTGTGCATGTATACTGTAAATCACTTATATTTCGTGTGGGATTTATTTTCGCGTTAATTCGCGAGGAGAGTCAAACGCGAATTCAAATCTCTCGCGAATATTTGTATAAGAATGACAAAAATACTAAATGGCGTCCATTTTGAACCTACTGTAATCTTTAGTTCGTGAGCAAACATCGCCGTTAAAGTAATGATAGAGTGATAGATTATATACTTATATATCAGAGTGTTTTTATATCACAAAACACCGAAATTTCACACACAAAAAAAACCCACTGAACACTGATATTGTGGTTGAACTAGGACCTAATTAACTTCTAGACGACGTTTTACATGTAGTTAATTTAAGTACAATAGGTACTGTCCCGAGGATCCCGGATGGTCACCCGGAATACGTCGTACTTTATTACCCATGCTGTTGTAAGTTATGTTAGGTTTCATGTATATATAGCACTTCACATCGCTTGATTCTCGAAAAGATATTTAACATAACAAAGTTGAAATCAAACAAATTATTTATTTAATTCAAACATTCAGAGCAAATGATCGCCTGGAGTATAAATCATTCGCAATAGACTGTCCATAATCTGTAAACCTGTATATGTGCAAAATGGAACTTTGGAAAGTATATGCCTGCACCTATATAATCTGCAAACCTCTATAAACAAGATCTTATTCTACATATCAATTGAACCAATATAATCTGAAGTATTTTAATTATGAAATTATGTAAGAGACAAAATATGCTGTATTCAAAAGGTACATACAAGAAATCCTCTTAATTTATTTTTTAGACAACGCCCTTACGATTACGTCATACAGGACCACAGAGTGTTAATTGAAGCTGTTTTTAACTTCCACAAACAGCATTTGATTCCAATACCCTGACAGGGCCAATGTAAACACTCAGAACATCCCTTCACAGGTTCCCCAGCAGTTGATACCAGGCTAAAACATCTTTTGATTGAGTTGCTAACATAACCGCCCTGTCTCGCTGTCTGTCCATCTCTTGAGGCCCATAACACAAGTCTCTCTCCAGGATTTCTGGTTGATAGTGTGTTCAACAATTATAAAAAAACATACCTGAAATATTGCACCCGTTGGATGCTGTGAATATCAGACAGGTGTTTGACGGCTAGTCAGTGCAAAATTATATCTCTACAGGATTAGAACCCGCCATAAATATCTTAAGGTTGACTATGTAAGCTTACTTTATATAAAAATGTAATCTGTTTATAGATAATTTGTACCGATTGACTTTCATTACTTGCATTATTAGAAGTGAATGAAGATAAAGAAAAAACTTGGGAGATCACAATTTGAATCAGTCTTGCATTGAGCCACAGGTGGTCTTTCAGGTTTAACTGTACATATGAAATCAGGGAGATGTTCCAATGAAGACTATAATCTGTACATTTTAAAGGAATGTTTTGTGGATAGGAATGTTATGCAGAAATCCATAATCTGTATAATGTTTGACGAATTGCTAGAATTACAAATTAAACTGGATGTGGAGTGACGTATTGTTACTAGAGTATGGAAATAAAGCATGATCAAACCAGTAAACATTAAAAATATAAAAATATTAAAAAAAAAAAGCATTGTAAATATAAAAAAATTCCAGGAACCTTTGAAAGGAGTTCTTAAATTGACTAGTGTAAAAGTGAAGTTTTCCACAGGAATAATTGAATACAGTGTCAAATATGTACATTGTACCACTAAAAATTAAGAATTTCCAGTCGCTGGGTATACCCAATATCTTTAACAATGACAGCATCATTTATTACACAAAATTGTTCAAAATTGCCTTTTATCGGTAGTGGAAATAGTTGTAAATTGAAAAATTGTTGTTTTGTTTGTGAGAATTACCTATATTTACTGTTAAGACTATATGTGTAATAACTTTCGTCAATTTTGTTATTGACAGTGCAGCCATTGCATGTCTTGGAGCCATGTATGAGAAGCTGGGGAGAATGACAGGCAGATCTTACGAGGAAACTGTACAGATACTCATCAAGTCCCTCAAGAATGCCGAGGTAGGACATTGACTTTTGTTGTCAAAAAGGTTTAGTGTGCATGAATATAGGAGTGGAGAATGGGTGTGTAAATAGGAAACATTCTTCAGTTGAAACGTCAACAAAGGTATTAAACAATTTGTTTTACTGAAATAAAGATGAGAAACTATCTTAGTTATTATATGAATTTGATATTCAAATATATGGATTTAAAAATCTTCTTAAAACAGTATTTAGCTTTTTGTGCTCATTTGTTTCATGTCACAATTTTTGTCATAAATCTGGAGATTTTTACACCAACCTGTCAGCAGTCAAAGATTATGAGAAATTTTTGTTTAGCAGTTTGAACAAACATCATTAATTTTAAACGAAATCTATTAAGTACAGCTTTTTTAAACTCTCCACATTTGTAATGTAAATGTTTTTATGAAGTCTTCCTCAGACTACATAACCAAGTCAGAAAATAAATTGCTTTGGTGAAAGTGCCTCGTGCCTTTATAATGAAACATGAAAAAATGTTGTTGGAGAGCTCAAGAAAAGCAGGAACATAATTGTACACCTGTGACTTCTGTAAACCATTGCACACGTAGCTGTTACAGCGACTTAAACCTCAAAGCCATGGTTACAGACGGATCGTGAATGTAGGCTTAGCCTTACCCTGTAATAGCTAATGCCAGGTAGACACTTTGGGGCAGTCATTATCGTAAAACCCAGTGATTATCTCGTGTAAGGTACACAAAATAAGGGCTGTTCAAGCGTCTAATTGTTAAAGCACAAGACAAAGTGACATGTATGCATATAGGCAGGGTGCTCTGTACTAGGTAGGGGTTTGCCTGGGAAAGTTATGCAAGATATGACATGGGGTTTTTGAACACAGGCCAAGTTCGCCCGGTAGGTTTATAAGTAAGAGGTGTCTGGTGAAAAACGACTTCCAGATTTCTCCTTTGGTATGTCCTATTGGCAGGATGAGGCAGGATCATTACAAATGGCTTTCAGGCTGACTGTCACTCACATTCCTATTGTGATTATATATACAATACAGTGATAAGCACTTCACAAGAAGTATTTTCCTTTTTGCAGAATATCAAAAGAATAATAGGGAGGAGAATAAATATACGAAAATAGGAGCTAAGAACACTTTAGATTACATGATGCGTCTCTTTGGACCAGATTCTAAATTTTTAGTTCAATTGAACCAAAGTGCAGGGGAGCTAGTGTTATACTCCCAGAAATAGCCAGGTCAGCGTTTTTATAAAACAGTGTTTTGGCAGAACCAATAAGGATACTGCTTAGGTGTTTCTTATTTGTGTTCCTTGTGACAAGACTTTGTCATTGGCACTACATTTTTAGACCTGTTGTTCTTGACCACGACCTTTGACCTACTTTTAAAAAACTTATTCTGCATTTCAACCTACTTGGCGAGCTATGTTGTCTTCTGACATTTCTCGTTTCATGCTTGAGAGAAACCACTCTGTCAAAATATAAAAATGTATTTATCATAGGGTATAGGTCAGTTGTAAGTTGGTTTGATGTATTATTGTAAAGTAGATTACAACATAATTTGAACTGTTTTATGCAATGAGATCTTTAAATTTTAGCAATGTTAAGTCATCAACAGAAAATCAAGTTCTTAAAATTGAGCAATTCCTTACAAAAGACTTTTTAGCTTTCTGCTGTAAAACATTCTTTTCCAAATTGATGTCATTTTCAAAGCTGAAGTCTCAAAACGTAGATTTTAATGTTTTTGAAAGTATCAGCATAAAGATGACATTAAAGCAAGTTTCGATTCCATTCGAGCTTCCGTGAGAAGCAAATATTCACTCAAGTTTAAACATTTCTGCTTCCATGCCATTGTCATATAACAAAAGCTTGGCTGCAAAGTAATAGAGATGTCTCAGTGAGATATAAATCTTAGCCTTCTTGTCCCCTACACAGTTGATGATAACATTCTATCAGCTGAATACAGTAATATTGGTCATGGCATATACTCATCAATCTAAGAATGGGATATCATTTATTTTGTAATGGTCATCTAATGATGATATATGCTCTAATTCCCCGAGTTCTTCAGGGAAAATGTATTGATTAGTATATATGAGAACAGTGAGCCACAATTCTGGGTCTCTTTTTCCCCGAGGAATGCTATCACATTGAACAGCTACCTGGTATAATCACTGTCCTTTGGATGTTACAATAAAATTGATAACAGAAAATTGACTTAGCCTTCACTGTTCTTCGCAAGTTACAAGAAAATGTTAATTGGAAAATTGAATAAGCTCTGTCTGCCTTTTACAAGTTACAAGAAATTACATCAGTTATAATGATTGTACTATTGGTAGCTTAGGTAACATTTGGCAGGGTTCAGAACTTGTCAACTATACTAATACTGCTGGCTATGGTCACTGATAAACTTGTGACTCATCTATATTGGATATTACCGATTGTATTGGAAAGAATGGACCGTTTCAACTGTACTTCTTTGGACAATGGCTTTTTCTGTCAATATGTTCTTATTTTGGATGAAGGCATGGGCTCAATATATCATTACCTGTGCAGAGCAGATCAGTGTTAATAATAATAAAGGCTCATGTTGAATATTCTGTTAAATTTCTGGAGTTTATTGGTGTTTTGGGGTGGTATTTGATATTTTCCGGTGTCACTTGCTGCTAAGAAAATTGGTCTTCCTTAAACACTTTTGTTGACATCTTCATGTTCTTTTAGTGTTCAATTGATTAGCTGTTTGGTTTATATTCCTATCTGACTGAGTTATATACTTAAAGAAATACAAAAGTAGCCAAAAAGGTCATTGAGGAGATCTATACTAACTAACCCCGCTACATTTGATGTTGATAAATGTTGATGATACAGATTATTCTGACTGTACAGATAGATTTAATTTGGTTCTTATTCATTATTGTTCTGATAAAACTTCTCAACAAAAAGACTAGATTCTTATCCTTAATCATATATCAACTGTGAATCTGCCATCCTCCAACCTGGTATCAAATTCCACTACCTGCTGCGGGCTTATGTTTTCTATATGGCAATTTTATGGTGTTGTAATTGTCTCAAGACAGCTATACAGTTCTGTGGAAGATATCAGCGGTTTGGCTGAAGTAGGGTGATCTTTGGATGTGAACCTGGAGAAAAGTCAATCCTAATTTCCTGGTAAATTGTCCCACTCACGTCTTTGGGGACCTATTTTTGGTACTGTATATATAACTGGTGCTATTGATTGAGACCTTTGCAATTTTGTAGCCACGGGAACTGTTTCAAATGTTGAAGCCAAATGTGAAATATAGCCATGCTTGTCTGGAGTTGGTCTTCAAGCCCTATTAGGTGATGAACGTTGAAACTTTAAACTTGTTGATGTTTTCATAATTATCTAAACTGAAAATAGAATTACCTTTGAATTTGAAATGAATAGTTTGGATAATATGCACATTTTATGGGGACATATTTAAAAAGAAACCAGTCTGTAAATAAAACTTCATGTACCTGTACACTGAACTGGATATGAAAGCTTCTTTTACATGTAAATCATACTAGTGTGTAAAGAAAGAAATAATCAAGTCCATTTCTGTTAATCTGAAGCAGGCCATGCATGTGACTCAAATTATCTCTCTTAATGAAAGATCCTCTTGTAGTTTAGATTGCCTTTTTGTGTCACACACAAAGATTGAATGTCTGTCCTCACTATTTTCAGAGTTATTGCCCCTTGCTCACATTGCATCACATTTTTCCAAAGCATCTCTCTCATACTGAACCACTTATATTGATAAGATTTTGTGTAATGATAATGTGTAATGATAATTTGTAATGATAAGATTTTGTGTAATGATAAGATTCTGTGTTTGAGTACTGCCTGGCCAGTTGGAGTAACAGCTTTGCTGTATACATTAATTATTGTATGGCCCTTTGAATCGCATGGTTGTTCACAACTTTATATTTGATTTTGCTTATCATAATTATCCCATTGGTTGAAGGTCTTTTCCAGAAAAGATTCTCCTGTTTTGTATCACTGTGTTCATATCAAGGTTTGAACACTGTGTTTCCGATCATAGCTAGGGCATTTTTGTCACCCCAGTTATTTAAACCTTTCATATTGTTCACTGTCTCATTTAACTTGTTTCCTTATAAACATTTATTATCATAGCAAAATAGCACTTAAATTTGCTCATAAATTCTGACAAGATTTTTATGATAGCATTTCACATGAGCTTTTCTATGATGTTGTAATTCTCTGCAGCTTGAATGGATTCATTAGTGATTTTAGTTGTAAGATATCTAGTGAAAAATCCATAAAATGTTGCCTGATTTCTTCATGCTGCTAAACAATGAAATTGTTATAATTACTGTATGGTTGTATGGAAGTTGATCACTGCCAGACTTCCTCCCTAGTAATACCATTAACATTTAATAAGATGTCTTTGACATACTTGTGTTTTATGTCTTCTGTGAACATATTGAAATATCTATGGTTAAATGGTAGTTGAGCCATGTGATAGTTGTTATAAGTCCTTTGATATTTTCTCCAATCAGTGCTGGCTGGGCGGGGAGTACTGATCATGAGATGGACCCCACAATTTATATCTCCTCGTAGTCCCACAGGTGGCGCTGAAGTATCCATGCACGCTTCCATATGCTGTTTGATATATATTTATATATTGGCCACCAAACTTTTTGGTGATGCCAATGGTGTATGAAAGAACTTGGACTGAGACCAGGCTCGGAATTCTGAGATATGATCTCACAATGTGATTAGAGCTTGATCTTTGGCGTGTATCATACTTGTTGACAGTACAGCAAGAGTAAAAAAATGTTTCGCTACATTGGGAATGGGTGTGAATGTTTTTTTGCATGCATGTATGTTTGATATGGGGCATATTGTTATAACGGGAGCCGATTTATTCTGGAATGCTGGGATCATATCTGTGTGTGTGATATATGTTTAGGAATGGGATGGTCATAGTCTGTAGGTAGATGTTATGGCTGTGACTACTTACAAATATATCACTGCTTATAGTTAGTCAGTAGAAAAGTCAGTCAAGAGCAATGACTATCCTTAATCATCAGTATGTGTCGTATGAAACCAATACTAAACACAGTATTTCATTTATATTTGAATTTACTACCAGGCAATGCATATATGTATATTATGATTATGAATACTGAAATTTACAGAAATGTTTTGTATGGCATATGCTTTTACTTTAAGTTGTTTGGAGTAAGTCAAACTGTAGTGGTGTTCCGATTAATTGAGTTCGTCGAGTATCACTTGTTTGAGACGTTTGATCAATTAATCGAATAAGAAATCTGTAATCGAGTTTCGTCGGAAGTGCCCTACATCAGGTTTTATGAAAATATATTAGCCGGATTTCAGATAAACATAAGCAAATTCAGCTTGACAATGTCTACAATACAGTCGCTTGCGAGAAATGGTTATGCTTGTATCATGCAAAATCATGCATCGCAATAACTGGTACAGTGTTGGAATACTAGGAGGAATGCAAACGTACCGATGACTAAGATTTTGTTTGTGAGAACATAAACGACTAGCTATGGAAGCAACGTTAACGTATACGATCTTTCTTCCTGGTAAACGCACAGGGTCTGTTTTATGGAAACATTTTGGTTTTTAATGAAAACAAGAAGCAGAAGGTCCGTTAAGTACTGATACTTTAAATATGACGAAAATTATTTGTAAAATGTGCAGAAAGTCGTATTCCTTCAATGGTAATATAAGTCACAGTTCTACTTTCGTTTTCAAAGTAGATTAGACTTTCGATAACGGATGGATTAAAGCATTTTACATCCCATGCAAAAATTTCCAGTTAGCTTAAAATACTCCAATGAACAATCCTTCTGTTGTTTTTTTTCTGTGTTGAATAAAATTATTAAAAAAAAACAATTTTGGTTCATTTTTATCTGTGTAATAAACAAATAAACACACAGGAGATAGTATACATGTAGGTGTATCAGTTTATTAGTTACTGAAATTGTTGTTGAAAGCATTTCACAAAATATTGAGACATGAATACAAAAAATACATTTGGAAATTAATCGATTTTAATCGATCATCGATTGGTTACACACAAGTGATGATCGATCACAAAAATTCAACCGATTCCCAACACTAAGTCAAAGGAAATGTGTGCCTATTTGCCAGGAATTTAATGTTGATAAACATTAAGAATGTGATAAACTTATGTGAAAAGTAGAAGTGCTAACCAGCTCTAAGTGTTGTGTATTAGGATCAGTTTGATGGGAGAGTTAGCGGAGGGGATGTGTTAATTATCAACTAGTCTTGTGGCAACATCAGTCTGATTGAGGTAAATCAGATGTACCAAGCACTCCCCTTCCACATCTCTGTTCCACCCTCACACAATCTAATCTAACTTCTATTTCAGTTTTAAACTTGTACAGGAAGCTAATCACCTCACTTTGATATCCTGCCAGAATTATAAAACCTCGGTATTACAGTGATAATAGTTGAACACTTCCCAGGTAGAATATATCTGTGACCAGAGGTTTTCTACTGAATTTCATAGATACCCTATCTCTATGAGGTATCTGGTGACTTCAGTTATAGCATGAACTTGTCATCTTGAATTAGCATCTCTCACACTAAAAAAGCTACTTACACATTTCAACTATAAAAAGATTGGACCGAAATCTTCCTGAAATTCCTGAGTCTGAAAACCAAGATTTGTCTTGTCTTTATCAATTTTGAAAAAAATTTAAAATCACACAAACTTAACGAAGTATATCCTGAATCAAAAGAGTCTGCATGAGTATGTATTTATGTGTGATCAAAGATCGTAAAAAATATCTGGAAAACTACATTCCCGACCCTGATCTGTTATAGACAGATATAAGATATATTCTAAGACGACCTTGCGATGAAATAGACTTTTAAGCTGTAATCTATATTAGTTCTGTTCAAGTATATTTTTCAAAGATTCTTAAATTTTAAAGTACACCACACCTCGCAATTGATAGTCAATACATGTATGTGTATACGTAGCTATATATATAGCTAGCCGACTTGTATAATTTGTATCATAATGATGATAATATCAAGATTGAATATATCATCAGATACTTAAGATATTTTTGTATTAGACATTTGCTGGTCAGTGTTGAATAAAGCTGGTGTTTCATCCAATCTCCATCATTATACTCTCTTTAAAGCATCACAGGAGGAATTTGGTAGTTTGTAATCATAAATAATGATTGAACATTATTTGACATTTGATGGTTACTGTTGATAATATCATGTTATGAATTAAACATGGCACATTTTATCATCCTAATATTTATGATCAGAAACCAGAGAGGTCTTGTCTGTTATCATTAAAGTTGTTTTTGTTAATAACTGAAAATGTATCCAGATAATGTGCAATATAAATGAATCATAAGGAGGGAAATGTATATAATGAATCTATTTATGTAATATATAGCTGATGGGAAGGTCCTTGACTCATGTTTAGTTAGCTGACAGATCTAAGTGTATAATGTGATAGGTTCTGCAGTTTCCTTCTTTTATTTCTTTTTTAGTTACCGTACTGAATGTAGCCAAGTAAATGATATATAAATGTATTGAAAAATAGTAAAAATATTGTTTTGGGTAAATCCATAAATCAATGTATAAGTGTCTGAAACTAAGTATGAAGCTGAACTGTGTGTGAGTATAAGCCATACTGTTGTTGGTACAGAGATATGTGGGGAGTGGTTCATGTGTCGGTATACAAACATAACAACAATTCAGGTGTTGGGGAGACTGTGGGGGAATATATACAGGCTAGTGTACAGTACTATACAGGCTAGTTCTCTCTCCAACCCTGGTTTGTGTTGTACAGTACTATACAGGCTAGTTCTCTCTCCAACCCTGGTTTGTGTTGTACAGTACTATACAGGCTAGTTCTCTCTCCAACCCTGGTTTGTGTTGTACAGTACTATACAGGCTAGTTCTCTCTCCAACCCTGGTTTGTGTTGTACAGTACTATACAGGCTAGTTCTCTCTCCAACCCTGGTTTGTGTTGTACAGTACTATACAGGCTAGTTCTCTCTCCAACCCTGGTTTGTGTTGTACAGTACTATACAGGCTAACTGTCTCTCCAACCCTGGTTTGTGTTGTACAGTACTATACAGGCTAGTTCTCCAACCCTGGTTTGTGTTGTACAGTACTATACAGGCTAGTTCTCTCTCCAACCCTGGTTTGTGTTGTACAGTACTATACAGGCTAGTTCTCTCTCCAACCCTGGTTTGTGTTGTACAGTACTATACAGGCTAGTTATCTCTCCAACCCTGGTTTGTTTTGTACAGTACTATACAGGCTAGTTCTCTCTCCAACCCTGGTTTGTGTTGTACAGTACTATACAGGCTAGTTCTCTCTCCAACCCTGGTTTGTGTTGTACAGTACTATACAGGCTAACTGTCTCTCCAACCCTGGTTTGTGTTGTACAGTACTATACAGGCTAGTTCTCTCTCCAACCCTGGTTTGTGTTGTACAGTACTATACAGGCTAGTTCTCTCTCCAACCCTGGTTTGTGTTGTACAGTACTATACAGGCTACTCTCTCTCTCCAACCCTGGTTTGTGTTGTACAGTACTATACAGGCTAGTTCTCTCTCCAACCCTGGTTTGTGTTGTACAGTACTATACAGGCTAGTTCTCTCTCCAACCCTGGTTTGTGTTGTACAGTACTATACAGGCTAGTTCTCTCTCCAACCCAGGTTTGTGTTGTACAGTACTATACAGGCTAACTGTCTCTCCAACCCTGGTTTGTGTTGTACAGTACTATACAGGCTAGTTCTCTCTCCAACCCTGGTTTGTGTTGTACAGTACTATACAGGCTAGTTCTCTCTCCAACCCTGGTTTGTGTTGTACAGTACTATACAGGCTAGTGCTCTCTCCAACCCTGGTTTGTGTTGTACAGTACTATACAGGCTAGTTCTCTCTCCAACCCTGGTTTGTGTTGTACAGTACTATACAGGCTAGTTCTCTCTCCAACCCTGGTTTGTGTTGTACAGTACTATACAGGCTAGTTCTCTCTCCAACCCTGGTTTGTGTTGTACAGTACTATACAGGCTAGTTCTCCAACCCTGGTTTGTGTTGTACAGTACTATACAAGCTAACTGTCTCTCCAACCCTGGTTTGTGTTGTACAGTACTATACAGGCTAGTTCTCTCTCCAACCCTGGTTTGTGTTGTACAGTACTTTACAGGCTAACTGTCTCTCCAACTCTGGTTTGTGTTGTACAGTACTATACAGGCTAGTTCTCTCTCCAGCCCTGGTTTGTGTTGTACAGTACTATACAGGCTAGTTCTCTCTCCAGCCCTGGTTTGTGTTGTACAGTACTATACAGGCTAGTGTACAGTACTATACAGGCTAGTTCTCTCTCCAACCCTGGTTTGTGTTGTACAGTACTATACAGGCTAGTGTACAGTACTATACAGGCTAGTTCTCTCTCCAACCCTGGTTTGTGTTGTACAGTACTATACAGGCTAGTTCTCTCTCCAACCCTGGTTTGTGTTGTACAGTACTATACAGGCTAGTTCTCTCTCCAACCCTGGTTTGTGTTGTACAGTACTATACAGGCTAGTTCTCTCTCCAACCCTGGTTTGTGTTGTACAGTACTATACAGGCTAGTTCTCTCTCCAACCCTGGTTTGTGTTGTACAGTACTATACAGGCTAGTTCTCTCTCCAACCCTGGTTTGTGTTGTACAGTACTATACAGGCTAGTTCTCTCTCCAACCCTGGTTTGTGTTGTACAGTACTATACAGGCTAGTTCTCTCTCCAACCCTGGTTTGTGTTGTACAGTACTATACAGGCTAGTTCTCTCTCCAACCCCGGTTTGTGTTGTACAGTACTATACAGGCTAACTGTCTCTCCAACCCTGGTTTGTGTTGTATAGTACTTACAGTGTTACTATAGTATGTGGTACACATCTCATCAGGTCTGGTTAGCTTGGCTGATATCTGGTGCTTGCAATATCAATTTCATGTATTTTTTATGAGGATTTAGGAAAATGGCAAAAGGTAAACTTGAAAACAAATTATACTTAAAAGGACCATGGCTCACAAGACAGTTGTATTATGAATGATCATGAGAAGGTAATGATATAGATCCACAAATTTATCCCTGTTTAAATTGAGACAAAAGTCTTTCTAGTAATAAAAATTCCAATTTGAAGAATCCGATATTATGCAGATGGAGACAATGGTATGTGGAATTGGTTTCTGTGTTTGTAAAATACATATGTACATTGCCATTGTTCTAAATATAGAAATAATTTACACCTACATTTTGGTATTTTATTTCCTAAATGATGCAGATACTTTTGAATTAGAATCCAGTCCGCTATTGAAATGACATCTTAACTGTGGAGACATTTTCTGTAGTTGTTATTAGACCCTGGCTTCATCAAGTTCCTTGTTGCCTAGTTTCATCAAGTTCCTTGTTACCTGGTTTCATCAAGTTCCATGTTACCTGGTTTCATCAAGTTCCTTGTTAACTTTTAAAGGAATCCTTTAACTTAATATTTAATAGGAAATCAATATTGGATTTCAGATAGCATTACACATTTTCATCCTAATGAAAAAATGCTCTCCGATGGAAATTTTAAGTTATCGTAAAAAGATCTTTATGTTGATTAAGGAAAATTGATGAAACTGAGGCCAGGGTGAGAGTTAACTCTGATTGGGTCTGTCTGAAAGCTTACTAGACTGAACTCTTGATATGGACCAGGAGATGATGCATCCCCTAACCACAGGCTGATTACTGATAACATTTGACCTCTACACATTCCTATACACTCATGGGCTGCCAACAAATTAAGTGGTATCTTTTTTGTACAGTAACCAACATTTATAGACTTTTAATCTTTGACCATTGGCAATAATACGAGAACCATTCTATTAAAACTTTTGCTGCCATTTGAAGTAATATTATTCTGGTCGTTAATTATAGAACCTTTCACACTTTATCATAGATGTTTGATGAAGTACCATGTAGAACGCTACGGCCTCCAATAATATTGAAATGTTCAGCAGAGTAACATTGATCTAGTGATGCATTAATTGTCCACTTAGTGTAATTGCTTCAATTGACAGTCTGTAAATGTTGATTAATATAGTCAATGGAGCTTTGATAACACTGGCAATAATTGAAGAGATGAAAATTCAATTATGTTGGTTCTAGAAACTTTAATTATCTCTCTGGACTGTGATTATAGAAAATAATACTTCATGAACTCAAAAAACTTTCCGCAAGCTGAAACAATAACAGCCCTGAAACAGTGGATCCTTCTATAGTACAAGTATGCTGAAACTGATCATTACTTCCATGCTAAGCCTATACAAATTCAGTGCATGTCTGGTGTAACATTGTCATGGCACCAGTATGATGAAACTAAACGGTTTACAATCTGAATGGTCTTCATAAACTAAATGGTCTTCATAAACTAAATGGTCTTCATAAACTGAATGGTCTTCATAAACTGAATGGTCTTCATAAACTAAACAGTCTTCATAAACTAAACGGTCTTCATAAACTAAATGGTCTTCATAAACTGAATGGTCTTCATAAATTAAACGGTCTTCATAAACTGAATGGTCTTCATAAACTAAATGGTCTTCATAAACTGAATGGTCTTCGTAAATTGAATGGTCTTTATAAAACTAAATGGTCTTTATAAACTAAATGGGCTTCATAAACTGAATGGTCTTCATAAACTGAATGGTCTGCATAAACTGAATCGTCTTCATAAACAAAATGGTCTTCATAAATTAAACAAAATGGTCTTCATGTACCGCCGTATTTAAATCTTTAAGTTTAACTTATTAGTCATTTACTCAGGTACTGAAGGTATGCAATGTATTTTCTACATTTTACGTGAAGGTTGATTTCTTAAAATAATGAATATTTTACTATTGTGATAAATTTTTGAGGAGATACGATCATGACGTTACTTCATATTACTTCCATTCTCCTTAAGAATTGCCCTTGGACATTGCATTGAGGACTAGAAGTCATAAAACTAACGTGATTTTGAGAATTGAAGACCCAATTTCGGGAAGCAACCTTTGCTCCATAAGTTATGCTTAGATGGATCAACTTTCCTTTCATACAGAAATTTTCATTTATAATGGATTGGAATAAGATTGGTTTTAGGAAAAATCATAAGATAAATAATTTCATAACAAAAAAACAGTGATATAAACAGAGCAACACATACTCAAATGAAATATCACAGCATGTTAGCATGCTCTTTAGGGGTTGATAAGAGTCCATCTTCTCAAGGGTAATTTGAAATTTATCAAGAAGGCATGTACATTAGTAGACGGTTCGAAAGAAAAAACCAACGTTCAGTGGGAGCCCTTATCAAACATTTAGCATAATGTTTCTGAGAGAGAGAGTATTGAATGCTGTTGAATTTTGTAGGAAATGTCAGGAATGCAGATATATCTTGGACAGATTTATTGGACGGCTGCCCGTTTTAACATTCTGCTTTATGCAAACTTGCACAATCCACTGATGTTGGAGGAATATTGTGAGAATATAAACATTACTATATGTTATGGACATGTTATAGATCTGTAGTAAAACTGGATTGTAATTGTAAAACAGAATATAAAAATGGTATGTTACTCCACAGATATAGCCAGGGATTGATTTGGCCACAATTTATAAATAAGATGAAATCTACAGATACCATTATTATAATATATAGTTATCTGTTAAGAAGATGTGATCATGAGGTGCTTTTCCAAACGTATTGTATTCTTTGGTTGTGGTATGATAACTGCAGAGCATTTTATTTGAAAACTACATTTTTATATACAAATATGTGCAGTCCCATTTGAGGAAGCTTGCAGTACAACACACATTTTTATAGTCATGCTTGTGGTATATGCTGGATCATAACTTGATACAATAAATTGATTTGAAATATACATGTATATATATAAAAAAAAACTTTTAGTTTTCTTTACTTGTAAAATGATGCATTTGACTTTAAATAGGTTTCCACTCGTTTTGTGATCTTGAAGAACACAATACTATTTCACTCAATAGTACCAAGCTCTGAAATTGATGCTGGTGGCTTTTTCTTCCACAAGTATTGGATTGTCACACAGAGAGCAGTCTTTGATTGCTGTTTAACTTAAGTTCTGAGCTGAAGAAGGAACAAATCTGCCTATGATGGGGATCATTTCTCAGTTTAATGGTTTTCATTGATTTCTAAGCAATACGTTTATTTCCATAAGGGTTAAAATGACGACTTTTCTGCCAAGAATTTTACATGATTCATTGATCATGACTGTTATTTTTGGTTTTTGTGACAAGTAACATATCACAATCAAGAAGCAAATTTCATGCTGTTGCAAAATGAAGTTTTCAAAATGATTGAGCTTTCCTGAAAATTCCACTTTTAACAATCCTTCTCTTTTGTCATTTTCTAGCACTTGGTGCAGCTGCTGAACGATTATTTCTATAGAATGTGTGAAACAGGTGCACAGTGCTGTTCTGGCTTCAGTCCCTGTACAATCAAGTGTTCTAGATACATAGTAACCTAGTTCTTGTTGGGACCCTCTGCTGTTCAATAGATATTGTGCAGTCTAGTCAAGGTGGTCTGCTTTGAAATGATGCCAGCTACAGGGTCGGCATGTTCAGATGGAATTTGATGTCTTGGAACATTAACCTAGACTCGAAGAAAAGACCTGGTTGCAGGATGCTTATTGAAAAGCATTTTATTTACAAGTTTTAGTTGAAAAATATGGAAATGCTTTTATATTCAAATACACTGTACATTGAAATTACAAGTCTTGGTAGAAATATATGATAATACTATTATAATTAAAGTTTTAGCTGAAAAATAAGGAAACCTTTTTTTTACTGGCTATTCCTTCCTTTCTCTTCTGAAATTCGAATAGAACATTGACCAACAAGTCCACATTTAAAGTCTCAATATCTAGCTAGATCTTAATTCCTACAAGACTCAAGAGACATGGGCCAGTCATTTAAGTCACTGACATGGTATATCAAATACATACATCACTGGAAACTAAGTGAATAAAAAAATTATTATCAAACAGATATTCGAAAAATTGATTATAACATTAAAAAAATATTTCTGTTTAAATATGGTAAGGATTTAGAATTGTAAACTAGTATCATGATCAGATCAAAGTTAATTAATTTCCTAAGCTACTTGTGGAATATTTAGAAATCAAAGCCAAAAACTATTACTGATTTTGTTAAATACATATACGTGAAAAGGTGCTTAATGTTTTCAGGATACATGATTTTGGTATTCCTGAATTAAAGTAATTTGGTAATGTTTAAAAGATGAGTTTGTTCTTGAAACTTTTATCTGTTAATATCATCAGTGTGCTTTTAACGAGTCTGGCATACATTTTGCTGTACACATGATGCACGGAAGATTACAATTTTCGCCAAAACAAACACCTGACTATCCATTAAACTGGTGGGTTTACCTGATCTGTCTGATCCTGACTATGGTTTTGGAATCATTTGAGCTAGCACTGATACACCACACAGAAGCTGCCCTTCTGCCCAGCGATATATGTATTGCCAATTTGATTAATGATAATGAGCTAGTCTTGACAAGACTCAAATTTCTCGTTGCTGATGTAATTTGACATTTCTCTCCTCGTAAAACATACAAGCAGTGGTAAATTTATATCAATTTTCTCCACAATTAGAAGTAGAGAGATTAGCGAGACACAGGTTATGATATTTTCAGGATATGTTTCAGATGAATTTTATCCCTATTTCTCTGAATCACACGAAATGCCTTCATCCCTGTCCTGATAATCAGATGTCAGAGATCAGACAGATAGTGGGTGTAAACCACTCATATTAAAATTTTCTCCTGGTCTTCTTTATAATTTAGTGGAAATTTAAAAGGAGACATAACCTCATGATGGGGTTAAGTGTGGCACTGTCTGTTCCACTAAAAGGCTGTTGTCTTTGACTTGACTGATGTTTTAATGCATGTCTACAGACCCAAGAAAGATAATAATTCTCTATACTCATACACACTATGTGTTAATTCAGAGATCTAGATATATATGATGTCTCCGAAGATAATAATTCTCTATACTCATACACGCTATGTGTTAGTTCAGAGATCTAGATATATATGATGTCTGCGGAGATAATAATTCTCTATACTCATACAATGTGTTTATTCAGAGATCTAGATATATATGATGTCTCTGGAGATATATAATTCTCTATTCTCATACACACTATGTGTTAATTCAGAGATCTAGATATATATGATGTCTCCAGAGATAATAATTCTCTATACTCATACACACTATGTGTTAATTCAGAGATCTAGATATATATGATGTCTCCGGAGATAATAATTCTCTATTCTCATACACACTATGTGTTAATTCAGAGATCTAGATATATATGATGTCTCCGGAGATAATAATTCTCTATACTCACACACACAATGTGTTAATTCAGAGATCTAGATATATATGATGTCTTCGGAGATAATAATTCTCTATTCTCATACACACTATGTGTTAATTCAGAGATCTAGATATATATGCTATCTCCGGAGATAATAATTCTCTATACTCACACATGCTATGTATTAATTCAGAGATCTAGATATATATGATGTCTCTGGAGATAATTCTCTATTCTCATACACACTATGTGTTAATTCAGATATCTAGATATATATGATGTCTCCAGAGATAATAATTCTCTATACTCACACATGCTATGTGTTAATTCAGAGATCTAGATATATATGATGTCTCCGGAGATAATAATTCTCTATACTCACACATGCTATGTGTTAATTCAGAGATCTAGATATATATGATGTCTCCGGAGATAATAATTCTCTATACTCATACACGCTATGTGTTAATTCAGAGATCTAGATATATATGATGTCTCCGAAGATAATAATTCTCTATTCTCATACACGCTATGTGTTAATTCAGAGATCTTGATATATATGATGTCTCCGGAGATAATAATTCTCTTTTCTCATACACACTATGTGTTAATTCAGAGATCTAGATATATATGAAGATTTTCAAGTATTTCTCCATGATGTACACCTTTCTTTTAGAAGATGATAATCAAGTGCATCACTGGATTTCAATAGCATGATGGACTTCAGATCTTTATCACTAATTCAGTATTATACGGGTGTTTGAATCTCATAACATGCCTCTCATCACCATTATGAGGGATAAGGTTTGTTGCAGGGTTTTGTTTTGCTGTAGAATCTTTTTGATTTTGTCCTGGTTTAAGAGGGTAGATTTTCTGAGCCATTAAAGGAGAGATAAGGTTAATTTATTAAGACGAAACTGTCTGGCTTACAGGGAGTGAGAATGGATCGTCGGTGTTGTAAATAATTAACACATGTATTTTGGAGAAGTCTGAGGGTAAAACAGTGTTGTTAGCCATGTGGTACTGTAAATTTGTATACAGTATGTTGGCTAATGATATGACATGTGTTATACATCATCGGAGACTTTCTCATATCATTAGTTTGTTTATTTATAGCAATTTTATTTTACACAGCTGTGATATCTGCGTCAGAAATAATATTCATAGATTTTTGGCTGTGTTTTAAGCTTACTAATACCATACAAGTGACATTGTTTTTACTCTATGACACTACACTCCAATCAATCAGTTTGTCCATCTGTGGTCTGTTGTCAACTTTTCTTTAAACTAGTTTAGTCTAGCTGAAGAGATTTTGGATGAAAAATTCAATAGATTATGTCCCTGTGCAAAGGATATATTTAGGGTATTTTATACATGAAGGGTTTTGGATGATCCATCAGCCCCATGGTTATTGAGAGGACAGGCTTTAAGCCATGAAAAAGTATGACTCTTTTAATGACAGATGTTTTGCTTAATTATTTGGAACTTATAATTAAATTGGTATGGAATATTACCTGAGCTATAATTAAGGTAAAACTTGATGTTAGGGCCCCAAGAAGGCGAAGCAGCAGGCTGCTTGTATTAGAATGTATGCTCTTTGATTAATTCTTTGAGTGAGAAGGACTTTAACATAATTTTGGATAAAGTAGAATCAAATTCCAATAAATATGCATTTGGAACTTGTATCCATTTTCGCTAGACGTCTATAAACAATGAATAAAAAGTGAAGCCTCCGATAACAGTGTTATACACCTGATGAGTATATTCAGTTTTTGTTTAATTCCTTGTTAATTTGAACACTTTTGATGTATTATACTTAAGGGTAAACGATTACAAATTTATTTGTTCATACTTGTTTCTTTCAGTCCCAGGGTCGAAGTGAAATCATGATGACACTGGAGAAAGTTGTGGGTGGTGTAGGATCGGCAGGAAGTGGCACCTTTAAGGATGTGTACAAAGCCACAAAGCAATGCATGACTGACCGAGCTATGTCTGTGAGATTCGCTGCAGCCAAGGTAGGTAACTCTTACTGACCTTGACATGGTAGTACACTTCTCACCCATACACACACCAACCCTGGCAACAGGCATCTCAACCCCTAACCCTGTCAAAAGGCATCTCAACCCTAACCCTGTCAACAGGGATCTCAACCCTAACACTGTCAACAGGCATCTCAACCCTAACCCTGTTAACAGGCATCTCAACCCTAACCCTGTCAACAGGCATCCCAACCCTAACCCTGTCAACAGGCATCTCGACCCTAACCCTGTCAACGGGCATCTCAACCCTTACCCTGTCAACAGGCATCCCAACCCTAACCCTGTCAACAGGCATCTCAACCCTAACCCTGTCAACAGGCATCTCAACCCTAACCTTGTCAACAGGCATCTCGACCCTAACCCTGTCAACAGGCATCTCAACCCTAACCCTGTCAACAGGGATCTCAACCCTAACACTGTCAACAGGCATCTCAACCCTAACCCTGTCAACAGGCATCTCAACCCTAACCTTGTCAACAGGCATCTCGACCCTAACACTGTCAACAGGCATCTCAACCCTAACCCTGTCAACAGGCATCTCAACCCTAACCCTGTCAACAGGCATCTCGACCCTAACCCTGTCAACAGGCATCTCAACCCTAGGGGGCCGCGGTTGCCGAGTGGTTAAGGTGTACTGACACTTTAACACTAGCCCTCCACCTCTGGGTTGGGAGTTCGAAACCTACGTGGGGCAGTTGCCAGGTACTGACCGTAGGCCGGTGGTTTTTTCTCCGGGTACTCTGGCTTTCCTCCACCTTCAAAACCTGGCACGTCCTTAAATGACCCTGGCTGTTAATAGGACTTTAAACAAAAACAAACAAACAAATCTCAACCCTAACCCTGTTAACTCACCTTCTACATTTACTGAACCCCGACCCCTCCAACAGACCTGTACGAAGATAATTAACAGACCGTTACCTTTTGAAGTTAGTTCAGTCCTTCCAGCATACCTTGTAAAGGTAGCCAACCAACCCCAATCCTTCCAATATACCCTCTAAAGGGAGACAACCCTGAACCCCTTCTCTTACCCTTTTTACACTGAACAGGATATATATCATCCAAACAAACTCACATAAACACAGGTGCAGCTAATTATTGAATTAGTTACATTGTAATTAGTGATTACTCAAGGATGGCAAAGTGCAGATGTAAAATTTGGCATTATTTCTGAGCTATAATTCAGTATATATCCAGCCAGCCAGCCTGTAAGAGATGACTACCTTCTGTGAACGTGTCTGAGCTAGGTGATTCAGGTGTTGAGTAACTCACAGTCTCATTATGGTATTAGGCCATTATCACGGGCCTAATTGACACTGATATAGGCATTGACGTAATGCTAATTTTGTTGTTAACATAATGAGCCAATCTTATCTGTACATTTGTCTGTTGATTAAGAAGTAGAGGTTGTTTAGAAACCCTACTTTTAATTACTCAGATCTTGATGTAGAGTCTTATAATTATATTAAGGTTAAACTTGAATGGTGTGATTTTTCCTCTAATACTACATTACTGTACCTTTTTTTCATTAAATGAGATTTTATGATGCACAACACTGACTTTCCCTCATTTTAAACTTATTATTCATTTCCTTTGGATGTCAAAGTAACATGTGTTTGTTATATGTGAGAATTTACAGAACAAGGTGTTTTAAATGAATTTATCTTAATGCATGCTTTATCTTCCTCGTATTTACAGCTTGATACATTACCATGATTTTGATGTCTGTATTACATTACTTTAAATGCTTCTACACTAAAAAGCAAAATATATTTTGTAAAGGTGTACTGGAGATATATTATCATCATTTGGACTTTTTACCATTATATATGTATGTGCGATGTAAAATTAGTTAAAGAAATGTTATTTGTGAAAGTGGACTGTTCTAGAATTTGTCTTATGTAAATCTAAATGTTGCCCCATATATATATATGTGTGTGTTTGTGTGATGTACGTTTTAACTTTTTTTTTTGGATTTGGCCCTCGACCATATAGATGAAGACTGCATTAAAAAGGCAATTGTTTCTTCCCTTTGTCTGCCCTTTAGAGTTTAAAGTTACATGATCCGAAAACACACTCATACAAAACCTTGTTTTTCAAATATCTCATATCTTAAACAATGCAAAATAACTTAACTTTGGATTCCGAGCCATGTCGGAATTAAAGGCAATGAACTTGATGACAGGAAAGCAGAAGATGCTTTAAACCTCCAACAAATATCAAACTACCATATACAGATTTCAAACCTGTTATTTCTACTGCCATTCAAAGCACAGTAAAACTTGTTTCAAAGTGAAACCTGGAAGAAAAAAGGGGAATTTATTGACGCATAATTATATTAGATTTGTGTGAATATGTGTACAGTTAAGGAACATCTTGGACGATGAAGATGACATACCTATATTGTATCTTCTTCAGTGGAGCAGTGTTCTGAAGGACCAGTCTTGAGGATATTTCGCCATTGATGACAGCATCATTATGTCGGGTAGTACTCAAACTACATATCAATGTTTTGAAATTCTGTGTAGATTTATATATTCAACTGAGAACGTCCCACAGAAACTGATCAGTGGCATTTAGTCATTCGAATCCTATGTCAAGAAAGTATCAGTAAAGAAACGGGTCAGAATTGCTTTAAAAGATACAAACATTTACAGTGTTAGTTTTCGTGTTGAAAGCCTAGTCTAGCCTAAATGTGAAATTGCATGCGGAAGTGTTAAACGCTAACTAGGATGTTGAGCTTCAGAATTCCTCATTAATGAATTGTTTATAACAAATTATTTCTCCAGGTCCAATGAAATTCATTGTAGCCAAGTTTTACTGTAAATGGTAGCAACCCTGGTCTCTCAAGACGAGCAACAAACTTTATAATGTACAACTGAAACATTGGTATGTCTGTGGGGGTGTTTAGGAGACACCTTTAATGGTCCCCATTACAATAGTACTTGTTGCAGGTAGTCACCAGTACTCTAAATTAAGTGTCTTATTGCAGGTTGTCACTGGTACTGAAGATTAAGTGTCTTATTGCAGGTATAGTCACCGGTTCTGAAGATTAAGTGTCTTATTGCAGGTAGTCACCGGTACTGGAGATTAAGTGTCTTATTTCAGTTAGCCATCGGTACTGGAGATTAAGTGTCTTATTGCAGGTAGTCACCGGTTCTGAAGATTAAGTGTCTTATTGCAGGTAGTCACCGGTACTGGAGATTAAGTGTCTTATTTCAGTTAGCCATCGGTACTGGAGATTAAGTGTCTTATTGCAGGAAGTCACTGGTACTGAAGATTAAGTGTCTTATTGCAGGTTAAGTCACCAGTACTGAAGATTACCTAAGTGTCTTATTGCAGGTTGTGACCAGTACTGTAGATTAAGTGTCTTATTGCAGGTAGTCACCGGTTCTGAAGATTAAGGGTCTTATTGCAGGTAGTCACCGGTACTAGAGATTAAGTGTCTTATTTCAGTTAGTCACTGGTACTGTAGATTAACTGTTTTTGTACACTTTCTACAGACTTGTACATTTTCTATGAATTGTGTGGATTATTCCTTTTGATTTCCCCTATCTTTGTAGTGTATGTACCAGCTTGTGAACGAGGCTCCATTTATGTGTGCCACTGAACTGGAGACTGTGACAGCTCTCAGCTTCAGGTCGCTGGATGGCTCAAATTATGATGTCCGCTGTGCAATTGCAAAACTCTTGGGCAATCTTCTGGCAACTGCACTATCACCTAAGACTATTTATGGTAAGATTGCTGAATACTTTCAAAAATGATACATATACAACTAGTACTGTATGAGCTGCAGCGATATACGAGATCTATGAGATCTGTGATCTTGTTCTGTGTATTTTCATATTGTCATTGTTTGTCAAATTTTTTCTTTTGTCACTTTCTCATTCTGAAGTATTTAAACAACACTGGTGAGACTTTGAAAACCATGAATGACTGGCAATTCTTTCATCCTGTGCAGAAATTGATTGTTTGCTTCCAAGACTTTATTTGCAAACCATCAATTATTTCAGAAAACTATTAAAAAAATAAGCAATTACCCTTTCCTTTGATGGTTAGTTTTTTTAGGCAAGAGAATGTACAATCGAACATCATGAAAAGTCTCCCTAATTGAATGCCAATGTATCAGTATAGTGGTAGCTCAGCTGACAGAGTTATTCTCTAAATGTACCTCATGGGGGCCAGTACCTCAGCCGCCGTATCTTACTGTGTAATTACATTGTCAATGTTGATGAGCTGCTGAACATATTAGACTTTTCTGTAGAATATAGAATTGAACCAACTATGGGCACTTGCACAAAAATTTAACAAATTAACTCAGGGAAATTGATTGAGGGCATTCAACAATACCACATCACTTATGCATTTTCCCCAAAGTGATTCGATTTCTGCTAGTGTTAGAGGTTTAACCGTTTTTGTTCAAGATTGGCTTGTTTTTAAGCTTACCTGGTCTGAAGGAATGACCTTGACGGACATTCAAGGTTATAGGGGTAGAATAGGCTGAAATGTTTAAATGATTTTTTCTCATTAATCAATAGGCCCTGGGGTCTTTCCCCACCCCAAGGGACTTTGTTTCTTTAAAACACTATCATAATGTAAAAACAATTCCTGGGGTTTCTTTTCACACCCCAAGGGAGTCTGGACTTCGTTTCTGGGATTTCTCTTTGAAGCAGTTGTGATCCCTTTCCCATAAGTGTATAGCATTGTTTAACAAATAAAGTTATTAACAAATTGACCATGAATAGATTTTGACGTTTGGTCAAATCCAACCAGGTGAGCAATACAGGCCTTCTTGACCTCTTGTTTAAATAAAGATCTGATAGGGCAATTTTGGGATCAGAAAAAGGAAGACCACTGGTTGGGAAAACATGGTAACGTGTATGGTTGGGACAACATGGTAGTGGGTATGGTTGGGACAACATGGTAGTGGGTATGGTTGGGACAACATGGTAGTGGGTATGGTTGGGACAACATGGTAGTGGGTATGGTTGGGACAACATGGTAATGTGTATGGTTGGGACAACATGGTAGTGGGTATGGTTGGGACAACATGGTAATGTGTATGGTTGGGACAACATGGTAGTGGGTATGGTTGGGACAACATGGTAGTGGGTATGGTTGGGACAACATGGTAGTGGGTATGGTTGGGACAACATGGTAGTGGGTATGGTTGGGACAACATGGTAGTGGGTATGGTTGGGACAACATGGTAGTGGGTATGGTTGGGACAACATGGTAGTGGGTATGGTTGGGACAACATGGTAATGTGTATGAATGGGAAAATATATAGCTGCCTTGCATTACTAAGGTAAATAACATCTGCAAGGGACTTGCAGAATTGTGCAGAAGTCCGTTCAAAATAATTCTGTTTTGCTCTTAAGTCAAGAAAAGATTAAGTTGTCATTTCATGATACAGAACCCAGTCATCACCCCTTCAAGAATATGGATGAATTCCTATACATGTTGGAGCTCAATATCAGACAATGATAGCACAGCTTGGTATTAATGGCCTGTAGTAAATAGAGAACTGGGCCAAATCCAAATTGAAAGTCATCATTTTCCTCATTTCCTCATAACAGGAAATAAATAAGACAATGCATGGATAAGTTGTCAACTGTATCGTTAATCACACCTTGGTTTGGACTGTGATGAAGACTTCAGCACCAGATTGTAGCTGAGTAGGTCAGCTCTACCCTATTACAATCAATACTGTAACATATTGTGGAATAGTCTGTGTTGGCTTCCTGTTCTTGTCTGCGCTGTCTTCCAGCTAATAATGGTCATAATCATTTTGTCAGGTTATGTTAGTATTGTGCAACATTGAATAATAAATGTATCAGAATTTTAAATATCACTCAGTTTATACAGAAGCTGGTAGTTAATAGTCAATGTTTGAACATTAAAGATTATTGCTATTACACATAGGAATTTAGTCTTATATCAAACATGTCAGACATAGATAATTCAAGAAACAACTTTAAAAATGATTCTGGAAAAAGAAATACAGGACCTTCCCTAAGTAGAGATACTAGTATTTTGTCTGATAAACTGATTTTTGTGTCACCTGCGAAAGCAGGAGACGTATCGGGACCACAATGTTGTCGGCGGCGCCCGCAATAGAGTTTTCTGTGCGATAACTCAACTTTCCTTGGGCTAATCGAACCCAAACTTTATACAGACATTCCTTACCAAAATTGATTGCATGGGATTGTTTTTTAGACCCAAAGGTCCAAGGTGAAGGTCAATATTACTAAAAATAGGTAATTAGTTCCCATGCCATAACTCAAGTTTCGTTTGGCTGATCAAGCTAAAACTTCATACTGACCTTCCTTACCAAAGAGGCTTGCTTTCCAGGTCTGAAGGTCAAAGGTCATGGCCACTGTTGCTAAAAAAAAAAAAAAGGGTTTCCGTGTGATAATTCAAGTTTTCTTTACTTTGACTGATCAAGCTTAAACTTCATGCAGATCTTCCTTACCAAACGTGCTTGCATGAGATTGCTTTTTCAGACCCGAAGGTCAAAGGTCAAGGTGATTGTTACTAAAAAAGAATATTTGTTTCCCTTGTGATAACTCTTGTAATCACCCAACTTTTTGCTCAGTCGTCACTTCTACTTCCATGGAATTCTTGTTTTTAATCAGCAATCAAACCTGTGTTTCTCAGTTGTACTTTCCACAATTTTCCTTGATTTGGTAATCAAAATTTTACTGGCCATGGTATGATTGCAAATAAACAGACATTTTGATTTATTGATCTAATCATATTCAGTCAGGGTTTTCGATGGATTCAATGTAGGTTGTAAAATTGATGGCAGCATATTTATAAAGTTGGCAATAGATCAATTCTTTCATAGTAAAAATTGCAACCTCAAGCCATCAAGCTCTGATATCAGAAGTTACTTGCATATGTGAACAAATAATATTTCAGTCTAAATGTATATATAATGTCAAACCAGATAGTGTTGTGATGTAGCTTGTCAAACCAGATAGTGTTATGTAGCTTGTCAGACCAGATAGCGTTGTATGTAGCTGTGGATGGATGGTTTATATTTTGTCTGTCTAGTTGATATGGCAGAAATCCATAATTTATACAGAATTTTGGTGTTCAATTACCCTTTTTTACAAAGAATAAAGATGTTTTCAGCTTCCTGTTTCATAGAATGTTGTCTAGTTAATTATTGTGTTGTTATTTGTTAGAGAATCTAAAACGACTTTATTAGTGGAACCAGTCTAAAAAGTTTGGAAATCTGGATCTGCTGGACTGGTTTGATTTCTGTTAAAAAAGTTGTTTTTGATAGAGTTATTTTTATTGATGTTGATCATGCTGTGAAATCTCCTTAAAAAATCTGGACTCCTTGTTCTTGTATAACATTGAGTTTGTGTGTTGTGTTTAATAGAATAAAAAGGAAGTTGTTATCTTCTACTTTACTGCCAACAGGATATAAGTGTTGTGTGAGAGGATGCCAGAACTACTGGATCCAGAACTTACCAGAAGATTAAATATGTCATCAATCTTCAGACAAAACAGTTTTCAGGGAGGAGATATATTCGTGTTTTGTATTAATTTCCTTCAGGCCTATTGAACTTAATACAGTACAGTAGTTTATTGATGTTATGGAGTTTTCAGTGAAAACAAATTTGTGGTCGAAAGTTTAGCATTTGGCAATATGGTATGATATGGTTGATACTCAAAGTTTATTTGATAATGCTTGGTTGTTATGATGTAAATTATGTAATACAGAATATATAATAAGATACTATATACAAACTGTAGTGTGGGAGAAATATGTGTATTGTTAAGAAAGGTATTGTAAAGAAGATATGTTTTTGCTCTATGAATGTTTGTTTCATGCCAGATTATGTTTACAATTTCGCTTCAGGTGTAGAGGAAGAAATCCACCAAATTGTTGCAACTGCTGGTAGCCAATATATTCCTTTGTATAAATTGGCTTGTCATCAGTGTAATATATATCCATCTTGCTACAAAGTGAACCATTAACTTATTAGTTAGATAGATATGGTAAAAATTAGTTATCATGATAGTCTCAACATTTATTGTTTCACTTGCAGGAAAGAACAAACAGCCAAAACTTGAGGAAGTATTGAACCTTTTGGCATCAGGCTTCATCAAGGGAGGTTTTGGCTTCCTGAAGAGTTCCACAGCAGGGGAAATGATTAAAGGCAGTGGAGCCATTAATAGGGAGATTCGTGTTGGTGTGACCCATGTAAGTGTGGATGTTTGCCGTATACTTTCTGGTAAACTTTCAACAATCTCATTTGTAGTACTGACACTAGATATATACACATCTACCAGTAACAATAGGTTTATAAGGAAACTAGCATACAATAAGCTCTTTGATGTAACAAAAAAATTCAGATGGTACTAATGAATTTCAATCATTGCTTTCAAATTTAAAAAATTAGAAAATATCTTCTTTCTTTCTTACATAAAAATTACTTGTACTATTCAATTGAATATTATCCAGCATGAGTAGATTCATGTTTTCTGATATGAATTATGAGTAGGGATCCACTGAGTATACAACTTGAGTTATCCATTCCTTCATTGCTCAATGAGTACCCAGAAAGGAACCACTCTAACAGTATATCCTATGTTATATCTTGCAGGCATACATTGAGTTCGTGAAGTGTATGGGAGGGTTGTGGCTGGAGAGGAACATCTCTATGTTCCTGAACCATGTCCTTGACCTTGTGGCAAGTCCCAAGTCTACACCCACACATGTTGATGCTGTGTATGCACGAAAATGCGTCCTCTTCATCATCAGATCTTCAATTGGAGGACTGCTCGGTGAAAAGGCACAAATTGCTGCTGCCAAGGAGATATGTCAGATCATTGTCAAACAGATGAATGCAGCAGGTAGCTATATAACACCAGAAATATCTGCAAAGATTTGTCAGTTCTCAAATTGTTTTGTTGTATAAACATTTTTAACTTTTGAAAACAAATGATTTGGTATATTCCATATGTTCTAATGATGTTTGGTATACAAAACATGTTTAACAAAAATATTTATTCGTGATAGTAAATATAGATTGTTGTATTCTGTTTACTGTTTCAACCATAGATATCTCTGTCACTTTAGGTGAGGCAGTGGCAGACTCTGTAGATGGGAAGTCCCAGAACTGGGATGTGATGGGCAGTCAGCATGTACTTGTGTGTGCTTTACATGAACTAGGCAGTTTGGTACTGAGGCTGGGAACGTCAGCCAGTCCACTGGTGTCTGAACCTGCCACAGGTAAGATCAGGGCCAGTACTTCTGTACCAACTAAAGGTATATTTCAGTGATATGCATCTCCATTTAAAAGAAATTACATTGTGTGAATTGTTCTTTATCAATGGGTAACGATACCTAGTTATAATTAATTTTGATGATACATTTGAAAGGTACAAAAAAATTAATAACACATGAAAGATGACTGGAATTACACTTTTGAAATTAAAACTGTACAAAGTAAGTATACATGCAGTGATAACATTCAACTAATATTTAATTATCAGATGATGCAAATTTTGACATCTTTTGAGGAATATATGTATTTCTGTGTTCTTGAATTTGAAAGTAAAAAATAAAAACATCTGATATGTAATACAGGTATAATAGAGCCTGTTGTGTCCGTGCTGATCCATCCATGTCATGCGGCTCGACTGGCCGCCTCCTGGTGTCTGGGCAGTATCTCTGTGGCCCTACCCTCACAACTCACACCTCTCTTAGATCGCTGTGTGGAACGCATGGAGAAACTCAAGTCCTCGCCTGAGGCTGTGTCAGGCTACAGTAGTGCGCTGGCTGCCTTGTTAGGCAGGGTATACCAATGTCCACTGGGTATCCCCCACGGCAAAGGCAAGGTAAGAAACTACTGACCAGTATACCAATGTCCACTGGTTATTTCCCATGATAAAAGAAACTGAGTTGTGAAATGAAAGGTAAATTATATATGTAAAAAGTAAACCGTACGGTAATAATAAGGTACATGTAAACTATATTTCAATTTTACAGACTTGTCAGAATATCAAGCAGATGAAATAATCAAATATTAATTAGCTCCCTGAAAGTACATTCACTCTTTAAACAGCTGAGAAGATTTCACTTGTTAAATTTTCTCTCAGACTTTATCCATTGAAAGTTGTTGGTCTGTTATCAGAAACATGTAATTGAATGCTTAGATTTTCTCCTTTTGAATTTTTGATCCATTGAAAATTAAATGTTGCTATCAGAAAAATCTAAATCAATTTACAAGTATTTGGTGATGTTTAAATTGCTTCATTTTTTAATTGAGTGTTTATTGATTTTATCAACCTGTTTGTAGCACTTGTTCAGCATAGCCGAGGAGTTACTGCGGACAGCCTCACAGAACAGCCGTCTTTCCTTACAGAGAACACAGTCTGGATGGCTACTCCTCGGCTCACTGATGACATTAGGTATACACATCTGCTTCATCAGCCTAACATCACAAAGGACGCTTATCTGATCATTTGGACCCAGTAATAGTCCCATTAGTGATCAGCAAACGTATTTAATTATTCACCAAAGTATTATCGTCTCGGCTTTAGATACTGCTTTTGCTGCAGATTTATTGAATCATAAAAGGTGTTTAAATTTGTTAGATGGAGAGGCAAATTTTGTATTTCAGCTTGATAGCTGATTACTTCTTAAATCAAATATTTAAAGTATTGGTAGTGTCACCAAGGAGGTTGTTATCTCATTCATGATTACTGACTGTACAGGTTTACTGTGTATATAGAGGTTTGTACTGCTATGTGTACACTGAATCTCTGCATCCTGTGTAATGTTACTAAATACAGTAATCTTGGTGAAAACCACCATCACCCCACATAAAACATAACAGTTTGATGATTTGTAAGTTTTACATGTTGGTGCATACCATAAGGGGCTGCGGTGGCCGAGTGGTTAAGGTGTCCTGACACTTTATCACTAGCCCTCCACCTCTGGGTTGCGAGTTCGAAACCTACGTGGGCAGTTGCCAGGAACTGACCGTAGGCCGTTTTTTCGCTCTTCGCTTTCCTCCACCTTCAAACCTGGCACATCCTTAAATGACCCTGGCTGTTAATAGGACGTTAAACAAAATAAAACCAAAAACCAAAGTATACACAACATAACGAAATACCTAATTAAATTAATCCTGGTCTGTTTAGCCATGGATGTCATTAAGCCAGATTATCATTGTAGGGTTACTGGTAGTTCTATACTAAAATCTCTCTAGACCACGGATACCACATACCCAGATATGTAAAATTTGTCCCCATATTATACTTGACTTTTCACCCATCAGGGCCCCCTGTGGTAAGAAACCATCTACCCCGTATGCTGTTATTATGGAGGAACGCATTCCCACGTTCCACCAAAGAATTAGAGGCAGAAAAGATCCGAGGCGACTCCTTCACATGGCAGGTCACTCTGGAGGCTCGGGCGGGTGCACTAGGAGGTGAGTTCTGGAAACTTCAGAGTTACAAAATACAATAATGCATAATAGTTTATAAAGGGATTTCATGATCCCAAAGCAATATATGTTGTAGTTTCATAAATTAATTACTAACTATGCTGAATTTGCATCTGTTTGTAAGTGAAATTGCCTGTATATATTTGATCGGATATTTCAAAGCATCTTCTAATAAAGAGACTGAGAATGATTAAAATGTAGTTGATGTTAAAAGTATTGGAAATATCATTGAGGAGTTTGTCATGTTGTGATATTAGTTTTAAAAAATATGGAGTATGGAGTAATTCTGAAATTGATTTCTGGTTCCATTTCAGCCATGTACAGTTTCTTACAGCACTGCCGTGAACTTGTCACGGAGGACGTTATTCGCCGACTGTTGGCGCCTCTGGAATGTGCTCTCCTCATGTTTTCACAGTAGGTTCTCATCACAGTCTGTAGACCTGTATGTATTATTGACACTAGTCAGACTTTCATCACCAATCAATAATGAATATGGTGCTCCTGGCAGCATAATTACGTAACCATTGTGGCGTGTCCAGTACAACACAGGTTTACACTGTAATGTTACACATCAAAGCTTCATTATGCTGTCTGCTGGTCATGTCATTATGAAGGAATGTTGGTATTGATTTTCTGGAGATTAAACAACATTATTGTAATGCTGAAACACCAGGTGACATATGATTGAATGATAATTTCAGCAAAAATTTAATTTGAAAATAGTAAATTTAAAATATTTGATATGTATTTGTATCATTTTCCATTTCCTATAAAAATGTTTATTTCAAATTTCAATGAGTATTATGTGTGTTTTGACATAGGATCCTAAGTACTATAATTATCCTCAAAATCATTGATAAGCCCCTGTTCCTAGTATAAAAAAAGTTCAGTATTAAAGTTTTGGGAGGACTTATTTGAAAGCATTGATGATTTTGCAAAAATTAAGAAGGGAACTTTTTTGTGGGCAGAGGCTTGTTTATTGATAAATATGGTAAAGTTGTTTAGACAGTTTAAATTATATGATGACATTTCTTTGTCACCAGCCTGCCAGGTGTGATCAAGCATTATGGGACCCAGCTGAAGGCCAGTGCTGCCATGGTCCGACTGCGGCTCTATGATGTCCTGTGTTTATTGCCCCCTGAATCATTTGAAGGTACAGAGGTTGTGTTTGCTACAATGTCCTAGCTTTCTGTCAACAATAAATTTGATGTCCTTTTAGAACCATAAATAATGCGGAAAATAGCATGAAAAAATGTGTTTCTTGAAATTTAAACATTGTTTTTGATAAATCCTTACTGGGATATATAAAAAAGTTCAAACTGGGGTGTAAATATCGTCATTGTCATCAATGGTCTATATGCCTTCATATGTTAAACATTGTAAATGTGAAGAAACCGACATCAATTTTTTTTCTAGCTTGGTTTAATACTAGAATATCAATGATAATATTAACTTTTAAACATTCTTACTCAACACAATCACCCTTGAAGTTTACTACAACAGATTAATAAAAGTCAGGAATTTCATGAAGTTATATTTGAGACTTGGTTTGCTTCACAATATATCTTATCTATAGGAAAATAACAAACTCAGAAAATGACATAGTGTTTTTATGGCCTCTGGAAATTGCATCTGTAAGCTAAATTCACTGTATATCATTATTCCAATGATATAATTAAATGTTCAGATGTAATTTACTAGAATATAAACATTTGTGTTTACACAGGAACATACACAATGTTACTGAGGGAATTGGTGGCGGAGTTCACGCTGACCGACAACCCTGCCAATACCACCACCTCACTGCTGCGGTCAATGTGTCACGTGGATGACAGCGTTATCCTGGGCTCCTGGCTGCAGGAGACTGACCACAAGGCTATAGAGGACCAGGTAAGGCAGACTGACCATATCACTAGCCATCACCAGGTCACTAAGTTGTCTGACCGATATACTGTAGATCTTGCACAGTTATAAGAGTGTTGTAGATCTTAATTTTGAATAGTTTGGATAATTTTAATCAGACTTTGCATTGAAACCCCACAGTACAGAATTCTAAATATTATTTTATTAACACAAACATTTTCTTGTTTTTTTTTTTGTTTTTTTTTTCAAATATGGTCTCAGATTTGAATTAAACCATAATTATATTAATAGAGCAAGCATTAACACATACACTGTTCAGAAATCAAATTAATTCAAAAGCACACCAAAAGATATATCTTCTTTAAACTTGACTGTGGTGTTTGCAAGAATCGCACAGAACTAGCATCCATTTAATGCCATCATTATGATATAATAGCCTGTTTTGAAAATTACGTTTGATTAATGATGCAGAGAGAATTTGCAGTCTCATTTCTTTACCTATTCCGATATACTCAGTTGACTGTTATGATTTTAGTTTGAACCCAATCGTAAAGTGGATAAAGAAATAGTAAGTATCTTGGGAACCGTGTCTTGACAACGGATAGACATCTTGGTTTTTGACGCGGGAATGCAAAAAGGTGTTTTTGTTATATAATAATGTTTTCTTATAGATATATAGTCTCTCAAAAATGCATGGAGACCATTAGCATATTTTGCCACATTTTTTTCCTAGTCGGGATGATCCTGCGTGAAGAATGTCATCAATTTCCGTGTCTGCCTAACATGTGTCAAATAAAAGAGTTTCTAACATATGACCAAGATTGTTGTTTACATTTGAGCAATGCAGGAAATATAATTGAGAAAACGAGAATTTCTAAACTTGTTATTAGATTTAATTTCATATGTAATCAAAGCTTATAAATACTAGTACTGGTAGTGCAAATATGGCATGTACGCTTCAGTGGTAACAATGTCTATAGATTAATTTTACTCAAACAATGGAGTGTAAGATGTTATTAAGGAACGGTCATTCTGATGACTAAATCACATTGAGTCAAGTGAGACTGTGTGACATTGAAATTCAGGTTACAGAAAAACCTGCCTTGAGTGACTTCAGGAGGGACTGATACACTTACTTTGATAAACCTGCGTGTCGGTAAACTCAGAAAAACGGACAGGAAAACAATTTACTAACACTAGAAAGGACGTGGATCATTTAGGTCAGAGAGACAGAAAAACTTATCATTTGGGATAAAAACTTTAGTGTTGGACATTTGAGTCCAGTTTCATTAAATAATCCCATACCAGTGAACCGTGAACAATGAAATATGTTTCCTGTCTGTCCGTCTTGTACACATGTAGGTTTTGTAAGTAAAGCAAAGTTTGTCAGCGCTCTAGTGGTTTCATTCCTTCAGGGATTTTGATCAAACTTCACATAATGATAAAAGACTATAATGTCTTGGAAAAGTTTGAGTTTCAGGGATTTTGGGTTAAGGTCAAGGTTGCTGTTACTATTTTTAGCAGGGTCTAGTATGCTTGTTGAAGTGAGATTTCAATATAGGAACATTCTTTTAAATATTGCAAGTACCAGTGTATCATATTTGATGTAACAAGATTACCAGGTATTAAATTGTCAACTGTTCGAGGTCCTTGGATCTTACGATTTTCTTCCTGTAGAGATACATGGTGTGTGAATACCCATATACATGTACTACGAGTTACGTACATTGACGAGTTTCAAGCAACATGGACATCACCTGATCAAGCACATACGAGCGTCCTGAACATTGTCCAATAAAGTGAATGGTGTTGTGCTAGTCATTGAGATAAAAGTTAATGTATCTATGAAAAGTTACATTCGATGAATTACTTAAATGATAGATTTTGATTCACCGGTGGTTGGTTTAAAGTAGAAGTGCTTTGTAGATTATATTTGAAGCCTTAGTTCAGTTGACACTTGATGATCAGAAAATGTCTTGAACAAATCTCACTGATGTATTTGTCATGTTTTCTCCATACTTTCATCTCTGTGGGTCTTTGAGAGGTTTTAGTCATGAGACTGTAAATTTTCCTCTGTATTCCCTTTATCTAACTGCTAACATTTACCTCTCTCTCCTGTGACTCTTGCATGTCAGCAAGTTAGACCATCTTCACATCAGTACGAATCAACCACACATGTACACTTAACACAACAGCCAGGTTTGTCTACATATTTTGTCAGCATTTTGATTTCTGATTTAAATATTTTGCATGACTTGATCACTTTCACTAAGGATTCCATACTGTAAATCATTCCACAAAAACAAGAGTTTCAATATCAATCTCACAATGGAATGAGCAGACCCGTGAAGTATGACAAACTAACTGCATTTTTGAAGTGATTGTTGTGACATCGCCTCTGTCTTGCCGCTTTTATATACCACACAGAATGTAGCAGTAGGAAACTGATCCCATCTGTGTGACCTTGACTCCTGACCTAAAGTGTGTGACCTTGGGAGATTTAAATATCTTGAAAATGAAAAATCCCTGAATCTAATAATATTCAAAAGAATTATTCTTGAAAATGAAAGTTTTATTATCAACATATGAATCTGTTTCCTTTTTGTATACTGAACTTTTGAATAATTTTCTCTGTTTTTAAGAATGGCCAAGGGGATGTTGCAGAAAGCTGGAGAAAATTATTTTTACTTCAATGCACCAATATCAAGTATCATGACATTCATTTAGAAATTTAAAAAGTCATTCTCTTGAGAGAAAAAGGATTCATTTCTGTTTCATTTACATTATTTACTTAGGGGATACATTGTATATCAAAGGGACATAGATCAGCTATATGAGGCTAGTACATGAGTATTTATTTTTATAGTTGCAGCCAAACAGTGCGTCAGGATCTGGAGCCCTTGAACATGATTCACAATCCCTGTACGCACGCTACCCCCCTGTAAGTATACATTACTTATATATACGAAATCATAACTTCTCAGGGCTTTCTGCCTTCAGTTACATATACCTACAGATTTGGCTATAATCTCTTATCCTATTGAATAACATTATTGCTTTACCTGAGCACAACCATTTGGAAAGAACAGTCAAAGGGTAAAGATGACCATAACGACGTTGTTATGGTCATCTTTACCCTTTGACTACTAAACTTTACGGCCCGACTCTTGTATTCCTTGTGGAATCCGTCGGCTGGGTAACACAGAACCATACCAAACTTTTAACACCGACGTTGGATCTCCCACCTCCCGTACATTTGGAAAGAAATAAGGAAGTTTTCATACCAACTGATAGATAGAGATATTGTCCAATAGATGTGATTTTTGAATACATTGTAATGTGAAAACATGTGTTGGTGTCCAAAACATATATTATGCAATGATATTCTTTACAGAGTGAGCCAATCCCGGGCCCCCTTCCCTTAGGTGTGGCAGTGATTGACAGTTCGGTGAAGTTGTATGGTCTTGTCTTTCCTCGGGTAGCTAACAAACACAGGTACCAGATGCTGCAGCACTTTAACGAGTGTATAAAACAGGCAAAGGCTTCCCGTCAGCAGGCTGTGCAGATGAATATCTTCACTGCTGTACTGTGTGCTCTCAAGGTAATCAGTCTCTCTTTGTTTTGTCAAAAGGAAATAATGGGGATGAGGGTCGATGACAATAAAAGGACAATGAATTAAATGAGGATTAGAATGCCTTTACAATCTGGGAAAATTTGAAAGCAAATATATTGTAATTTTTGCGAAAAGTAAATGGTTTCTATCAAAAGATTTTTAATTTACTAAATCATGATAATGGAGGATGAATTTTGAATTACAACATTAGAGATCAATACAAAGAATTGGAACCATTTTATCATTGTCCAAGAAATAAAAAATCACCAATCAATCAAACATTTGTTATTAAATAAATTGTTTTTAGGTCACCTGAGACGAAGTCTCAAGTGACCTATTCTAATCGCCTTTTGTCCGTCGTCGTCCGTCGTGCGTCGTGCGTCCGTAAACTTTTTACATTTTCGACTTCTTCTCCAAAACCACTTAACAAAATTCAATGAAATTTGGCAGAAAGTTTCTATGGCTGAAGGTCAACCAAAATTGTGAATTATATGGTCCCCACCCCCCAGGGGCCTGAGGGGTGGGGCCAAAAAGGGTCAAATTGACTAAAACTTCAAAAATCTTCTTCTCTACTCTTTATAGATGAAAGGGTCTTGTGTTGCTTCACCAAAATTGTGAATTGCATGACCCTGGGGTCTCACGTTTGCCCCTGGGGATGGGGTAAACTTTACTATAGTTTATATAGGGAAATCACATTTTTGACTATTATTTGTTGGATTTCTATTGGAATTCATTCTAACTTGTATCAAATTATCAGCATGGGATGACAGTTTGATGGTATGTACATGTTGGCCCTAATTGACCCCCAGGGGCTGGTGGGCGGGGCCAAAAAGGGTCAAATTGACTAAAATTTCAAAAATCTTCTTCTCTACTCTCAGATATGGTAGAATCAAATACTCTTCATAGATGGAAGGGTCTTAAGGTGCTTTACCAAAATTGTGAATTTCATGACCCTGGGGTCTCAGGTTTGCCCCTGGGGAAGGGGTAAACTTTACTATAGTTTATATAGGGAAATCACATTTTTGACTATTATTTGTTGGATTTCTATTGGAATTCATTCTAACTTGTATCAAATTATCAGCATGGGATGACAGTTTGATGGTATGTACATGTTGGCCCTAATTGACCCCCAGGGGCTGGTGGGCGGGGCCAAAAAGGGTCAAATTGACTAAAATTTCAAAAATCTTCTTCTCTACTCTCAGATATGGTAGAATCAAATACTCTTGATAGATGGAAGGCTCTTTAGGTGCTTTACCAAAATTGTGAATTTCATGACCCTGGGGTCTCACGTTTGCACCTGGGGAGGGGGTAAACTTTACTATAGTTTATATAGGGAAATCACATTTTTGACTATTATTTGTTTGATTTGTATTGGAATTCATTCTAACTTGGTTCAAATTATCAGCATGGGATTACAGTTTGCTGTTATGTACATGTTGGCCCTGGTTGACCCCCAGGGGCTGGTGGGCGGGGCCAAAAAGGGTCAAATTGACTGAAATTTCAAAAATCTTCTTATCTACTATATGTTAAAATCAAATACTCTTCATAGACTGACCCCATTAGGACTGATGGGTGGGGCCAAAAAGGGTCAATTTAGTTGGCCGAAATATTTCAAATCTCAGGTGACCGTTAAGGCCCTTTGGGCCTCTTGTTATGTTTAACTGACATTCTGTCGTAAATTGTTTGACATTGGTATCCGATGTTATTTTGTAACAATGCTGTTCACAACAGAGCCTGTCGGATACCAAGTCCAGTATGGGACCTGATGAGGTGAAGAAAGCTGCTTTCAATCTTATTATGGTAAGTTCGCATGTGATGTGTTGCATATTATAATTGGCTGTGACAAAAATTACCCTTATCCTGAATCCAGTATTAGAGAGATCCAATCTGTAAATTGTGTATATAATGAATAGCTGCATGTGAAGAGTGTCAACCCTATCCCAAGTCCAGTATTTTTATGAAGGTCCCATGTTTAAATGTATATTGTGTACTACAGGGAGCCCTGAGTAGTACCAACCCTATCTTGCGATGTGCGGCTGGAGAGGCTCTAGGTCGAATGGCACAAGTGGTGGGTGACAGTCGCTTCATAGCCGACATGGCCCAGTACAGCTTCAACAGGTAAGGACATTCTGTGTGTGGACCTAGGATAATACTGTTTGGAGCGGTACATTTGATTGATAAACTTTGTACCTTAGTAGGAATTAAAATTTGTTTTAATAAATTAGCAATTGTTATAAATTGAATTTATATATAGGTATATATTTGTTAGATTAAAGAGGTCTCCAAAATGATATTGAATTTGTTGGTTACGTTTGTTTCAGTTTGAAATCAGCACGCGATGTGGTCAGCAGAACCGGTCATTCTCTGGCCCTTGGCTGTCTCCATAGATATGTCGGGGGTATGGGGTCAGGTCAGCACCTCAACACCAGTGTCAGCATCCTGTTGGCTCTCGCCCAGGACTTTAACTCTCCAGTCGTACAGGTAGGTAGTCGGGTGTGCCAGGGATTATAAATCCTTGAGAGGAATTATTTCTATCGTGGAGATTAGATAATGAAAACCCAAAATGATCATTTACTTTAATTATATCAATGTGTTTAATTCCATATATTTGTTAATTCAAAGATATTAAAGATAATTCCATATATTTGTTAATTCAAAGATAAGATAATGACCATAATGTAATTTATTGTGTTGTTACTGCAGGATAATTACTTCACTGAATCAAAGATCAATAAAAGATATTAACATTGTTGGTGAAAAAATAATATATGAACTTTTAATTTGGTAGGTTCTGTAAGATTTTTCTGAAATGCTCCTTTGGTAATGTAGGTGTGGGCATTACATGCCTTAGCCCTGATAGCGGATTCTGGTGGACCAATGTTCCGTAGTTATGTGGAGCCCACACTGTCACTAGTACTACAGCTACTACTGTCTGTACCTCCCTCTACTGTGGATGTCCATCAGTGTCTCGGCAAGTGTCTGTCTGCCCTCATCACCTCGATAGGACCAGAGCTACAGGGTATGTCACATAGCATAAACACACACCAAAAAGTTGGTCAATGGATGTATATAATAAATTTGTGTAAAGGAAAGATTGTGACAATAGCAAAGAGTATACCATGTACATACTGTGTTGTAATCATCATCAACTAAGGAGGAGAAATTCATAGAATTTATCTAAAACAGTACACGTTTACTTAAGTTACAAATTACTCCTAAATTTGATTTGCAGGTAACAGTGGGTCGATAGCCACAGCTCGGCTGTACTGCCTGGTATGCTGTGCCATTATGCAGGACCACCCTGACTCCCTGGTCCAGGCCGAGGCCATCGCGTGTCTACAGCAGCTCCATATGTTCGCTCCACGTCATGTCAACCTCACTTCTCTCGTCCCTCATCTCTGTGTAAGTTACCAGGGCAAGATGGACTTAAAGTCTGGTTAAATGGAAGACATTTGGTACAGTAGACCAAACAGTAGCTGTAGTAGAAGACGTTTGGTACAGTAGACAAACCAGTAGCTGTAGTATAATTTTGCTGGTACAGTAGACCAAACAGTAGCTGTAGTATAATTTTGTGTCTTTTGTAGAAGTGTTTGGACCTAATAGTATTTGTAGTGAATGTAATAAATAAATTAAGATTTTTAAAGAGAAGCTGAATGAAAAAACCTTTGAGATTTGAAATGTCTGTGTTGCCAAATGGAAGTTTTTACCATGAATTTACATTTCAGGAAACGCTCAAGAGTGCTCACCTACTACTACGACGAGCAGCTGTTGCATGTCTACGCCAACTGGTCACACGAGAGGCAGAAGAGGTCAGTGAACAGGCTCTCAAGGTCGTTAATGAGACAAGTAGCCTGTACTCAACGCCGGCCAGTACTACGTCTGTTAATGAGAACGGTGTGGAGGGTCAGCTGTATGGTATGTTGGACACAGAAATTGACGGCAAGCTGATCTCCGACGTCCAAGATACTTTGGTCAGTCTACTTCAGTCCCTGGCCACTCGGAACCTTACCCGCTGGCTCATGTTACTGAAGGAGGTGCTGTCAGCATCAACAGGTAAATTCTCTATTCTGAATTTTTTGGAGTTGAGAGGAGGAGGGGAATCATAGCGTCGACATGATGTACATAACATAATGTTTCATGTACTGACTAAATATTACAGCAAATAAGGATAAGTTTTATGACTTAATATTGTAGTACATTTTCTCTAAAATATTGATGTTCTAAGTTTTGCAAATAAATAATATTTGAATGAAGTATAACCAATTCTAAATCTAACACAGAAGAATTGTAAATTACTGAAAAGAAAATTTGTCCTATTTTAACACAATTTCAAATGATGTGGCATGGGTTTAATTTAAAACTGCTTGGTAAAAAAAATGATCGTCTATCTTTCAGACACAACCAGTAGTTTACAAGAAGGAGTGGTGGAGGGTGATGATGATAAAGATGATGAAGATGAAGATGAGGGTGCTGAGTTTGAGTTCAAGGCTGCGGAAGCTGATGTAACACATCCAACAGTTGCTCCTAGGTATATACTATTGCGTCACTTTATATCATGCTACAGCTACAATTGTTCAAGTATTAGATAACCTGCGACACGGCCCAAGGTAGAAAATAAAACACCATTGTGAATGATCACTGGATTTGTGATATTTTACAGTGATTTCTATGACCTTGAACACAATATATATATATATGAACAGTAACATTTAACTGTAAGAAATTTCCTCAAGGTGTGGCTGATCTTTTAACATATAAAATTGCTACACGGATATAAGTAATTAAATCTGATATATGTTTTTCTTGATAGGTGGCCCACACGAGTGTTTGCCACCGACTGCTTGAGGAAGATCATTATAGCCTGTGAAGTGGACGAAACACACTACAACTTAGAGAAAGCTAGAGAGTTAAAGGCAAAGACCAGCAATGGTAAGGGGAATGTATTAGAGAAAGCTAGAGAGTTAAAGGCCAAGACCAACAATGGTAAGGGGAATGTATTAGAGAAAGCTAGAGAGTTAAAGGCAAAGACCAGCAACGGTAAGGGGAATGTATTAGAGAAAGCTAGAGAGTTAAAGGCAAAGACCAGCAATGGTAAGGGGAATGTATTAGAGAAAGCTAGAGAGTTAAAGGCAAAGACCAGCAATGGTAAGGGGAATGTATTAGAGAAAGCTAGAGAGTTAAAGGCAAAGACCAACAATATGGTAACGGGAATGTATTAGAGAAAGCTAGGGAGTTAAAGGCAAAGACCAACAATGGTAAGGGGAATGTATTAGAGAAAGCTAGAGAGTTAAAGGCCACGACCAACAATGGTAAGGGGAATGTATTAGAGAAAGCTAGGGAGTTAAAGGCCAAGACCAAAAATGGTAAGGGGACTGTATTAGAGAAAGCTAGAGAGTTAAAGGCAAAGACCAATAATGGTAAGGGGAATGTATTAGAGAAAGCTAGAGAGTTAAAGACCAAGACCAACAATGGTAAGGGGAATGTATTGGAGAAAGCTAGAGAGTTAAAGGCAAAGACCAACAATGGTAAGGGTTGGTATTAGAGAAAGCTAGAGAGTTAAAGGCAAAGACCAGTAATGGTAAGGGGAATACACAGATTGAGGCTTTATATTGATATCAGATGGGGGCTGCAGTAGCCGAATGGTTAAGGTGTCCCGACACTTTATCACTAGCCCTCCACCTTTCAGTTGTGAATTCGAAACCCACGTGGGGCAGTTGCCTGGTACTGTAGGCCAGTGGTTTTTCTCCAGGTACTCCAGGTTTCCTCCACCTCCAAAACCTGGCACCTCCTTAAATGACCCCGGCTGTTAATAGGACGTTAAACATAAACAAACCAAACTAACCAAAGTTGAGATCAGATTATATACCACACTGACAGCTAGCACTTAGTTATAGAAATGTAATCATTTATATCTACTTTACACAAGACAATATATTTCTGTCACATCTGGTATAAAAAAAATTGACACGTCCCCATTATCCAAATTTCAAGCATGCATACATTCATTTTTGGTGCTGTGATTTGTAATTATATTTTATTTCCCATGTTTGCAGTGAACTTCTTAGTGCTACATTTGTCGGAGCTGGTACGGATGGCATTTATTGCCGCCACCTCTGACAGTAACCAACTGAGACTGGCAGGCCTGTCGGCACTACAGGTAAACACTGACCTCAGGAAAAACAATCCAAGCCTGTATATAAACATGAACATAGACCTGAATTAGATGTTCTGATTTTGTATTAAATCAGAAAATAAGCAGAAAAAAGTTTTCAGCTTGCAGTAAAAAATATCTGGATATGTTAAATATAATAAGCTTGCTTTACTTTTGATTTAAGGGTAGATTTAAGGGTAGGGTAAGATCTTTTCTAATATAAACATAAATTATTCCTTTATACAACATATCAATGTCTTCTGTCACATAAATCTATAACATATTCTGGTTGGTTTTCTGTGTACGAATTTCACTGTAATTTATAATATATTCTCACTGGTTTTCTGTTTACGAATTTCACTTTTAATCTATAACGCATTCTGGCTGGTTTCCTGTGTACAAATGTCACTGTAATTTATAACATATTCTCACTGGTTTTCTGTTTACGAATTTCACTTTTAATCTATAACGCATTCTGGCTGGTTTCCTGTGTACAAATGTCACTGTTTATAATTCCAATGTTTTGATTTTGTGACAGGATGTTATAACAAGGTTTGCAGCTGTACCAGAACCAGAGTTCCCTGGTCATGTGATATTAGAACAGTACCAAGCACAGGTAGGAGTTGTTGTAAGGATGTAGAAATCAGACGATAATATAGACACATCACACTTCTCTAGAGATAGACAGGGTTGCCAACCTGTAAGTAGCCCAATGTGGGAAATCTCCCACATTGGGCTCTTCCAATGTGTGAGACTTTTTGACGACGTCGCGGCATCACGGTGTTTTATTATTTGATTAAATGTTATAGAAAAAATATCGGACATTAACAGATATTTAAGCCATTTATTTAATATAAGCTTATCTTCTTGCTTTGAAATCTCCTCCTTTGGAGCAAGCTGGTAGTCAGTAATTTCCTCCTCAAGTGAATCCTTCTCCTCATCCTTGGTGACATTACATGTAATCTAGCTGCCAGTTGTAGAACTTAAAGAACTAAATAAGTTTCCAATAGTTTTTGTAAGTTGATTATTAATAGTTTTATTCAATAGTTTAGGGTTAAGATTATAAAATGTTTTGAAGCAATGGATAACTGTTCTATTTACATCATGTAGGCGTTTGAGATTTTTGGATTTAATTTCTAGTAGATAAAGTATATAGCTCTATGGCTATGTACCAAAAATCCATGTCAAAGAAGGATCATGCAGGGGGAACTTTGCAATCATTTTGTCTGTCACTGCCGTATAGAATTTCCCGATTGTCTTGCAAAAGTAAAAATAAAATGCGATTACTTATGAATTATCTGTCAAGAGTTTAATTTCTAGCTGTGGTAATTATATAAACTTTTACCTGAAAAACCAACTCAATGCCAACTGACAAAATGTGGCGTTTTATATCACATACTGCGATTGTTCTGATCGAAAAGTTAGCTTTAAACAACTTGCAATAAGCATGCTCATTTCCGAAAAGACTTTTAGAAATCCAATCGTGATTTTTTCCCAATGGCGATTCTTTGAACTTGGCGAGCTTAGTGGACCAGATAGCGATCTTTTTCCTTTTAGGCGACGGCATATTTCACGAAATATCAAAAGGATTGTTCAGATATAAACTGAGAATGTGAATATTACTCACTATTTAATCATAGATACAGTTGTTGTACAGGTGTAGAAATTGGACGACAATATAGATACATCACACTTTTCTGGGAATAGATGTCAGTCTTGTGTTTCATAATACTACAACTGCAACTACTTCAGAAAGTGGTATAGGCCTGTTGATGCTCAAACAATATGAGATACCAACTGAAGGTGTAAAGTTTATATAGTTAACTGAAATTAGTTATATATTAAATTCTTGTGTATATTGTCTCCACAGTTTGAGATAACTAACAATATGTTTTCTGATAATCATACCACAATTGTAGTACAGTGGAACCTCTATAAACCGAACATGCATGGGACATGACTATTTGTTCGGTTTATAGAGGGCTCGGTTTGGAGAAGTTGATCGAAAAATGACCGGTCAAATTCCGGATATAATTGGTTGGACGATGTTTTATTAGAATGCACCCGATCACAAAACGGCACGTACATACTTAGACAATTTGGATTGTCTGAATAATATGCATATTATGAAAGTTAATCAATGTATATATTGCAGAATATATAAGAAAGGCAAATGACTATAACAATAGTTTTAAACAGTATTTTCACATGTACAACTACACTTTACGATCGGCCTACATTTTGTTACATCCGGTGAAGCCTCGTCATGTAGATGGGGCCAATAGTCCGATACAGAATATTTTACACATCAAATAATATTAAAGGGTGTGAAGATGTTTTGTTTCAATATCAATTACAATTGATCAGATGATACTGGTCGTATTTCCGACATCGCTGTTGTCTAAAAAAAACATCACGGGCTTCTTTACGAAAACAACCCCTTTTGGGCCTCATTTAAATTAAATGCGAAACTCAGGCTTCTAGCTCTACTTGCATTGAGAAGATAAACGAACCGACGCGCTTCAATGAAGTGTGGCATTGTTTCATAATTGTCGTGTTGATTATACACTAGGCCTTCCGTCATAATGCCCCCTTGGGGTATATATTGGATACCTGTACAAATCACCTACGTAGGTCCCGAGACAATAAGGCTTCACACAATACCCGTCACAGTTGTTGTTTCACGGTTGACTGGCCTGACCTCGTGTCATAATCGCCCAGGTAAGGCCGGTTTTCAGAAGTAATTTTTGGTATATTTTAACAGGAACCGGACAAAAAATCAGTCTGGTGTTCGGAATTCAGAGGGATCGGTATTTGGAAGTTTTTTAATACTATAATAAAGAAGGACCAATTCCGTACAATGACAATTCGTTCGGTATTCAGAGGTGTTCGGTTTTTAGAAGGTTCGGTTTTCGGAAGTTGCACTGTAATTATTGTCCACATTGTAGTTCATACAGTTGATAATGTTCATTAATCTTATTACAAGGATCAGACTTTTGTCATCATCTAATTATCATATGGAGAAATTTGATATATTTATTATCTAATTATTGTATGAAGAAATTTGATGTATTAATCCAGGTCAATCAGATATACAGCTATAAGACTTTAGGTAAAACTCCCCAGCTTTGTGTGAATTACATAGACAACTTTGTGGTTTTAGGTGAGTGCTGCCCTGCGGCCGGCTTTCTCCCAGGACACGCCCTCAGATGTTACAGCAGCTGCTTGTGATGTAAGTTAACTCAAGATCTGTCACATTATCTAATAAATGTCCTATAAATTAAATAAGGTATCATATATTATAGAAATGTAATCTGACTTGTAACTGGACCTTCAATTACCAGCAGGTATTTCTCATATTAGTATTAAGTAAAATTTCATTCAAAATTGAGGATATATTCCTCAAATGGATGATACTCTTTATGAAAAGTAAAGAAAATTACATAAGGAATTTGTTTTTTGTTTTTTTTGTTCTGTTCAAATTACATAAGGAATTAGAAGTAAATTTAATTAGGTATTTTTTTTTGTTCCCAACCTGCTGTGTTTTCTTTTTAAGGTGTGCAGTACATGGATAGGAAGTGGTGTCGCTCGTGACCTCAATGACCTCCGTAGGGTTCACCAACTGTTGGTGTCTTCATTGGCCAAAATGAATGCTGGGAAATCCCAATCCATGTTGTATAATGAGAGTGCTGTTACCATGGAGAAGCTTGCAGTATTACGAGCATGGGCAGAGGTGAGACTTCACAGATTTAGGATGTTTCATACATAAAGAACTCAAAACTAATGATTAAGAAGAATTTTTACTGACACTATGAAGGTATCGCTGAATCTACAGTCAGAGTGAACAGTAAACAGTGAAATGTTTCGAGATAAAATGTAGATTTTGGATATGGAAGTAAAAATATAAAAAATGCATGGAAATGAAATGCCTTTAATTTGGACTGAAAATGTACTATTAGTTTGAGAAAAAAACTGAAATAAAAACAACTTGAGTTCATAGTAATAAAGTTATATGATGAATAGCTATATGATGAATAATCATGTATGTGTGTACTTAAAGAGGAAGCAACACATCTGTGATCTTATTCCAGGTGTATATAGTGGCCGTAGAACGAGAGAAAACTGTACAGCCCAAGGCTAAGAATGAGGAGGATGATTTTGGTGACAGTCCTAGAGAGAGTCTTCTGTCTTTGGTACAGCCAGAGTTACCTACACTTAGTCAGAATTGGTTCAATGCCCTCAAAGATCACGCTTACTTATCCCTGCCTCCAGGTAAACTTCTAGAGGTCCTGCTAAAGACATGAAATGTATCTTGTTCATCTTTCTTTGACTGATGGTGTACGTAGTTACCATCAGTGAATAACAGTCGATATATATAGATATAGACATTATTCTGCTTGCATTATTTGTGACACTGCATGGAAATTAACCAGACATTAAATAAAAGATTTACATCGCTAACAATGAATACACCGCTTTTATCACAAAAAATGTATAAAATGGCACTGGATAAAAATGTGTCTAATAAACAAATAAAAAATAGAAAAGAACATTCTGATAATGATTTCATAGAAGTCCATAAGTTACATTACAAATATAGAGGAGGAGTACAATCTCATCTGGATGCAGTTAATTTCATTTTTGAGTTTAATAAAAAAAAAATACGAAAAGAAGTGCAAACTTTCAGAGGTTGGTGATACCTTAAAGTTTTGTAATTTTTGGTATCTTATGAAAATTTACATCAGCCTGCTCTTGTTTTCAATCTTTGTCAGTGATGCAGCACATTTAATTTGGTTTTGACTGTTTCAGAATACTCCGGACAGCTTCCATCAGATGGTGGTATGTTTTACCATCCTGAGACAGTGGACTCAGCTCGACCCCACTACAAAAAGTCATGGCCATCCATCCTTCATGCTCTGGCAATCTGGCTGGATGAATCGTCTTTTCTACAGGTAGAAAAAGACCACAGTAAGGAAGCAGCCAATGAGAAGAAGCCAGGAGGTCTTTCTCTAGCTCCGGCCAATGCTCCCGCCAACATGAACCCAGATCAGATCAATGCTGATAGATTATACCTCATTCTAGGTATGTCCTTTAGATGTTAAATACAGATCAGATCAATGCTGATATATTATACCTCATTCTAGGTATGTCCTTTAAATGTTAAATACAGATCAGATCAATGCCGATATATTATACCTCATTCTAGGTATGTCCTTTAGATGTTAAATACAGATCAGATCAATGCCGATAGATTATACCTCATTCTAGGTTTGTCACTTAGATGTTAAATACAGGAAATAGAATTTATGTTTTATCGATGACAGCATGCTCAAATTTTCCTGCACATGCTGATTCTATTCTCGCAGATCAGACCTGTAAATTTTATGGATCTCCTTCATCCATTTCAGCACCCATGCTGGTCATTATTCAACTAAAATGTGACCTGCTACCAGGGTTATATATAATGTTACTTGTATAATCATTGGACTTACTATAAGATTGTCTGTATAATGTGACTCGTTTCAAGGCTGATTTTATAATGTGACTCTGTTCCAGGTATTTGTATGGAAGCCCTGTCCAGTAATGTTATCGTGATGTCAGAACACATGGTCAACAGTTGTCTGAAAGCCCTGTATGCTCTGCTGAACCCCAGCTGGCCCCGCAAGGCTATGGGCGAGGACCCTGTTCTATCGCGAGAACTCCTCAATGTTATGCACAGGTAAGAAAAATACCAGTCATACATGTGCTTGGCATCTACTATTAAAGTCTTCTTTTAAGTCTGAGCCTGGTCTTGGTTTTCATGTACTTTTGTACTAACTCTTGGATGATTGTCAGTACTTTTTATTAGCAGATGAATTTGAAATATTCATCAAATTGAATTCGTTGAATGCATGGTACATTATGTAGATTTTTCCCAGAATAAGATGATTTTAATATTCATTTTTGGATCACTCAAATAATTCCCTGAATAACAAATTTCATGATTCAGGCAATGACAAATGAAATTATATTTGAAGCATATATGAAGGAGAGGAACTGCAACAACTAGTTTGATTTTCAATGTGGGAAGGAATCTGAAAATTATCATGACCTGTCAAAGGTTGTTATGTTATGTGTGACTATTTGGATTTCACAGAACGATGTTGACAAAGGATAGCATCAACACACAGCTCCTAGCTATTGAAGTGGTAAAGCAGGTTCTCTATGCAGCGAGGGAAAACCTTGACAACGAAAAAATTAAACTCAAAGGTTGGTAGAAAAAATTTCAAGTTTAGCAGAAGACTGTTTCTTGTTTACAAAATCTTCCACATATTACTGCATAATAAATTTAATAAAAAAACCACATGTAATGTTTTGACTAGATAGGAAAGATGGGATATTTTATCTCGAAATATTGTTATTACAGAAAAGGAGATTGAGACTCCAGTAAGCACAGCCAGTAGTACAGATTCTATGGACACCACAGACAGTACCCAAGTGTTTGGAGAAGGAGGCGAGGCTGGGGATATTGTCCCCGGCAAATCTGTGGTATATGCCACCCTGGAGGTGTGTCTGTGTGCCATCTCTCGCCAAATCCCTGCCCTCAACCCTTCAACCCCTAGCACAGGCTTCCAGGTGCCCACAAGACTGACCAAGATGTCCGATGAATCCTGTCAGCTCATCGCCAACACAGTCCTCATCCTCACAGAACTGCCAAACCTCTGTTCACCTCAAGGTATGGTAAACAACTTTAACATTATCTGGTTTCATGGTTATATGCCATTTCACACAGTATTGAATTTAGGAGGGATGTTTTAATAAAGATATACTGAGGGGTGGCAGGGATGCTTTTATTACTGATTTTATGGGAATCTAGTTTGTGAAGTACAGAGGCAAATAAAATTGAGTTTTACACAGGTTTGCATCCTTGTAACCCTATTGGGACACAAACAATGGCTTAACATAATACTCTCTGTAATCATTGTTGACAAATGTAGAAACTAGTTTTTAACTCTGACAATGATTTTTTTTTCAAATTCTAACATGACCCTTGCATTTGGACTTATTGTCTCATGCAAAAATAACTTTGGTTTTGGATTAAAATTTTACTGAATAGCAATTTATATGCATGGGCTTATTTTAAAGAATGGGTTATTGTCATATACAGTGATAAAATGTTTTAAATGGTATGACATGTAATTATAGAGGGTGGTAGAACAATATGTATTCATTGTGTTCTATACACTTGTTACCTCCAGGAAGTATAGCTATCCTACCTACAGTGTTACACCTGGTGACAGGAGTACTAAGAGAACTGTCGGCCAAGTCGTCTGAGAGGCGGTCACCTGTGGTTGTCAGTGCCTGCCTCAGCTCTCTCAAGGCTCTGTGTTCCTCACCACTGACCACTGATGAAGCTGTGTCTGACAGTTGGATACAGCTGCTGCAGAGTGCTCTCGCTACTGTTCTTCATTATGCAAAACCCTGTAAGTATAACGTGTTTCTATTATGTTGTGTAATATGATCAATCTTCAATACTTTTACTCTAGTTATCAGTTCCCTACCAGTGAAACCTGGGGACTATAGGTTTCCTCCCCCTCTGTCTGTCCATATGTCTGGCCCTGTCTGTCTGCCAGTCCGTCCACTCAGTTTTCCACACTTTTCTCTGCCATGCTTCTAGGTATGTTGGTGGAAGTTGGTACTGTAACTTTAGAAGAGTAATTACAGATCAAGTTTGAGTTTGAGAGTTTTTGGGTCAAGGTCAAGGTAACTTACTGTTTTTAGTTGGGGTCGGTAGGGGACATGTGTTGCTTTTAATAATATCAATCATGCTTGTTCGTCTGAGTTGATATCCTAGTGTTCCCTGCTTCAACCAGTGGTACATGTAATTCCTGAATTTTGTTGGACATCCCCAAGTTTTGTCTCAACTAAATTGAAGTTGGCTTTCATTTTGTAGTTGCACTCATTAAATGTGAAACTGGGAATAATGAGTGAAACTTAACCTGAGAAAAAGAATTTGACAACCAAACATCAGAGCATGAAGTTGAATTTAAACATGTACCCATTCTGTTCAACAAGCTCAAAATGATTCAGAATTAAAATGTTGATGAGACTTGTCTTTAAACTTAGTATTGTTACGTTATCTTCATGATCTCTGTATTTGACAGCTGAAGAGAAGCCAGGTATGGAGGATGTGACACTTCTAGGGGTCATCACTGTTTTCATTGCCTGTGCCCCCCACCAAGTGGCCAACATACCTTCTCTCAAAACCCAGTGTGTACAGGTGTTCAAAGATACCTGGGATTCTGACAGTAATGAGGTGAGTCTGTGAAGTATTCAGGTATTCTGACGGCAAATATGTAGGCAATGTGATAAATGAGGGTAAAATATTTCATACACCTGGGAGAAAATGTAGAAAGTTTGATTTGTGTGGGGAAAAAACCTCCAGCAATAGCCTTATAGTTTTGAGCAATAATGGTCAATAATGGTAAAATTGACAAGTTTTTGACACTGGGGACCCTGCAACCTGGTACATTACGGATTCATGTGATATTGAGGGAGAATATTTTTGAACAACCTGGTACTTGTTTTAATTGTATTAAAAATGGACTATAAATGGTTTCTGTGATCTGTTTGTGAGTGAGAATGTTGTGGTGTATTTACAGGTGAAACTGAAATGTGTTCAGATGTTTACATCCGTCATACAACACCTGGACCGGGACAGTGCCACGCCTTATATACGCAATGTCGCTTCTAAGATTCTGGAGTATTTATGTAACATCGGTGAGAATAAGTGCAACATTGACTCTGAAATTAACCTCATCAAGGGTTCTATACACATGGCTGTGTCACTAGTTGCCATAGCTGAGGAATCCAGACGTAAGTATTAATTAAAATAAATAGCACCATTGATTATCATATATATCTGGCAAAAATTAATTCTTCATTTGTAATAACTAGCCCAGTCATATTTCTTTCTGTTCAGTAGAAATTCCTGTATGTATCATTTCATTTCTCTGCAATAGCCTTGTCCTTCTACATAGCTCTAACCACATTCAAATTAAATGGTAATTACCAGTCACTTGTACATATTATCAAATCTCTCGTAAATAGATGATTTAGAAATGGCCCTTACACAGGAGTCTGTTATTTGAAGTTGTTTACTACCAGTAGCTTATTCTCAGACTCTGTCTTATCTGCATAAAATGTAAAAATTAATTCACCTTTCTATATTTTCAGGTTTGACTCTTTTATCTCTGTTGATGCCACTTCTTGTTTCATTTTTAATGAACGAACAAACAGCGAACTCAATGTCTAAATCTGCAAGGTTGCTACATGACGAAGCTCTTCAACGAATCACAACAATCGGTCCAAGATACCCGGAGCAATTTAGGACAATTATGAGTAGTCAGGCAGAGCTCAAGTTAAAACTAGAGGCAGCTGTGAAACTCAACCAAGCCAGTGTAAGAGCAAAGCAGTCTTTAGAGAAGTCTGCAAAGCTACCACAGAATCAACCTGCAAAACCTACCATAGCTTTGAAAACAAACTTCAGCAATTTCACTGGATGAAAAGAGAGGCATTACTTTGAAGGACGCAACTCTTAAATATAAACTTAATCTGTGATATCATAAAATGACAGACTTCCTGTGCCCTGCATAGGGGTCATCTGTTACTGTTGAACTATTGATATATTTTATATAACCGTGTAAAGCTCAATTGTATACAGATTATAGCGGGGCTTTACACTCATAAATAGTTGTTGATGTACAGTTTGTATGGGAGGCTCAAGACTTTTCATATATAGTATTCATGTATTCTTGTTAAGATGGAGATCAAAACTTTAATCTGTACAAATTTTGTAAAATTATAAATTCATTGATTGTACAAACTGCCACATTCACATATCATCCAGAACTCCTTGTACCCTGTCATCATGTTATTTGTAATAAAACACAGATTGATATTGATAGTATTTTTGAAATTGAACTTTTAATAGCTGTTGTAACTATCCATTCAGATATTTATCAAGTGTTGAACTAAATGCTACTTTTATACTGCCTGATAAACCATACATGCAATTATGGTGGCACTTTTGTATGAAAAGTGCATGCATGCTCATTCAAGAAAATGTTTCTAAAGGAGGGGATTTTTGAAGGATGCTATAGTGCTAGCATTTCATTAAATGTCATTATCTGCATGTTTTTTTTTAAAGAATAACAGTGTTTAGTAAAACCTATTTCATTGCAATGTTAACTTACTGACTTACCTGGAAGAGAAATTCAAAAGTTTCAGGGGAGGTAACTACTAACACCCGTGTGGTCTTTCATTTATAGGTTAAATATGTTTGTGGCCACAATGTGATGGAATCTGTAAATCTTTTATATTTTGAATCTGCTTACTTTACAGTTCATAACAAGTTTATGCATTATCATTTATTTGTCAAATTTTGTTCACATTTGATAAACAAGCAAAAATCATTGATTGATTTAATGTTTAGGGTGTCATCATACTAAAATACAGTAACATTGGCGCTCACTATTAAAATATGAATGAGAAACCATGTATTTCTTTTGATATCAAACACATCATGCAATGAAAATTTGCAAAATTACAGTTAATGTTAATTTGAATATTTGGATATAAATTTAAAAAAAAAAAAAAAAAAAAGGATAAAAATTGGGGTTTAACATGTATGAAAAATGTTGCTATTCAGTGCTGTATTTTATCAATATAAAGGGTTTGGTTCTTTTCTATGAGGTGCAATTTTAATCCTGAAAAACTCCATCTGTGTGTTTCAAGGGAGAATACTCAAAGTGGGAAAAACATTTCTGGGAAGGAACTTTTCTTTATGGTGATAACTAATGTGGTGGTATACTGTATCTTATTAAATGTTCTGCAGGAACAGAAAACAGTAAAAACACAATGTTTTTTGTAGTGTACATAATTATATTAGTGAGTGATTACGAGACACTCAAGGGAGTTAGGTTTTCAGTTAGACATATTTTTCATTCCAGTCACACTATGCAAAAATCAGTTACAAAATATTCTAGATTTACAGATTATACAGAGTACAGAAAAAATGAATACTATGATGAAGAGAACTGTTTTGTGAATGTTTTGAAGATATTGATATTCGTCATAGTTGTTGAAATGTTCAGACATCTTGAGATTGTGAGTGTGGTGCGATGATTATTATTATTATGATGTTTTTAATCCTGGAGAGTGCTGCAGTCACCTGTCGTTTATAATCTAAGCCAAAGTTAGCCCGTGTTGCACTGTTTTACATACCAAATAAATATTGTTTGTGATCGCTCAGTGTTTTTCATATAATGCCATGGCTCTGCATTCCATACATGTCACTGTTGCTTGTTTTGTCAGTGTTGTTTGTAAGTACTCCAGATCTGCTACATTTATATAGATTCATTTTCAAGTGAATTTTCTCATTCCCCCTTTCATTTCATTTTACAATTTTTACCTGTGGAAATTAGTTTTGTCAGGGCATGTATTTTTTTTACCACTAAAAGTGGGAAAACCTACTTATTTTATTTTGTAAATAATAGTATAGAAATGTCTAAATATAGAAAGTTGTGTATGTTTATTTATAGCTAGATTTGTTTATATAAATACACTTGAAACACTTATGTCATAACACTCACAACCAATACTGAGTTTGTAGTATTGATTGCTGACTGATTAATTTAAAGTTGTGATTAACTTTCATACTAAGCATTCATTTGCATAAAAAAATCTAAAATGTCATTATTCAAACAGAGGAGTTGTGCAATGTTTTACAAATGAAAAAAATATTGAAAGTATTTTTGATGTATTTATCTGTATTTGAAATACTGTATATTAAATTATTTATGATTCATAAGGATGGATTAATAGTTTTTCCATAAAAAATCTGCAAAAAGTTTAATGATCTGTTTATTGGGCAAACAAGGTCTTGGAAGGATTATTTACTTCAGTGGGTTATTTTTTCCTCAACTTACAAGGTAACATTATTCAGATGTTTTTGCATATTAAACAAGTTTTTTAACATTATAACATTTGATAAACAATCCTAAATCATTTTTGTAAAAATAATATATTGGTCACATTAATGAAAATGAAGATAGAGAATGCAAAGAACAGTTAATGTAGTAGTAACCGCCAATGTTAAGGTGCTATACAGCTTCTTAAGATGAATTTAGATAATTGTTAAAAAACTGGATTACATTTTTTTTTAGAAATAGGTCTTAGTTTTAAATTATGACAATAATAAAGAAATGCAAGATTAATTCCTATATCAACCCTGGGGCTTGATATTAATTCCAAACTGGTGTTCCATTTATATGTATTAGATACATACATATATATTGAAGATGGTTTAATAATTTGTGTCATGCCCCTGTGTATTTTGATAAACAAAACTGTCTGTACTAAGAAACATGTTGCTCAAAGCAAATGTTATAGGTTTAAGTTTACATATTGTGTGTTCGTAGAAATTCAGAATTGATATACTTTCGTACATCTGCCCAGTAGAAAGTTCCCTATTAACATGGTTCTGAGAAGTATTTTAGTCAGTACGACCCCTATTTTGTTTTGATTGGTGCCGAGTATAGCTTCCATTACAATGCCAGCTGTTGTAATGATTTGCTGCTTAACTGTTACAGATGATCAATAAAAATATCTACAAGAATCTTAACTTGTGTTAATGGTGTTTTGTTTTATTTTGTTTTTTGGTTTTCAAAACTGGTGAGTTAAAAAAATTAAAGTTCAGGTCCGATCCGTTGATTAGTGGAGTATGTAGAAGCAGATTTTGTTGTTAATTTTTCTGAAATGACAAGAATTTAAATAATTGGAATTGATTTCAACATATTTGATCCACTACAATTAATCTGTAATTGTGGAAATTTTGAACCACTACTGTGTATTAATGTGTATACTGACTTTTACCAATATACTGGAAAACTTCTTATCACATCACTCAGAAAACTGGTACTTTGACAGATTTAAAGTCAAAATGTGGAAGACGTTAATCAGGGACAGCCAATTTCTAGCACCTTTCACAGTTCAGGACATCACATCATTGTCCATATGAATGGCACAACCAAATGAAATCACACCAGGGTATATTACACTAGTGACATACAAAACTATTACAGGACGAATTCACTGGATAACAGGCCGATTATATGATAAATTATCAAACAAACTAGCTTTGGAACAGTTTGATATCATCACTGACTAAAATTACTCGCTATATCGGAGTTATGGTTATATAAACATGCACAAAATCATGATTCTAACTTGGTATGGATAAAACAAGTGTAAATATAAACAGATGATAAACTTTATAGACCTTTTATAAGGTGATAAATATATGATACGACCATTTGTTCCTGAATGATAAGCATCTTCTGTTTAATGGGTGACACCCGCCATAGTCATAGTGATATAACCATTCCTGTCGACCATAGAATTTCCCAATGGTCTTCGTTAACCTGTAGAGATTATAATTTACGTAAATGCTGAATTGTTATGCATCGGTTACAAGGTTTCAACATCATTATGTAATACATTATTATGTGTCGTAATGATATTGCTTGTGTTGTGTCCTCCGCCATCTTGTCATTCAAGTTGCAATATGTATACATATTATATGAACATTGTGTTATCCTATATGCTGTGTTGCATTTGGAATAAATAAATTGAAAAGAGATTATAATTTATAACAGTTGGACGTAATTGACGCGGATTAGTGTAAGTAACAGATGGAATGGCTCAGAAAAAGAGGTAAATTACTGGTACCGTAGGTATACCTACAGGGTGTAACAATCCACTTTGAAAAGAACTATTTTAAAAAAGGAGATTTGTATTGTCTTAGGATGAGAAGGGCACTGTTTGAAAAAAAAAAGAAAATATTAAAATTGTAATTTGTGCTTAGTCCTGTGTATTTAAACAAAATTGAGGATCTCTGTTTAGAGAACATATTGCTCAAAACAAATGTTTGGGTAAATAGTTTTAAGTTTACGAGGGCTGATTGATATGTTGTGATCCTCATATCGAAGGATTTGAATTTTGCCGGACATATTTTATTATTTTTCAACATAATCCCTTTCAGTATCTATACACTTTTGGCAGTGGTGTTTAAGGGCCTCAATGCCACTTTATCCATTGCATGTATGACGTCATCATCGGACTGAAAGTGGGTGCCTGAAATAGCTGTTTTCAGTTTTGTAAATAGATGAAAGTCTGATGGAGCGAGATCAGGTGAATAAGGCGGATGTTCAATCAATTTAAAGCCACAATTGTGAATGACAGCCATGGCAATGACAGACTTGTGAACAGGAGCATTGTCCTGATGGAATAACACACTTTAGTGAGCTTTCCCGGCGCTTAAGTTTAATAGTTTCCCGTAACTGCCTCAGAAGTGAAGTAGTATGTGTCATTGATTGTTTGTCCCTTTTGGAGATAATCTATCGGCAAAATACCATCTGCAACCCAAAAAACCGAGGCCATAACCTTCCCAGCTGATGGTAGACTTTTTGCCGTAATTCTTTGGCGGGGAGAGCCATGGTGCTTCCATTGTTTCGATTGTTGTGTGGCCTCTGGAGTAAAATGATGGACCCATGCATGTTTCATCCATAGTGACAAATCTTTGAAGAAAGATGGCAGGATCTTCCTAAAAATGTTTAAGATTAGCACGCGATAATGTGTGCCTGGTGTGCCTCTGATCATCTGTCAGAAATCTCGCATGGTACCCGAAAGCTTTCTCGTTGCAAGATCCTCGGTCAGAATGGAATGTACTCTTTCCTGTGAAATGCCAACTTTACTGGCTATATATATCTTTCTGTGACTCGTCTGTCAGTCACAACAATATCATGAATTTTATTTTTATTGGCCATGTTCGGGGTTATAGGCCTTCCAGGACGAGGGGTGATTCCTCAAGGCTCTGTCAGCCATGCTTAAATTCAGCCACCCACCTTTTCACTGTAGCATAATGAAGGGGCATCTTTCCCTAGTGTTGCTTCTATATCATTATGGTATCTTTAGTTGTTGAACCTTTTTTATGCAAATAATGGATCATTGCCCTTTCACCGATTTTGTCCATTTTGCAAAAAGCCGCCTGTCTTGTTTACTTGTCTACCTCGTCGATATAAATAAACTAACCAGATGAGACCAGTCCTTGGGTATACGGCCCTATATATAGTCAGAGAATAGTAGGACTGAACAAGAAATATCTCTAAACAAGAAATATCTTTAAAAAAGATAAACGGCATAGTTTTAATGCTGGTGGTTATAATGTAAAACTGCCGGTGAAATAAATTAATGAACTAATTAATAAATGCGTTTCAGCACGGATTCAACATTATATCAGTTTGAAACATTTTTTGGTGATAATAAGAGTGCATTAGAATCAGGAATATAATTTTTGATAATGTGGCATTTTAATAGATACATCCGCTTAATTATTCAGCTTGCATTCAATCTTAACTTTGTTTCGTCTTTAACTGCATATCTGCATTTTGTATTTACCGCTACATTGACCAATCACATTCTTCATCTTGACCAGTAACGCCACCTTTTGCGTCATATCCGGGACCAAAAGAAAATTAGACGGCTATGCCGAAAAAGATAAACGGCATAGTTTAAATGCTGGTGTTTATAATATAAAACTGCTGGTGAAATAAATGAACGAACTAATGTGTTTCAGCACAGATAACAAAATGATATCAGTTTGAATCATTTTGGTGATAATACCATGCGCGTTGCCAAGTTATTGTGTATGTGTATGCAGAGAAATGAAATGAGGGGTGAATGAGTACCGTATTATGATATACAATTAAGTGTTTGGACAAAGTCCGTCATTAAACGATGTCCGAATAGTTACGTTGTCCTGTTTTCTTGAAACGACGAGCCTTGCACAGCATTTAGAATTTGTGTTGACTTTACCTTATTTTGCACGCTTGGAACACGTTTACATAATGTCCGAATATGTGTTCAATAACCGTACGTACATAACCATAGTCCATTGGGCAAAGCAATACCTTTCCTGTGGAGGGCTGTAAAAGAAAGAAATCAAGACCAAAAAACCTTAGATCAACCTTGTATTTAAGTCGCGTTACCGTAACACGACGTTTTGGGATGATCATTGCGATAATGGGTGGTGTTTTCATGACGGTATGTGTAGGTAAAATACATATATAAAAAATACAGTTGTAGTTATAAAAGTTCCAGTAAAGTCGAATTGAATTTAATATAAATGAATCTTTCAACTGTACCGGTGGTCATAACATAGCACGACATGTGTTCTAGAGTTAAGTTAAAATTATAACGATTATCATTGTACTCAGATAGGGGTTGATTGATGAGGATTAATGAGATATTATCTCCTATTTTCACTATTCGCACATTCACTACATGTACGTTTAACAATAGATGATATAGGCGCTTATTTTACTTTTCTTAATTGAGAAAGTATCGGATTATTTTTTCTACAAGTTTCCTGTAATTTGTGCCGAAATACACACACACACACAAAATTATTAGAAAAAAAGTTTTTCTCGTTGTGTATAATTGTTATAATTTTATAATTTACATCATAACTTATTTAGCTTGCATTTAATCTTAACTTTGTTCCGTTTTTAACTGCATATCTGCATTTTGCATTTACCGCTACATTGACCAATCACATACTTCATCTTGACCAGTAACGCTACCTGTCGCGTCATTTCCGGGGACAAAAGAATATTATACGGCTATGCCGAAAAATCCAGCTTGCATTCAATCTTAACTTTGTTCCGTTTTTAACTGCATATCTGCATTTTGCATTTACCGCTACATTGACCAATCACATGATACTTCATCTTGACCAGTAACGCCACCTGTCGCGTCATTTCCGGGGACAAAAGAATATTATACGGCTATGCCGAAAAAGAACATCCTTAAGTACCTCCTTCAATACGAGGCTCACAACATATCAATCAGGCCTCGTACATATTGTGTGTCCGTAGAGATTTATATTAGAATTGATATACTTTCGTACATCTGCCCAATAGAAAGTTTCAAATTAACATGGTTCTGAGAAGTATTTTGTCAGCAGGGCCCCTATTTTGTGTGCGTGCGTGTTGAATACACAAAACCTGAGATTCTATTCCGACGACACCCGTACGTGGTGAACACGGTCCAAACGCTGTCCAGAAGATAAGAAGGCAAAGGAACAAAAATCAGCATCTAACTCCTACATTTCAACTAATCTTGACAAAACAAGATGATCAGTTTAAAACAGAAAGTAAATGCATCAGGTGCATGACTTCATGAGTATATCGATTTCAGATTAAATACAGTAATAAGATTTTATGAAGATCGATTTAGTTTAGGAATTTAATTGCTTTTGAAAAAAGCAAACATTTCTAACAATGCTTAGAACATTTTAAACAGTTGGACACAAATGTGTTGTCCTTTAAAATCAGAGACATATAAAATACACTAATGCGTTTCAACATCATGGATAGAATATCTGTATGAACTGCCACGAGTGAAAGAAATTCAAGTCGTTTCGGTATTCAGTACCGAAACGACTTCCGACAAGTACCGTAACAACTTTGTTTTTGAAGTACCGAAAAGGCCCGCGGTACCGAAACGACTTTGCCCCGAATATACTATGCGTTATTTTTAGAGATCTAGCGAGAAAATTATCTCTACGTACGCGCATGGTTGCTTCACGTTCTATTTTGTTACATATTTTACTTTGCTTCAGGCTGAACCTGTTGTCCAATCCCTTTTGCCAACACCAAATCTTTATGATATTCTATGTAAAAAAAAACAAACAAAAAACGACATGTTATTATACTTGTTGTGTTGACAATAAAATATTTTGGAAATATTTTACTTATGGATTGGTGACATATCTGAGCAGATTTAGCGGAAATTAAATGAAAATTTAATATTTATAAACGAAAGCATATAGAGGATTTAAATAAGATATATAACAAATTTAATTGGTTGGATAAACAAAAACAATAAAGAACATTGACATAATGACGAAACCATAATCCTAACTCAAAACAGAGAAAATGAATACAAGATATGAACAAAAATGCAGAGGTAATTTATGACCGTTGGGCCGTTTTAGTGGTGTGCGACCTACAATGGACTACTTTTCAGAATGTATACTTCCGCATTTTGTTACGTTATAGTTCTCCGTTGCATACATTCTTTTTGGAAAGAAATACACTATTATATTTTTTAAGTGATACATTTAAACAATGATGATTTCACGACAGCGGTTTCATTATTAAATTATTGCAACAGAGTTGAATAATCGAATTATAGTGACGTCGTAGCAACAGCGGAAGGGTATAGTATCACGGAAGGAGTGATTAGTGATTGATGGTAGAAACATTTGGCTAGTAAGAAAATCATCAACATGACTGATCAAAGCGAAAGAAAATTGTCGCCAGCTGCAGCTAGGAACATGGGGTTTAACAGAGAGTCTTGGTGTGCTGTCGAAATGAAAAAGGAACAGAGTTGGGATCGAAAGGTACGAAAACATCATCCTCAACAGTTCAGTAGCTCCGTTTTCGACAAGCACCAACCGGGGTACGAGCCCAGATGTAACTTCAGAGTGGATGCGCCCACACACCGAGAACGAAGACACCATCCGGATCAGTGTAAGCTATTTATTTGTAGTATCACATTAGATTCGTTTGCTGTGGGTGAATGGACAAATTTCTGACGTGGGTGGTCAGCAGACATGTGGGCCCAGTTGTTCAAAAGGTGATTAGACTAATCACATTTTTCAAATCCTGTGATAATGATTTCTCGTAGAACTAGAATCTAGCATGTCTAAACTTAACACTCACGGGTTTTGCAATAAATGAGGAATGCATTTTCACTAATCAAGTGATTAAGCTAATTACCTTTTGAACAACTGGGCCCAACTGAAATTTGTGAAGGAGTTCATCAATGATTAAAAATAGTTTAATTATTTCTCAAATCTTACTCGACACAGGTGTACTAAAGCGGCAGAACGATTTACCAAAAAAACACCCCAAAACTACCCAAAAACATCTCACAACATCAACACATTATATGAAAACTTCATTAGAAATTGATATGTATATGTTAACATATCAAATACAGCTATTGATACCTTCTTTTGTTGACTTATCGGCGAGTAGGGTTTTGACGGCGAGGGAGATAACCCTTACAAACAGTCATACAATAAAACCGGCAAGACAATTATCTAGCGTAGTTTGTCGATTCACGCACATTTATCTTAGAAGGTATCAATAGCTGTATTTGATATGTTAACATATACATATCAATTGCTAATGATGTTTTCATATAATGTGTTGATGTTGTGAGATGTTTTAAGGTGTTTTGGGGTGTTTTTGGGTAAATCGTTCGACCCTAGTAAAGCACCTTAACTACAGTACAGTAGACTTTGACAAACAGAATCAGTTATTGTCTCTAGATCCTTACATGTTAGTTATTGTCTCTAGATCCTTACATGTTACAGTTATTGTCTCTAGATCCTTACATGTTACAGTTATTGTCAAGATCCTCACATCTTACCATATACCAGTTATTTTCTAGATCCTTACATATTAGTTATTGTCAAGATCCTTACATGTTACAGTTATTGTCTCTAGATCCTTACACGTTAGTTATTTTCTAGATCCTCACATCTTACCATATACCAGTTAATGTCGAGATCCTTACATCTTACCATATACCATTTATTGTCTAGATCCTTACATCTAACCATATATACCAGTTAATGTCTAGATCCTTGCATCTAACCATATACCAGCAATTAAGTAAAAATAATCATTTTGTAGATCTGTATGAAGTACAATAGTAATAAAACTTAATATTTTCAAGTTTACTATCACTATGACATCACTTCCATATCAAACCAAAGAACTATGGAGCAGAACAATATACACGTGTCAAATGCCATATACTGTTTATATATGTACTATCTTGATAGCTTGTATAAAGCCGAAACTTTAAGCCAAAAAAGTTTCAAAGAAATTGTACACGATCTCAAGACAAGATTCAAATACTAGAGGGGCTGTGCTAGCCAGGTGGTTAAGGTGTCCTGGCAATTTATCACTAGCCTTCCACCTCTGAGTTGCAAGATCGAAACCAACATGGGGCAGTTGCCAGGTACTGACTGTAGATTGGTGGTTTTTCTCCAGGTACTCCGGCTTTCCTCCACCTCCAAAACCTGGCACGTCCTTAAATGACCCTGGCTGTTAATAGGACGTTAAACAAATTAAACCATCAAGTACTAGAAGTATACAAAGAACAATAACTTCTGCAAAAATGATAGATCTAGAATCATACTTTTTTCAGGGTAGCATAACTTTATGTCATGACTATAATACATTCCGAGTTTCAAAAATTAACCAATTAACCATTTTAACTAAGTTTATATATTACCTCATGATTGACCAGTTTATTTAACAATTATATATGATTTTGTGCTTTGCTTTGGTAATGGGGCTTTTTGTTTAAAGCAGTGTGTTTTGTCTCTTGATATATTACAGACACCTGTCAAATGAAGATTTGATTCAACATCCCATGCAGAAATGATAGATGACAATTTCATGTTGGTTTCCAAACTGTACATCATTCCCATGCTGTCTGAAGATTGGAGTTCACAAAAACAGAAACGAACAAAAAGACACACATTGAAATTTTGTGAAGTGTGAAATTTAAAACAAAAACCTTAAAATTCTAAGTCAACATGTGTGAAAATCATATTTTCCTGGAAGCGTGAAGTGAACATTTTATTTTCAATTTAAAATAGGAAACATAACATTGATTTTAACCTTGTTACATCCTAGAGGTGTGTATCTGTGTGGATATCAGTATTACAATATTTGTTTATGCATTGTTAAGATATTGAATAATTGTTTACATGTATCTGGAATCTTTTTGTTACATGCAAGTTTGAAATCAGTATTACATTGTACATGTTTGTACAGTTTATTTGTCGTAGAAGCACATCAGTATTATATTTTTGTATTCATGTCTGCATTGTCTTATTTATGTAGGTTTAAGCATGGACTTTTACATTTCTGTTAATTTTATCATGATTTTTATAAAACATATATATATATATAGTCAGTTTGTAGGTTTTCTATTGTTCCTGCTATGTCACAGTATTAACAGTTTATTTATGATGTATACATGAAATAGTCCAGTTGCATTGCTTTATTCTTATCTATGGATCTTTATATATATTCATCTTAAACATTTGCTCAAGTGCAATGTGCGCCAGATTGTGGGTGTTCAAATAAAATTGATGTAAAACAAAACACATCTCGAGATTCCTTTAATTAAACATATGAATATAATGTGTCTCTCAAAATCTTACCACTGTTATGCTTCCAAAACAGATTTTATGTGTATTGATGAATAGCTGTGGTGATGATCATGGATGATCATAAACATTTTACAATTGGACCTTTACCAATACAATACAGTGAAACCTGTCTAATCTCATCAAAATGCATACCGATATATACTGAAACGAAAAAGAAACGCAACTTCAAATTGTAGGTTTAATAAAATAATACTTGTGAGCATTATGTTTAAATTTCATATGTAATAGTTAATATTGAATATTGATGTAACATCCTTTAAATGTTTAGAGATTTTTAAGAACAGGTCACTTTGCTAGAAGGTCATGATTGGTAGTACCCTACGTGAATCCAAGTTGAAATGGCAGCAGTTTTGAAACCGTGCACTAATATCGTGTGTGTCCTCCTCGAACAGTTATCACATCTCTAATTCTTTGTTGCATTGAGTTCATCAGGGCATTGACTTTCCGTATTGGAATGTTATTCCATTCTTGGACGAGTGCATTTCCTAACTGAGGGAGGGTATTTGGGGGGTTACGGCGATTTCGAATTCTTCTGTCTAATTCATCCCACAAATGCTCGATTGGGGACAGGTCGGGGCTATATGGAGGCCAATCTATAGGAACAATGTTCTGTGTCGCAAGAAAGTCTCTACAGACTCTTGCAACGTGTGGTCTCGCGTTATCTTGCTGAAAGGTTAGATGATGCTGCCTAACAAACGGCACAACATGGGGCCTAAGGATCTCATCCCGATAGCGTACGGCCGTTAAATTCCCATTGACTATCACCAAAGGCGTCTTCAAACCATGGGAGATTCCCGCCCAAACCATAACTGATCCACCCCCAAATCGGTCGTGTTCCAAAACACAGGCGTCAGCAAAACGTTCGCCTCGACGCCGGTACACACGTTGACGGCCATCTGCTCGAAATAACGTGAATCGAGATTCATCGGTGAAGAGCATAGACCTCCAACGTCTCATAGGAAAACGTCTGGGCATATGTGCCGTTGCCCATTGCATACGACGTGCTCGACGTTGCGGTGTTAGTGGTAAACCAACGTACTGTCGCCTTGCACGCAAATTAGCCTCACGCAGTCTGTTGATCACTGTTTGGGGATGAATTCGACGGTTATGATTACCAATCGTATTCCTTGCCGTTTCAGCGGCCGTTAATCTCCTGTTACGCAGGTGTGCCAACCTAAGAACCCGGTCTTGACGTCGCGACGTTACGCGTGGACGTCCTGATCTCGGCTGGTCATCGACTCTTCCTGTTGCGTTAAGACGTGAAACTAATCGACTAATAGTCGATTTGTGAACTCTGAATTGTCGAGCGACGTGAAGTTGCGTGTTCCCTGCCAGAAGCATCGCTATAGCACGTCCTCTATCAACCTTTGATAACCGTGGCATAATTGTAAAAGGAATTATTGTTTGCAAAAGTATTGGCGATGATGTGGCTCAATGTTAGTGATGAATTGATACTGGTTTGAATGAAAAAAGAACGCATATGTTTGTACAGGCACGGTTTTTGATGTTTTTACCGCGCCGGAAGTGCATAGGTCTCTAGTCACACTTGGGTGATTTTGAAGATTGGTATGGGTGTTAGGCAGGGTGCATGTTTATTTCCGCGATTTTTATACAGATATGTATATTTAATACAAAATTAATCACAATTTTCCATGTTGCGTTTCTTTTTCGTTTCAGTATATATACTTGTATCAAACCAAATGCCATGATCTAATCAATCAAAAAAAAGAAGACCTGTATTCTGACGATTAACTTGTTATTTTGACGATCAACTTGTCACCATAGAGTGTTGGATTGGACAGGTGTTATTGCAAATACATGTATATACCAAGGTAATTATTTTTGAAAAATTGAAAATCTATTGACAACTACAGTATTCAGAAAACATGATATTTGGTTTTACCAAATAACAATTCAAAACAGAAATTATTTAGTTTTCATTTTATTTTATTACTCTTGCAAGTTTAGGAAATAATCTTAAAGCATTCATTGTGGTGATTCTGCTCAATTCCTGGACATCAAGTTTTTTCCTAGTTGCAATGTAATCACACGACAAGGAGATGTTTTTAGGTTCATTTCTCACCTGAAAGACAAAACAACGGTTTTAAAAGTCACTGAAATTCTAAAAAGGTTAAGTTACTTAAAAATTCTGCCCTAATACTTAGGCTGCATAATTTTTATACTTGATAACAAAATTAATCTTGTTGATTTGTAAAATCAGTACCTATTTTAAATCTGATTTAATTTTTAAATGATTTAATGCTAACTAATTTAAAAGTTGGGTCCTTAGCATGAGAAAAACACTACATCATACAAATGTGATAGGTCTTTTGGGGTCTCCTGTAACAACTGCATAGGGACATGGTATGGATACAATGTATATAGAGAATACATGGTCAGTGTCTTAAGATATAAGCTGTTGGCTATTGGCGAGGGTAAAGAAAGACAAAAGTGGCGAGTCTTTCTGTCCCAAGCCAAAAATGCAGCTTATATTTTAAGACACTGACCATGTATTCTATTTATCCTGCAATAGTTAGCCTATCAAAAGTAATCATTTTGAAGTGAAACGGTATCAACAATGATCCAAATATGTTCGCCTTTTAAACATTGTGTCGCTTGGAAGTAGGTCAGTTAAATTGACGCGTGTGCTAAGATTCCAAAATACAGCTGTTTTCCGTCACTGCCGTATACAGCAAAAATTTATATGGTGGGTACATTCCGACAATGCAGTGGCAGTTGCAGGATAAATGTATGAGGAATGATCATGATCTACCAAATATTCAGCTACTGGTACATATATACTATATAATGTATGAGAGTTAAGCAATATTATTGCCAACACTAGAAATACACAACATGGTGATATATTGAGATTGATTTGTACCAGCATGGAAGTTAAAGAGTCCTTACAATACATTTTTAATCCCCATTTTAAATTCATACCGCAGTTATTGGTGATACATTACTGATAGTAAACAAAGGAGAACATTGAAAAACACATTTTAACTTAACATTATGAATTATTTATGTATATAATGTAACATGTACTTGTGTAATCATTGATCTCACTGATGTTACTCAGATGACAAAACTCTCAAGAAAGACCACCCCCATTATAAGACCATCTGATGCCTGCCCAATATATAGGTGGTCTCATAAGAGGGGGACCACTGTATATGTAGTTATATTTCCAATATCAAATTTGCTATATCATTAGTGTAACTATCATTCCTGGAACACACACCATGTAAAAGTTCAGTGATTATGAAAGTCTTTCATTGTATGAGGCAGAAATATGCATTCAAACCCCACAGTACTGACTAAATTATGTTAAAATTCCAATGAATGCCATTTCCTCTGGTTGTTTTAGGTAGTGACATTACTTCCACCAGAAATTCAAACATTGTATTATTCTATCATGATTAACATGTGCAGTTCTTCACAAGGACAATGAAATCCTGTGATTCCTCCGAACACAGATGTGAACTAAACACTACCTTTGATCTTGATTAATGATGCGAAAATATATACACTGGTAGTATCTCATCTGAGATATTAATATCATGCTGCATACCAAGTTTAAGGAGAATCCGCTCTTATTTACTCAAGTTATCATACACACAAGGTTCTATGGCAATAAAATTACAAAGGGCCATAACTCTGTAAATTACAACTGAATGGGCCCGATAGTCAAATGCATCCAAGATCTTATTGATATAAGGCTGCGTAACAACTTTAATGAAAATATTTACTCAAGTTATCATGTGCACAAGGAAAAGTTGACAAACAACGACTAACAAAAGACCATCGCAATAGGTCATCATGAGCTTTTGGCTCGGGTGACCTTAAAATGGAAAATGACATAAAATACAAACATCTTTTTCTGGTCCAAGTGCTGGGGAGTCTGACTCGAGTAGAATATTTGTGATTGGTAGGCGATGAACAAGTTTGCTCTGAAATAAATCAAAATGTAAAGGATATAGCTTGCCTTAAAGTAATAAGCTAGAATCTTATGTTACTGCAAATAAACCATCACCACAAATTGATGGATGTCCTAAATCCACAATTAGACCCTCCCACTTTTTTTTAATTCTTCACCAGAGTAACCTATGAACTGTAAAAAAACGAAACAATGATCTCACTTATTCAACTGATAACATAAATTAAAATTACAAATGTATCTACAAAATATGGTGCCCCATACTATCTAATGTGTCTAGTGTTTTAGTCCTAGATTAAATATACCAGTAAATTGTATCACATCACACTCGGTATCAGGAACTGGGACACAGTATGGGAGCCCAATCTAACACTTTAATGTTTTAGTCCTAGATCTAATGTACCAGTATATCATACAGCACCAAACTCAGTATCAGGAACTGGGACACAGTATGGGAGCCCAATCTAATACGTTGATGTTTTAGTCCTCAACATGTACCAGTATATCATACAGCACCAAACTCAGAATCAGTAACTGGGACACAGTATGGGAGCCCAATCTAGTACGTTGATGTTTTAGTCCTCAACATGTACCAGTATATCATACAGCACCAAACTCAGAATCAGTAACTGGGACACAGTATGGGAGCCCAATCTAACACTTTAATGTTTTAGTCCTAGATTAAATGTACCAGTATATCATACAGCACCAAACTCAGTATCAGTAACTGGGACACAGTATGGGAGCCCAATCTAATACGTTGATGTTTTAGTCCTCAACATGTACCAGTATATCATACAGCACCAAACTCAGAATCAGTAACTGGGACACAGTATGGGAGCCCAATCTAGTACGTTGATGTTTTAGTCCTCAACATGTACCAGTATATCATACAGCACCAAACTCAGTATCGGGTACTTAGTGTTTCAGTCCTAAATTCACTAACCTCTGGATTTCTGACACAAGATGGTGGTATGGAGAAGAAGTAGCCAGCCTCCACACCTGCCATGGCCACAGCTGGCTTACCATCAAAGGCATGTAACAATACCTTATCTGCACCTGAAAGGAATTTCGAACCACAAACCCATGAACATTATGTTTATTAATTCATTATCCTGAATGATTTTATATTTGTGCACTATGAATTTCATCAGAACTCAAAAAAAGAAGGTTCTTTTATTTCAGAACCGTTTTTTTTCCTTTTTTAAAAAGTCCAGAGATGAAAAGTGTTTTAAAACTTACCATATTCTCTTAAAGCAGCAATAGTTGGTCTTCCTGCAGATCTTGAATGTACATTCCTGCATCAACAATGATAGGCGTAGTGATAGAGGTATCTTAGCTGGTGCAGACATTATAAAGCTTATACATTATAAAGATGTTATAAAGCTTATACATTATAAGGATGTTATAAAGCTAATATATTATAAAGACATTATAAAGCTTATATATTATAAAGACATTATAAAGCTTACATATTATAAAGACATTATAAAGCTTATACATTATAAAGACATTATTAGCTCACTACCAGTTTGTAGATATTTTTGTTTTGTTTTTGTATTGATACCACAATCAAACAAATAAAGTCAACTAATAGTTTGCAGCTCAATTTTAGAAATTGCAAACTATTTAAATATTACCAGTATACAGATTTGAGGATTTTTTTTATAGTGGAAATCTACAGTTTTAGAAATCGTCACAACATTATACAAATTCTGAGTAAATCTTGATATTACTTACACAGGCAAATCATACTTCTTTGCAAGGTCAACCTTCAAGAAAAAAAGATATGTTTTTTAACATCATATTGGTCATCTTAAGAGCTATACAGTTATTTTTCAAAATGCCATAAACAACTGGGTGAACCAAAGGAAATAAAAGAAAAATTCCTCAGTGACAAAATTCTCTTTAAGATCTTGAATTATCTCCCCTTACCATAATGCTTAATGTCTCTTTCTCAACAATTCCTTCCTACTTCTTCCCGGACAAACTATCTTTGCAGAAATTGATGCATTATGATATGGTTTTACTGGACAAATCATAGAAGTGTGACACAGCATGGACAAATAATGGCAGTATAATGAGTTATTTTTACAGTACAAAATTGGCGCTATAACGGTTTGAGTGCACAAATGGTGCTGGTATATTGAGGATTTACTATACAATTGTAATAGTTTCATTGGACAAATGATGGCAGTATCATGAGATTTACTAATGGTGGCAGTATTAAAGTTTCTTTTGACACATGGTGGCAGTATAATAAGGGTTTACAAAACAATTGGTGCAGACTTTATTTATCTCAATACGAATGTGAATGATTTATGTAAGAGATCCTTAGGGAGACCATTGACCAATAGGGAAGCCTTATTGATAATAGAGCCAATGATTATAGTCAACAGAAAAGTTTATGGAAACAAAGTATAACAAGTTAATATTTACGTGTATAAAATCTGTAAATGTACGCAGGAGTTAACAAATTATTTCTTTTCTCCACAGATATTGGCCTAAAAATCTAAAATACTGGGAACATGATGGAATGGTACCTAAAGACTTGCCCTGTATTTGGAATGGAGATTGCCATGAAACAATTTTAAAGGAGTTTGAATTACGATGATTACAGAAATATACATTTTGATGTCTTAAAGCCAGACATATACATGTGGAATGTACAGATGATGGTGGAAGGACTACATTTTCTTGAATCCTTAAGTTGTGCTTATTTTGTATAGTCATCTTAACATGATTATTATCTGAAATCCCAGGACACTTCCAGTAGGTGATCCATCATATGTTATTATGATGTTTACTTTTACATATTATTTATTAAACTTTTGTTGATTTTATGTCATAAAATATCATGCTAGTCATATTTGTCAAACATTGAAATGTTCACATAATAATCAAATACTTAATGTAATTGTGAAATGTAAATTTTTATAAATGCATACAAAACTGTGGTAAAATGAGTTTGATTGTACATTGTGTATGTATAATAAAATATTACAGTTGAAGAAATATTCATTTTATAAGTGGTAATAGAAAGAGCTTTTGGGGCATTTTATGCTCCTGTATGCAGTGAAAATGTCTTTCAAACTAGGTACAATATTAAAGATGCCATTTAGAATTTAGGCATATAAGAATTACCCAAAATTTGGAATTTGAGAAAAATTTAAAACTGAAAAATGAAGTAGAATAGCCGAAGTTGGCAGAATTTTAAAGTAGAGGAATGAACCAGAAAAAAAAACTATATTCAAAATTTTGTCTTGGAGAAGTATATGTTATCTGTATCTGTTGTACAAGGATTTTCTCGGATTAGAGCATGTTATCATCTATTGTACAAGGTTTGTCTGGAATAGTACAGAAAAAAACCAGGTTTCCTGTAATATTTACATAAGTACATCAGTTTTGAAGAAATGTTAAAAATTCTTTAACATATATCAAATTTAAATAAATTACTTGTTCATACCTGCATCTTTAACACCTGTCTTTGAATGTCTTTGTCCTCTGGTCTCACACAAATTCTTGGCTGGAAATCCAGGCCTATCTGTTTTAAACAACCAAAACTTGTACACAAACTATAAACATCAGTTTAAAGGGAGATAGTCATAAAAATAATTATCACATCACTGGCCTGTTCTGCCATGTCATAAATATCATAAGACATGTGTAATAACACTTTTGTGATATCATAATAAATATGTGATGTCACCTGACTGGGTAGACGGAAACGTCCCATCCGAGTGGGATTTCACCTGTCTTATATAGAAACGAAAATTGAAAGTTTTTTGCTTATGCTACAAATATGTATCATAAGTAGTAGTATTTGATGAATAGAATCTTACATTAGAATGTTATATTTGTGGCTATGTCATATAAAATTTATCAAACTCGTTGAACTCATTTGATAAATCACATATGACAAAGCCATAAGTTTAAGATTCTATTTATCACATAACTACTATCTATAATATTGAATTTCTTTGGTTTATTGCAATTGGTCCTATTAAACATAATATTTATTTATATACAATGTGGCAAACATTAGTGAAGGTTTGATATCTGGTATTTTGTAAGATTTGGAATCTGGTTCAAACAGACAGTGAGTCATCCAATTCGAAGATTCTGGTTCAAACAGACAGTGAGTCATCCAATTCGAAGATTTTCAAACACTTTCTGTTATTACTGGGTAAATTCAAGAATTTTATCATGACTTTTCAGAGACAGTGATAGGCTTTACTTTAATACCAAAATCACAGTTTTAAGTAACTTCCTATGACTTTACATCAAAGCTAAAACTTTCAAAACACGACACTTTTTTCCATCGTCAGTAACCCACAGTCCTGAGGTTCACACACAGAGACGGTCTTTGTGTGCGAGTGTCAGGACCATTGGTTACCTACAACTCCTTTAAGTCCAATTAGTTTTAAAGTATTAAAGCCTAATTCCAAGACTCAAATTTTGCAGGACAAAAACTTTTTGTAGACAAATCCAAGGACTCTTGTACGTTACGAACCAAGTGAATAATGATTTATGTATAATACAAACCTCCCCAATGGCAGCAATATGGCTTATGTTCTTTTCTATAATGGGTATGGCCTTCTCTACATCCTACAAACATCAAACAAAGTACCGATATTTAAAATCCATATCCTTAAAACAAATATTACCTTGGTAGATGTTCATCTTACTGCTATGTTTTAAAATATTGGATATCTACATATATATCGAAACATAGAATTTCCATTTCTTTTAAGAATTTTTCTCTTCGTATAACATCTATACTTTTAATTTTTAGAAGAGTGCTATTAAAAGTATAAAAGTTGTAGATGGGCACCAGAATATCAAAATTATAAATAAAGTTTTAACTTGTAAAGTTTGATTTATTTCTAACTAGGGGAGATAATCTACTACATGTGTAAAATTCAGCAGGGCAACTCTTGACGAAAGCTTTAGTCAGAATGATTTGGATGTTTTATCAACCTTTGTATATCAATCTGACGTTGATCAACACCAGACCACGTCCTTCATATAAATTTTAACAAAACATCGCAATAATGTGGACTTCATAAATATGGGGGCAGATGGTCTGTCTAGGTAATCTGGATAGGAATGAAAACACAATGCCTACCTCTAGTGTCACACATCTCTGGTCTCCGGTTAAAGCACCCTTAAAATACAGTAAAAAGATTCAGCAACTGTACAAAAGATATATTGTGTCGTATATCAAAATAGTGTATCCAATATTTTCATTATTTTGTATAAAGTCATTTTATTACATCCTAGGCCTAACAATCTGAGTAGCAATGACTGCTGGCTTCTGACATATTCAATTTCAATATGTAAAATTCTGCTGTAAAAGATGTATGCAGTTATTGCTGGCTTCTGAAATATTCAATTTCAATACGTAAAATTCTGCTGTAAAAGATGTATGCAGTTATGTTTAAGAAACATATGCAGGCTCTTCAATATTCCATGGACTGTGGTATAAATATGTCCTTAATTTGGCCACAGTTTCAATACCCATCCTAAAGAAATTCCTCAATTAAAATTTTACTTTGAGAATGCATAACAAAGTTTAAGAAACAGTCTTTACTTGAGACTTCACTTGTAATCTATTCTATACAAAAATGTGATGCTTTCCAGATTCCTATAGAAAATTTTAATAAGTTAATGGATTTTCCAGAATTAGCCTGACATTTTGTCAGCCTTTTTAAATTGGTACAACAAGGGGATGAGGACTCTGTAAGGAACATTAAGGAAAGCGGGACCTTTACCATTGTTACTTTCCAGTGCTCTATAACTATGAGACTTATATAACTGAACACAGGAAAACAATGACACATGAATCTGAGCTCTTACCTGGACAGGGTGAACACCAAGACAAGGGAATACAAAATCAGGATGTCTGGAAATTAAACAAAAATAAATAAATATACTGAAGATCTATATCTATGTGTTCTTCAAATATTTAATTTTGTTGTGAATTTCATTATCAAAGTGAAATAAAATTGAATTTATTTATTCAACATAATTAGTTCAAGCAATGTTTAACAACTGTATGTATCTGTCGGATAGTTCATCAATATCCCAAGTAATATTTTAGGGACCTATGCTCAATATTGTTTCTGCAAAAATTAGCCAAAACATTTGATGAACAAAATGTAAAGATAGGTCATTTTCTTGATTTCAGTCCCGAAAATTACCTACACAAAAGATTATTACATTTTCAGTTTTACATGAGATCCTGATCGGCCTACATCCGTTCATGTGTTATCTTAGTTAACATCAAATTTCTCTCTGTGTGAGTGATAAAACATCATATTACATGCCATACAAGGGTTTTACAATGTCACATAATTTCAGTCAACCAGATTTGTCGGACACATCTTCGCCAAGTTGCCAGAGAGCAATACATTTGTATGTACAAGACATACAAAACGCAGTTTAAATGTCATGTGATCATACTTTTAGCGTTCTGTGCTCCTGTTCTGATACTGAACTGTAATGAAACAGTTATTATAGCACTTTGTTTATCGATATGATGATTTTTCAACCCTGGCCCATTAATGCACTGGAAACCGAAACAGGAAGACATGTCCTTACCTTTGAGCCAGTTGCAGGACTTTATCAAACTGTGTGTATGTTTCTGTTACAACCAGGGCTCCTTTCACGCCAGCCTAAAGGTCATAAAAACGTCATTCAGATACCAGTGGTAGCTTAACAACCCTGTAATTCAATCAACCAGAGTTGTGACTATGAATATTATCTTTGAAACTGCAGGAATTCTCAAGATATGTCTACAGTATCCACAAGAACATTTTTCGCCAAGGTCTGAAAATTGGGCAATGACTGAAACTGAAGTCCTCAATTGCTTTATTATGTAAATTTCATTATAAGGCCAAAATAAAAATATAGTTGGTTTGGCATAACCCGCATGACCCAGAAAAAATGTGGCAACTCAAAAAAGTTTATTTTGAAAATCAAAACATTGTTTTTTAACAATTTTACCATTCTGTATATTTATGTCCGGAAGTTGCTGTGCAGGTTTTAAACTATGTCTCCCAAACCATGGTTAAAGGTTGAAAATCTGTTTTCAGAACTAAATAATGGTCGTGTTACAGCAAACCAAGATATTATTAAGTTTACCTGTTTTGCTTGCTGGATCACAGTGTCAATATCCTACAAACAGAAAAAGATAAATGAACTGAGATGGATATATGATTGAAGGAATGGATTGTTTCAGAAATTTGAATAACAGCACAATTTTTGGATGGCTTTTGTTTTTATAGTGGAATGTACTAAAAAAGTAACTTTTGAAAAATTGCTTGTAGATATGTCTATCAAAAGTTATAATAAATCTTGTATTATTCAGACAATCTTATAATCTATTGTTGCACAGAGTTACTTGTATCAGTTAAGTTCTCTGTTGGGCCACAAGGGGGTGTCTTGTCTTATATTTAAAAATAAAAAGCTACCTTATATATATATATAGTATATATGCATTTCTGGCTATTTATTTTAAAGGACAAGACATGCCTCTGTGGCTAGGCATCAACTGTACAGAATCTAATTAATGCACTTCTATTTTATTATCATTTAGCCATATAGCCCCGTACTTTTATATTTATCCATGTTTTAGCCCTCAGATATTGGTAAGACCTCAGAGCAATACAGACGTTTATTCCTGTTGTTGATGTTCTGTCTGATATTACTGTTGTACAGATACGATAACTCACTCCTGTCATATTACACCTTTGATTTCACAACGATTTCATTACAGTATATCATTTGCTCTTTGTTTCTTTTCTATAACAACACTACATATGTCCTGTGCTCACTGCTGGGCCAATGAATATAATATAATATATGTAAATTTAGCCAAATCTCATTAAATCTCGCGAGAAAAACTACTGAATTGTAAACAAAAATGGTGTCGGCAAAAATACCGGAGGGAATTACAAAATACGGGAATTTGGGCTCTCCTCCCGTGAGGAAATAAATGACTTGAAATTAAGGGAGATTTTGTCTCACGCCGGGAGGTATGGAATGTATGAATATTGCCGAGTTCTTGTTCTTGTTCTTTTATATTCCTCCAATATCTGGAGAACCGTTGAATATCAACGTGGATAATGGGTGGTGGCTTCGGATTTTATCAGCAAGTCCTTTAAGAATATATGCACTATACACATGCTTATCATAAACTTGAACTGAAATTGGGGATACTAGGCTGACCACATATGCGCGAGCAGTGACCACACTATAGAGTTATTGAAGATATCTATGTATCCTATGGAGAGGTCGTATTATATTATAGCAAAGCTGAAAATCCTATATTCAACTACTGGAGAGCACCCTTAATGACCACTTAACTTATGAGACAATTTACAATCCTATATACACTGAAATCTGGACAGTTCTTGACTATATAGGCACATCTTAAAGAAAGTTTGTGATGTCGATACCGTAACCCTATATAACAATAACCATCGAGGTATTCTAGATTGGAAATATGAACCTATGAGAAAACGATCATGGTGACGATAACGTTGCAACACGAAACTGGTGTAAGGCGTAACATAAACCCCTTGAGAGGGATTCTATCTGTCTGTAGTGCCGAGTTGAATATACCTTAGGTTAGCTAGTCCGAGTTTCCTCTGGCCCTGACACCATGTCTGGTGTAGGTAACTGTAGTCTACACCACTAATTTGGGACTCAAAGTAATGTTATAATTGGGCCTAACAGAGAACTTTACTTATACAAACAACTCCATGCTACAATAAAAAACCCAAAACATTAATACCCAATAAAACCTGCATGTTTCACATCTCACATTGGCTCGACTAGGCCGAGTTTCCTCTGGCCTACTCCTATACGTATATGAGGTCTTATTCCACCTGATTACATTGGTGGATAGTTACATGACAGTCTGTCAAAAGTTTCCTGTCTGTAAACCTCCAATATTATTGGAGTACCTCTGGCCCTGACACCATACATACTCGTTATTATGGTAATCTATTAAATTCGTAATACATGTTGATTAAAGGTTCAAATTGAGTGGAATAACATTTCTTCACAAATCATCTGATGTCAACTTCCATCCTGAACAACAGTATACATACAGTACAGTTACTGTATAGAAACGTGCCCTGTGGTCAGTTAGTTTAGTTCTATCTACAAGTACTGTACAATTAATTACACGTGCGCCAAGACATCCATTAGGACCTACAAGTTAACCTCATCAAAAGCCTTATCCACGAGATGGCAATGACAGTCCACCATAGCAAACCCGGGGGACGGGCTGTCGGCCTCATCTGTTTCAACACCTGCCATGACTTCCCTCAATATTGTCAACAATCCAGGGGACATAACTCATTTTCACTATTGGTGACTTTATGAACATTAAGGATGCGCACACATGGAACGAGACGATTACATAAACATGTGCACGTATTAAGATGAAGTTATAGTTTTGTTAAGAGATGGGTTTTGATTTTTGTTTCCCATACATACAAGGATCACTTAAAACATACACAAGTGTTTAGTAAACAAGTTCTCATCGGCACTTATGACGTCTGGAGCAATTTCTTCTCTCGACTAAAAAAGTTATATATATATATTCTTTACTCATTTACTAGCTATGCATGTTACCTTAACATAAGTAAGTGACTTAAAACGGCTATAATTGGGGTTTATCTTCACGACAAAAAAAACCCAAAAAACCAAAAACAACAACACCTAGATCTATATCACTCGCTACTGCTGTGATATACCGAACTGATGTGGGTTTTTTTGGCGAACTGATGGTGTCACGTGATATCTTAATCCAATTGGGATGCAGAGTGGCAGAGTTTTGCGGATTTTCTGTACTAATATGATATTTATTCAGTCACAGTTAATCATAATTATGAGTATAAGCTTCTTTTATTCATAAATCTTATAAATTACTGTACAGCACACATCTGGCGTTCAAACCAGAGACCTATATACTAGTATATAGGTCTCTGTTCAAACGAAGGAATGCACCTTTAATTTTCCTTATAAATTCCACGAAGTAACCCATACTCTGCTCTATATGAATACAAAGGTAATTATAGAAATGTCAGGTATATTGTCATCATTCCTGTACACATCAGACAAAACAATGGAAGTCTCTACCTTAATTAGTAAATATTTCAGTCACACAAAAAAATGAACCCCCCCCCCAAAAAAAACAAAAAAAAAAAAACAACAAAAAAACAAAAACAAAAAACGCGGAGACCATTTATGAACAAGCTACTGACACATTTTACACTAAGAACGCCAGACTACTTAATGATTTTCTGCCTAGCGTGGGATTTTATTTCCTTCCTGGCGAGTAGTTTTACGGATCTGTAAACCTAGTGACAGTATCCATACATGAAACATCCACGGCTGAATCATTTAAAATGTAAAAAGTAAAATTCCAAGTTTTATTTGTTTTATCGATCTTTAAGCATTGTGTGCGTGGCTGTTATAAGAAAACCATTGATATAGATTTTCTAACGTTTTTCTTCTCTCTTTTATATACGATTAAGAATCTCACTGGTAGTTTTAAAAGAGCGCCGAGAATGTGACGCACTTCAACAATGAACACATAAACATATTTTATTTTAAAATATTCAAAAGGAATTGGAAATGTTGTATAACTTATAAACGTCCTTTTTCATAAACATGTATACAACGGTATTTACAAATGACAGCAGTTGTAATAAGATATAAAGATATATAAATACATTAGAAAACAACATTAAGATATAAGATGACAAACACGATTTCGTATGCCATACCAGTACCTTCAATTTACATCTAATTTATTGGTATCTTTTAAAGCTACACCTCCGACAAATAGTATTTTTTATCAATTTAAAACATGAATATACTCGTATGTATATTTCTTCAGCAATAAAATATAAATATAAATAAAATATAAGTTCAATAAACATGACTTAGATAGCAAAGTGAATATCATATTCAATATACACTGTAACAAGTCAAATATATTACTAAAGTTAGTAGTATGTGTATATAGTTCGTATGTATACATGTAGTATGGCTGGTTTTCAATTTTATTGAATATAATATAATATGATCATATTTTTTTTTCTTTTTCTTTTTTATATATATAAAATGCTTTGAACTCAGTGTTATGCAAAAGTAATTTCCATCCTAGGCTTATTATTGAATGAGAATTAATTGCTGCCCGGAAAATTGTTGGATATATTATATGAGTAAGTAATATGATATTAATTGCTCTGTATCCTCACACCAAATGTATTACATAAAACGTCCAGAATGTTCAATTTACTATTCATGTAGACTATTGCGATAGATACATTTAAATTTGTGTACCACGTACACGGTATTGAGACATGAGACGTAGGGGCCTTTTAATTCATAAAGTTTAAATGTCTACTTAGCCTGGCCCACACCGTGAAATGTTTACACGTCGCCAAGCTACACCCGTGACGTATGCCGGGCACCCGAGTTGAACTCGATGAAATGTGACATACCATTTCCTATAGATTATCTGTGTTTACCTGTGCCGGGCAGAACACACAGACTCCACGTTCAGACTCAGGTTAGTAATGGCCATTTATTCTATTCCCATAACACCAAATATGTCTCATGTTTTTATACTATTTTCAGTAATGGCTACCTTAGGCTACATTTGGTTGATTTTTGTGTCGATAACAATACTATAATGCTGTACAGTAGTCATTGATTGGGTCGGAATCATGTGTACAGTATATATATATAATACTCTGACTATACCAATATATACCTGCTTTACACACATACATGTATGTACTGTACTTCTTGTTTAATGCTACCGATCAGTGACGGGTCTTTCACAAATCAAACTTATTAATAACATTTTTATGTAATTTCAAAACAGAACATTGATATCTGGTAATTAATATAAATATGTAGGTAAGACCAGGTAGCATAGGTCTCCATTTATGATATAGACTATATACCACCCTTACGAACGTATATCACAGACGACCTGGTATTTCACTAAGAACGAGATTATATCATTAGATGCCTATATATATATATATCACGTATATTGATAATATCTCTACAGTTCACCTATCACGCAATGCCTTTGTGTTGTTTATTATTGATTTTTAAAACAGCCATTCAGACAAATATCCATTGAGGTATTATAATCGTGATCGTGTCAGTTCAGTTTGACCCAAGCCATTAGTAGATCTGACGATTTAGAAGTGTTTTTATACTTCAGCCCCCCCCCCCCCCCCACCCCCTCTCTCTCCAAGCATTACGTACCCCCCAGTCCTACCCCTCCCCCTCCCACCTGCTCGATCGATCTCTTATTCCATTTTTACATTGACCTGATTATTATTCTTTTTCTTGTTCTTTATTTTACCGAGCTAGAAAAGAAAGTGTTTGCCTCCAGTGGAAATTTAATAGTTAATGGTATCATGATTGATTAAAGTTCACTTTAAAACGTCGGCGGATCACAGACAAATACTGCTGGAGTGGCATGTGTTTGTTTATGTTGATTACTCACGATAATAAAGCCGAAAATATCCCGACCTAATCCGGTCGAAATCTCAGTGAGCGGGGAGCATTACTTTTAATAAAGTAAAAATGAGTAGGACGGCTACTCATTGAATAAAATACCCGTTTAATAAATTACATTGATATTAGTGATACATACTGATATTTTTAAAAAAAGTTAGACAAGAGTAGATCTGCAATGTCTCACCGCAATCGAATTCATTAGAGCTGCTTAGCTTCATTGTTATAATAAAATAATTAAAAAGGACGACAATAATCCAGACAGGAACACGCCACCTAACTAAATCATTCGCTCCACAAAAAAAAGACCAAATGATAAGTTTTAAGAAAGTATAATACACTATAACAAAACATCATACACATATATGTATTTGTGACAATATTGAGTCATCATTCGTGATTTATGATGCAGTAATCAGAAAGGGGGGACACCGACATTTGTAGATCAAATTCAGCGTTCAAAGCGGAGACAGGTGAAATACGTTCTCTATATCTCACTCACATCTTTGAGTGTGAAATGAAAATGATATAAATATATTGACACGATTAGAAGCCAGTGGAAGGGTAAGTAGAGGAAATATTTAGGCAGACTGAATCTAAAAAAAACGAGAAAATATTTAAGGTGATAATGAAAGATAATTACGCAAAGAAAGATTATCCACACAATGCAGTTTAAATATAACACATTATTTAATCGCTTAGCATGACAGAAGTATGACTATGTATACTGCACATATAGACGACCGTATATCGGTGGCATTTGTGTTGAATTGTTTGATTTCCGGTACAGGTTTATAATGCATACTCTCAACACCTAAAGGTCGTACGGCGACGGGGCCATAAAAAAGTCGGCCCGTAATTACATCATCGTCGCCTGATTCGTAGTAATCAACTGTTGGTTTTGTATGTACATTATATATCTATTACAAAATCCATAAATATCATGCTGCTATGTAAAATGCACGTTATCCAATAGGTCTAATGATTTAGTAGATAAAGCAATTTTGTGACGTTGCATGTCAGTGAGAATGAGAAATTGACTACTTAAGTTATCACGTGATGATTAGTGTGAAATATATTCCTTTTAACATCCATTCTATTGTCGAAGCACGACAAGAGTAGGAGAAATGAAATCCGAATACGCCAACACGCTATGTTATTGAAAAAAACACTACTCAGTTATGATTGATACTAAAATGGATAGTTATATCACGAATATGACTCACGATTTAGATAATAATACAAACACAAAGTACATTGTCAGAAAAAATATAAATGATCCCCCGTAACGTATCAGATAAAAGAGTGCATACAGAACGCAAATTTAAAATGCACGATTAAAGAGTTTAATTAAAACTCGAAGGTCCCGACTCTGTAATACAAGTGCTTAAACGCGACACGAATGGCGATAGAAATCAATAAAATATCATATTTGTCTTATTTTTATGATTTTAACACACCCACTAAGTTTAAAATATTAGCTTTCATAATGTTCTAACAGCTCATCTGTGATACCCAAACACCATTTACCATATCACACCTTCTCATGAGATCACCACATTCGACCATGTTCAACCTTATATCCTCACCACATCCGACCATGTTCAACCTTATATCCTCACCACATTCGACCATGTTCAACCTTATATCCTCACCACATTCGACCATGTTCAACCTTATATCCTCACCACATCCGACCATGTTCAACCTTATATCCTCACCACATTCGACCATGTTCAACCTTATATCCTCACCACATCCGACCATGTTCAACCTTATATCCTCACCACATTCGACCATGTTCAACCTTATATCCTCACCACATTCGACCATGTTCAACCTTATATCCTCACCACATCCGACCATGTTCAACCTTATATCCTCACCACATTCGACCATGTTCAACCTTATATCCTCACCACATTCGACCATGTTCAACCTTATATCCTCACCACATTCGACCATGTTCAACCTTATATCCTCACCACATTCGACCATGTTCAACCTTATATCCTTACCACATTCGACCATGTTCAACCTTATATCCTCAACACATTCGACCATGTTCAACCTTATATCCTCACCACATTCGACCATATCCAACCTTATATCCTCAACACATTCGACCATGTTCAACCTTATATCCTCACCACATTCGACCATGTTCAACCTTATATCCTTACCACATTCGACCATGTTCAACCTTATATCCTCAACACATTCGACCATGTTCAACCTTATATCCTCACCACATTCGACCATATCCAACCTTATATCCTCACCACAATCGAGTACATGTATATCCAACCTTATATCCTTACCACATTCGACCATGTTCAACCTTATATCCTCACCACATTCGACCATGTTCAACCTTATATCCTCACCACATTCGACCATGTTCAACCTTATATCCTCACCATATTCGACCATGTTCAACCTTATATCCTCACCACATTCGACCATGTTCAACCTTATATCCTCACCATATTCGACCATGTTCAACCTTATATCCTCACCACATTCGACCATGTTCAACCTTATATCCTCAACACATTCGACCATGTTCAACCTTATATCCTCACCACATTCGACCATGTTCAACCTTATATCCTTACCACATTCGACCATGTTCAACCTTATATCCTTACCACATTCGACCATATCCAACCTTATATCCTCATCACATTCGACTTACTAAAACCTCATGATATAATCACAAAAAATTCGACCATGGCAAACTTCATTATAACAAAAAGTCTTTTGATATGTATCTGGTTGAGATCACAGAAACCTACTTATTGGCCTTGTTTATAACAATTAATTCTATCTATTGTGCCAGCGTTGTCAAACGTGAATATCCATAGTCACACATCACGGCTGTGGAACATAGTGAAAGGAAACAACACAATACTTTTAAAATAGTCTCTAAACAAAGTGTGTCCAGCCGAGAAACACAGGGAAGGAGAGGAATATAGTGGGTTTTATTAGACTTTAAACGAAGCGTATCCAATTTTCAAGATTGGATATATAATGTTTTGTCTGAAACTGGGTCCTGGATATCGTAGTCGTTTGGAATGGTCCATTAGAATTGGAACAAAAATCTAGCTAAACGAATAGATTTATAAGTTGTCTATAATTACATCGGTATGTAAGTGTAATTGTGGCATACGGATTCTGTTCAGCGCTCTATTTGATTCGATATTGATTTGGTTAATGGATTGATTTTACTTGTAGTCTAAAACGTAGTCACGTATCCGCTGACAGTAAACAAGTGTTTCTACGAAAACAAAACTCACTAGGATCTCGAATTATCGGCCTTATATGTACAAATATGACCTCTTTGGACTCACCAAACACAAGTCTTATCGATTCTGGCTCGCGACATTGATGTTATAATGTCCAGTCTGATACACATAATATGCTACTTAGTTTACACTGTAGTTCTATAGATCATAGATGTTACTAGGTTAGGCGATTTAGTTACATTGTGTTACCGGCTAAGTGATGTAGTAACTAGATGTTACTAGGTTAGGCGATTTAGTTACATTGTGTTACCGGGTTAAGTGATGAGGTAACTATATGTTACTGGGTTTGGTGATGTAGTTACTAGATGTTACTAGGTAAAGTGATGTAGTTACTAGATGTTACTAGGTAAAGTGATGAAGTAACTAGATGTTACTAGGTTAAGTGATGTAGTTACTAGATGCTACTAGGTTAGACGATTTAGTTACATTGTGTTACCGGGTTAAGTGATGAAGTAACTATATGTTACTGGGTTTAGTGATGCAGTTACTAGATGTTACTAGGTAAAGTGATGTAGTTACTAGATGTTACTAGGTAAAGTGATGTAGTTACTAGATGTTACTAGGTAAAGTGATGAAGTAACTAGACGTTACTAGGTTTAGGGATGTAGTTACTAGATGTTACTAGGTAAAGTGATGAAGTAACTAGACGTTACTAGGTAAAGTGATGTAGTTACTAGATGTTACTAGGTAAAGTGATGTAGTTACTAGATGTTACTAGGTAAAGTGATGAAGTAACTAGATGTTACTAGGTTTAGGGACGTAGTTACTAGATGTTACTAGGTTAAGGGATGTAGCTACTAAATGTTACTAGGTAAAGTGGTGTATTTACTAGATGTTACTAGGTAAAGTGATGTAGTCTTGTAGACACAGTTGCTGGGTTATTAGTTTTGTAGACACAGTTACTGGGTCAATAGGTTTGAAGACACAGTTACTTGGTTACTAGGGTTGTAGGCACAGTTACTGGGTTATTGTTTTTGTAGACAGTTACTGGGTTATTGGTCATGTAGACACAGTTACTGGGTTATAAGTCTTGTAGACACAGTTACTAGGTTATTGGTTTTGTAGACACATATACTGGGTTATTAGTTTTGTAGACACAGTTACTGAGTTATTGGTGATATAGACAGTTACTGGGTTACTAGGGTTGTATATACAGTTACTGGGTTACTAGGTTTGTAGACACAGTTACTGAGTTACCAGGTTTGTAGACACATTTACTGGGTTATTGGTTTTGTAGACACAGTTACTGGGTTACGAGGTTTGTAGATACAGTTACTGGGTTATTTGTTTTGTAGACACAGTTACTGGGTTATTGGTTTTTGTAGACACAGTTACTGGGTTTTTGGTCTTGTAGACACATTTTCTGGGTTATTAGTCTTGTAGACACAGTTACTGGGTTATTGGTTTTGTAGACACATTTACTGGGTTATTGGTTTTGTAGACACAGATACTGGGTTATTGGTTTTGTAGACACATATACTGGGTTATTAGTTTTGTAGACAGAGTTACTGGGTTGTTAGTTTTGTAAATATAGTAACTTGGTTATTAGGTTTGTAGATATTGGTTTTGTAGACACATATACTGAGTTATTGGTTTTGTAGACACAGTTACTGGGTTACTTGGGTTGTAGATACAGTTACTGCGTTATTAGGTTTGTAGATACAGTTACTGGGTTACCAGGTTTGTAGATACAGTTACTGGGGTATTGGTCTTGTAGACACAGTTTCTGGGTTATTAGTCTTGTAGACACAGTTACTGGGGTATTGGTCTTGTAGACACAGTTTCTGGGTTATTAGTCTTGTAGACACAGTTACTGGGGTATTGGTCTTGTAGACACAGTTTCTGGGCTATTGGTCTTGTAGACACAGTTTCTGGGTTATTAGTCCTGTAGACACAGTTACTGGGTTACTGGTTTTGTAGACACAGTTTCTGGGTTATTAGTCCTGTAGACACAGTTACTGGGTTATTGGTTTTGTAGACACATATACTGGGTTATTAGTCCTGTAGACAGAGTCACTGGGTTATTGGTTTTGTAGACACATATACTGGGTTATTAGTCTTGTAGACACAGATACTGGGTAATTGGTTTTGTAGACACATTTACTGGGCTATTGGTTTTGTAGACACAGTTACTGGGTTACGAGGTTTGTAGATACAGTTACTGGGTTATTGGTCTTGTAGACACAGATACTGGGTTATTAGTTTTGTAGACACAGATACTGGGTTATTAGTTTTGTAGACAGAGTTACTGGGTTATTGTTTTGTAGACACATTTACTGGGGTATTGGTTTTGTAGACACAGTTACTGGGTTACGAGGTTTGTAGATACAGTTACTGGGTTATTGGTCTTGTAGACACAGATACTGGGTTATTTGTTTTGTAGACAAAGTTACTGGGTTATTAGTTTTGTAAATATAGTAACTTGGTTATTAGGTTTGTAGATACAGTTACTGGGTTATTGGTTTTGTAGACACAGTTACTGGGTTACTAGGGTTGTAGATACAGTTACTGCATTATTAGGTTTGTAGATACAGTTACTGGGTTATACTTTTGTAGACACATATACTGGGTTATTAGTCTTGTAGACACAGTTACTGGGTTATTGGTCTTAAAGACACAGTCACTGGGTTATTAGTTTTGTAGACACAGTTACTGGGTTACTAGGTTTGTAGATATAGTTACTGGATTATTAGTTTTGTAGACACAGTTACTGGGTTATTAGTCTTGTAGACACAGTTACTGGGTTATTTGTTTTGTAGACACAGTTACTGGGTTACTAGGTATGTAGATATAGTTACTGGGTTATTGGTTTTGTAGACACAGTTATAGGATTATTTCGGTATTTAGATACCGTAGTTTTCTTATACCCTATTCAAATACAGTTCCTTCGATTCATTATGTAAAATATGCTTTGTTGATTGGATTTAGTGGCTGACACGCTCAATATTTAATTGTTCGTACTAAAGCAAACTAATATCTGTTTGATGTTTTTATGTTTAAGGAACAATTTAAATATCGACAGTTTTGTTTGCTGCATTGATTTGAAATACATAGCTTTTCATGATGCCTGGAGGTTTGTTTAAATAGATTTTTACTGGTTGTTTAAAACAGCATTTTGTTCTACAATACAATTGTTGCTAGGGTAAGACCATTGCAAAGTAATGTTATTTTAAAGGGAAAACATATAAAGAAGGTGTTTAAATAACACTCATTATCGGATGTCATAAAAAAACTTGGTTGCTGTGTGATCGAGTCGCGATACTTCAAAACGTTTACCTTAAACCTACCTTTCGCTATAGAACTAAGGTATTGTTCTTTGTGGATGATGAAAATGAAACTTTTCAATTTCTCTTCACCTTCTTTTATGATATTCATAGTGTGATAAAACCTGTCTTCCTTATATTTGGATCTGTTGATAATTCACAAAAAATACGTTGTTAAGGTTCACAGTTCATCTCCATCTGTGGAAATTTGACAGTCAGTTTTGGACATTTCGTTGGTGGATCTCGAGGTCTGATGTTATGACATTTCCTTCACTTTCTTTCAGGTTTATGTAACGCATTTGATTATCATGACATTCAGACCACGATTTGTTACGTTTTCAGACTTTCGTCGGTTGTAAACAGGCCTACCCATCACCATGTCACGCTTATTGTCACTGTGCGGATAACTTTGTAAATAACCACAGTCACCAGATTCTAACATCGTATCATCACCTGTCTAAAACCAGAGCCTCGACATGGGTTGTGGGCCGTCCCACCTTGTTAATGGCGAAGAGGGAGGAGCCACAAACACACCACGTGACAAACCTAAACCACAAGAAACCAAAAATTTATCCAATGGCCACCCCCCAGCAGTGAACGAAAATAACGCAAGGAATAAACAGATCAAGAACAGCACGGACACAAATGACAACCGAAATGATGTCATCACAAACAATCAACCAGGTAAGTCTTATGGACCAATCAATGTTACCATTTCATATCATTGACGACTCCAGATTAATCCTTACCAATCACTGTTACAGGTACAATGTAATTGTTATTTAAGATTGAGGTTAATATTAACCAGTCATTGTCGTAGTTTTATTTCAATGTTTCTGACTACTAAGTATTTCATATTGACCAATCATTGTCGTAGTTTTATTTCAATGTTTCTGACTACTTCATATTGACCAATCATTGTCGTAGTTTTATTTCAATGTTCCTGACTACTTCATATTGACCAATCATTGTTGTAGTTTTATTTCAATGTTTCTGACTACTTTATATTGACCAATCATTGTTGTAGTTTTATTTCAATGTGTCTGACTACTTTATATTGACCAATCATTGTCGTAGTTTTATTTCAATGTTCCTGACTACTTCATATTGACCAATAACTGTATTGGCTCTTTGTTAATAAATGCTTCAATTGGATATTGACCAATAATTTTTACCGCTAATTGAAATATTTTATGTTAATATGGGCATATACTAAGTTCTATACACATGGACAATTCTTCATGTTAATATTGAACACCTCTCTCGATAAATGGATAACAAGAAAAGAAAAGAAGTAAATTATGGTTAAAGGATAAATTTATCTTGATGAAATCCTATAATGCGTTAAAACGTGTGTGGGCTAATTGGAAACATTTACGTGACACGCCTGTTCTCAGGTATCCATATGTGTACTGTTTCAGCTCATGTTGACTTTCGATTTTGAGGATACTGATTTAAAAATATCTCACGATCACACACAATTGTCAACTCATAATCATTACAGAGTTAATACTTCTAATTCCTTATAAAAAGAATAAGGAAATATATCAAGAATAAGACCGCAAATAGCATTGACAATGTAATAGTATTCGAATACTTCCATAAAATCAAACAAGGCAGAAGACAGCTGCTAGATGTAAGTCTACCGGAACTAAAAGACAGACACATTGTATAAGCTAGCTAGTCTACAGGGACTTGGGTAAGACCGGAATACATTATGTTATAGTAGAGTCAATGGCTGGTATATTTGAACTCAAATACATCCAGGTACCTTATGTAGTATTTTAGACAACCGTTACAGTTTACTGGGACGTAGATACTGAGATAATTATAGGATATTAGAGTCTACAGCGATTTGCAAATGCGACATATATAGAAATGCACACAAAGACATGTTCAAGAGTGTCCGAAGATTTAAAGTGACTTTAACCGAATTAACATATATTCCCTCTGTAAAAAGGTCATAGTTGATGAGATTGAAATTCATGATGTTGATGAATGCGTTTTTTTTTATAACGTAAGGTATTAACTTTACTGAAGGAAATTCTACAAATGTGTGTGGATCGTAATAATGTTTACCCATTGCCAATCTATGCACCCTATACAACATAACGAGTTTGGCTGTCAATGTGTTTGGCTAATAAACCAGACTTCAGATTAAAAGAGAAAGAACCCATGTACATATTACAGAACATGTTACACACAGCTTTCTAATAATCAACAGCACATTGTGGTTTGGGTATGTATGTGGCAATAATCCAATAAAGAGTGCATTGCTTGAGAATTTATAAAGCGTTCGTAACACGCCATGACACCTTTGCCAGATTATGTGTACCATGCGGCATTTTACATTATCGAAACAGAATACTTTTTAACACTAAATTCAGTGCAGTAGAGATATATGTTTTGCTAATTAAATAATGTAAGCGATGCTCCGGGCACAGTTCTAATTTGGTTTTCTATGTTGTCTCCTTTGACACCACACCACTTTGTTCTGTAGTTGAGCGTATATAATCAATGTATTAAAAGCCACATTTCAATTCAGACAAATCTTAACCAATTATTCCATTTCCCCACCATTTGATTTCTTCGCGTGTAACTACATATACAGCAACTTATTTGATAAAAAATAAGATTTTAAGATTAATTTTTGTAAATTGATGTTGATATTTCTAGTTTTCTCTTCCATGTAAAGTGGGTACTCCAGATGTACCTCCAGTTCTTCAATTTGCTTGTATGCCATCTAGGTCTTTCGCCCATAACTTTTTATATTCTTAGGACAATTATTCTTTAATGGACCTACCCGTTTTACTTGATCAATAGAAGGAAGGGTCGATGCACTCGTTTTGATTAAAACACAAAATCGCCGCCTGAGGTATCGCACAAATGTTCATGTTTTCGTGTACCATACCTATCCAGTGAATCGATCATGAACATATGATTTAATCTGTTTTGCTGTTGACAATCTGTTGTAAATGAACGGTCATGTTGAGATACATAGTTATAATTGATTTATGGTTATAGGGAAGCTAGATATCAAGTAAAATGATTGATTTCATTTTCGACTACAGTTTCAGACATAATATAATAATAGCACTATATGCATTCATGTTATGATAGCATCGAACATACATGTATTATGTGTTGCTTGCATTGCATAACAATTCCGAATATTGTACGAAATATAATCCTTTCTTTTATCGCTTCTTTGATTTTAGCATGTATATTGCTGTACACTATTTCCTTGATTTTTAGAAAATAGTTTTTTTATCGTTCATCGTTAAAATATCTTTCTTTCTTTTTTTTCTTTCTTTCTTTCAGAAGTTCTTCAAGGACATCATGTTGTCTTCAATTAAGTATAAAATAGAGATGCATTGGTATTATGATGATATTTTATCAATGTTGTAAGTGATTTGTTTTTATGTTGTTCCAGCCTTCCCAAAGAGTATTAGCTTTGCTGTGGGGATGGATGGAGAGGAGAAGAACAGCCTGATAGCCAAACATCCTCCAATGAAGCTAAAGGTAAGCATACCATGTTATATATAATATAATCTAATCTTTCCTGTAACAAACATTTTCATTGGTTTAAACAATTATGTCATCAGCTTATGATGTTAGAAATGACGTCACTGTTTGTAACGTTACTTTTGATAGGCTGATTTACTGGTACATTGGAGTGATCTATATACTATTTCCAAGAGAAATACGCCCATCAGTAAAAGTAGATTAATAATAATAATAATAATGGTCTTTATTTGTACTTGATAACATGTTGAGCTTAAAAACTCGTCTTACACAGGGATTGTACCAGCCGATTAAATTATATAGATACACATTCCTTTTGCGTGTTCATTAAGCAATAGCAACATACTCGTGATAACTAGATATAACGTTAAACTTTATCTATCCTCAAATAATTATTAGAAAGGACGATAGCGTATAGGGGTTTTTAATGTAAGATGTTATCGAAATTCCAACAGAAAACATGTATATGTAGTTAATACGTCTTTACGTCTGAAATTCAACTCGGGTGGTGGTGAAATTATAATGCCCCCACACTCTAATTCACTGACAAAAGTAACCATGTTATTCACGATAACAATCGATAACAATGGGTACTGGTGTATTTGTTGTCGGTTATTTAAGTCAGTTTTATGAATCAGAGTTGATTTTCCCGGATTAAAATCCCATAGCGTCTTTGTATGAAGTGTCCATAATACGTGAACCATGATATTTATGCAAGATGCTTTTAAAAGAAGAGTCAATTAACTGTCAGGCCTAGGCAGACTATCACACTACCGTTTGTTATATAACCAATGTCCCTTTAAATATATACATTTTGAAGAAAAGTTACTGGTTATATATTATCACAAAGGAGTAAGCGCTATATCCACTAACACAAATATTTACACATGTTTATTATAAAAACAGAAGTTCTCTTTGCACGTCTACTAATTGAACCGATATTTGACCTGCAGTTGCCACTTTCATTGATATTCAATGATGACTCTGTTCTAGCGACTGGAACCCTTGAACATGCCGATACTAACCCCGGAGCTTCTAAAAGAAAAACAAAGGATTGCAGATGAAAAACGTGATAAGGTATCGTGTTGATTTGTTTGTACATAGCATTATGATGTGTGAAAATCTACATATTTACTTAGCTTATTTCATTTCTCTTCTACACTTTTTACTTCTTATAGTAAAATCGAGTAATGTCAGTGAAGGATATTGGTTTTCAAAAGTGGGTTTTAGTGACATTTCGGCAGACCGGAAATCAATGGAAAAAAGAAAGAGTAGGTTCGACAGAAAGGGAAAGATAACAATTTCAAGTGTTGTTATGTTGGCAACACGTCATTTTTATTCATTAAGTAACCGGTGGTAAAAAAAAAATGGCTTAGATCCACATCAGTCGCATAAAAACAGAGGGCATCAGGTGAATCACCCCAAAAAGCCACAACATTATGATCACGTAGTTAGATAAATCTATTATCCCCCTCTCCGCCATATCTTTAATCATAATACCAATTTTTCTGGCTTATCAAAATACATCAATCCAGATGAACATTTTTGAAGGTTTTTTGAAGGAACTTTTTAAAGTAACCTTAGCATATTGTTGGCGAAAAATACTGAAATATTTATATTAGATACAGTGTATGGACAGGATGTAGTGACTCTATGATTATTTAATCCATGAGAAAGTCTGTTCAAACAATTGATATCGCTTATGGAGCTTTGTGATGTAGAGTTCACACTTTCATGAACGTTTCATTAACATTGACATATCGAGGAAATGCGAATCAATGGGTGGGACTTTCTGATCTATTGTGGTGATCGTTGTTGATTGTAGCACATTTCAACATAGAGATCGTGTCTGGTGTGTATATACCCATGAATTATTGATCACGGCGAATATTGGTACTTGAATACACGTCTACGTATAATAACGGTCAGACTGCATGTGTACCAAGTCTCACAAGCTTATTTACAAATTAATACACACATGTAGTACCGTATATAAAAAACAAAACCTGACAAATTCTACTATTGCAAAGAAACATTGAACTTGATATTACTATTAAATTTTGAGAAACGTTTATGGAATAACCATCTTGTTTTGAATAACGTTGTCAATGTACATATATGGATAATTCATTTGGACACGTACTGATAAGTGATAAACTACGATAATTAGAGTGTGCCGACCGTTATTGATTTTTGTGTATTGTGAGAGATTTAACTTTACCTATATAAGTAAAGACCAAATATTGACCACTCTAGACTACCCATTAAACATTTAAATGCTTTTATCGTGCAAAGCTTTTAGTGGATACGATGCCGTCCGACCAAAGGTATATTCTATTAATAATTAATATTACGGTCGTATAATGATACATAAATCTGACAAAGAGGCCTCACTATTCTGGTATCGAATATCATTCATTGGCCATAGCTACAGCACTACAGCTTTAGATGTATTTCTATATTCATTATTATTAACATTTGCTAAAAACATTTCTTTGAAACAATGAAATAACAAAGAATATCGTCAAAATAAATAAAACAATAATTCAAACTCAAAATCGATTAAACATTTTCAAAATACATAGAACAAAATAAATTCGCATGGACATCCTGAAATCCTGTACATGGACTAAGTGCTCCAGAGGAGTAAGCGTCTTGTGCTTCATCGACGACGCTCGCCATGCAAATTAAGGAATGATAAGTATACTTTTTAAAAGGAAAATTGGTTACCTCATAACGACTCATACATACCTATTTATCAAGTAATTAATCCAAGACGACTTTCACCCATTCTCGTTCGATATAAGACAGGCAGTAGTGAATATCTATATCCCTAGTGACTTCTCCCTTATCTCGTATATCCAACATGACCTTATCTGTGAATGCACATATTTGTTTTCAATGACAGTGACTGAATTGATAGTTCTTTCCTAATAAAGAGATATATAACCATATATCATTGACTTACTTTCGGTTTAAAGGTCACAGCACATGATGCACATGATTCTTGCAATTATGTGATCAAAGCAATATCATTACTAATTTTGTATTTTTTATGCGTTTTGTATGAAGTTGAACATTTTAAAAATATGTATAAACAAGAGAGATACATAGGTATCTCAGTAAGGAGAGAGTACATCTTACAGTGATCTTTAATTCGTATTTATACATTTCCAAAACTATCTCTTTGCGTAAAACGAATTTGCGTAAAAACCTTAATATTAAAAAAACTTTATTTGTATTTTATTTTAAATCCATCTGTTTCATAATACAGGAATTGCAACGTAAAGTGAGTGCTTCAAGAAAGTCTTCTAAGCGACGACGAGAGCTGATGGCAGCTAAAGATTTTGAATTACAACAATTGCAGGAACAAGAACAGTCGGTTAGAATAATGTTTCTTATATCGTTAGGATGTTAATTAAAGACAATTCTTTATATCTTAATGAACACATTGTATGATATAGATAAATATGTTTTAATTTATATCGAAATATTCAGTACAATTTGTTTAAGAAAAAAAAATCAATTTCAATACATATATAATTTGACTTTACAGAAAATGCAGTCGGCGGAGACATTACGACTTGCAAAACTGAATGAAATAAAAGAGAAACAGAAAATACGAGAAGAACGTGCCAAGAGGGCCAGGGAAAAGGTTCGTAGTTAACCTACAAATACAAAGCATTGATACCAATCAGTCGGCAAACTATTGTAAGAAGATGTTCTAGAACTCAGCACTTAGTGTTAAATCATTTCAGGTCCTTAAATCAATTATAAATCTACAAACACAAACCTAATTGCCGAGAATCAAAACCATGTACATATCTTAATGTCCATTTAAGTGCCCTGTAGTAGTTGACGTACAAGGAATGATTAATATGATGTGAGCCTCGTATTGAAGGTATTGAGGTACTCAAGGATGTTCTTTTTAAGTCATACTATTCTCTGACTATATAGGGCCGTGTACCCAATGACTGGTCTCATTAGGTTAGTTTATATCGACGAGGTAGCACTCTAAAATAAACAAGACAAGCGGCTTTTGCCAAATGGATAAAATCGGTTAAGGTTAGGGTAAAAGAGTCTGTAATTGCCATGGCTGCCATTCACGATTGAATTTATTTAGCATCCGCCTTATTCACCTGATCTCGCTTCATCAGACTTTCATCTATTTCAAAACTGAAAGGGATTATATTGAAAAATAATACAATATGTCTGGCAAAATTCAAATCCTTCATTATGAGGCTTACAACATATCAATCTCAGCACTCGTAGGTCGATATTCGTTATTTAGTTCGATCCGCCTGTATATGTGTAATTGTTGTTATTAGGCCCAACGAATGAAGCAAGCTGAACAAGCAGACCTAGGCATTTTGGAGGTAGAAAAAGATGACCATTATAACGCTGACGATGGTAAGTCAGATTTGAGACGTGGTATTTGACATTTTGAAATGTATGTTATATTGTTGTCATTGACATCCATCAGTATCTGATAAATCTTTAAGTTAGCTTGCTGACCAAGAATCAACCATTGTAGAATCCTATATAATGTGAATTTTACCTGCAAAATCGTAATGCATGATTTTATCTGTGAATTTCACACACAACTACATACCAAACTATAATGTTTGACATATCAGTAATCCCATTGCAATCACCGTATTCTAAATGTTAATGTTCCCTCTGCGATGTTGTGTGGATAAAGTGAATAGGTATATAGTGAATAATTCAGATCAATTAAGCAGAACAACCTTAGGTATAGCACAGCGGCAATAATAACTTGCCGTGTATAATATCATGAAATTAATAATGGATGGTGCTGCGTGATGACTAAATGTGCACTCATTACCTATTGACAGTCGATTCCTGGTTAGATGGCGACAACAATAATGCAAGAGAAGACCAATCTGATATGGGCGACAGAGTTTACTCAGGAGGACGATGTAGTCCTCAGAAGCAGATGCAAGATACGACTAGTCACCGTTACCCCAGTGCTAGTACCGTAGATAGTTTCGACAATGCTTATAACAGAAAACCGCCCAGTGCATCAGCACCTCGCCAGACACAGCTACCAGAAGAGACGGACGACTTCTTCGATTCCTGACACTAAATGGTGTCACACAATAGAGTATATTATAATTTGTTAAAGTGTCATATTGCTCAACTGAAAGGAACATCCTTTTCTGGCCCTGCTCACATAATAAAAGTTTCTGATTCCAAGGTAGGATAATCATAATATTTTTAGTCGTTTTTTAAAGAAATAGTTATTGAGATTTTTTTCGATGAAATGTTTATATGATAGCAACGGATATGTATCGGTAAGTACGCGTATGTAATTATTGAAGGAATGATTTCCGGTCTATGTAAATAATCATCAATTTGAGTTCTTATCGTCAGAACAGTTTCTTACATAACTAAAACAATCTTGTAATATGTTTGTTTTCTTAACATAACATAGCTGGATAATTCTTTTTCATTATCATTTCAGTTGGAAATATTTCGTTTAAACCATTGCAAGTATATATCTACAAATTCATGCAGATTAAGCCACGCTTAAGAATTAAAATATCAGCAAATCTTATTGTTTTATACGTATGCACTTGGGCGTCAGACGCCAGAAGATGTTGGTCTATAACAAAAAGAGTAAACTAATACCGTTAGTATGGAAACACGTTATAAATGACAACCAAACTTTTGATTGTTTGATAAAGCTATACATGTTCAGTTGCAAATTTAGGTCAAAGAGTTTTCCCTGACTATCCTATGGACATCATATGGTATCAAGTCATGTAAAGTAATTTGATAAAATGTTGAGGTTAAGTATAACGTCTAAGGTATAAAAAATGTTTCAAGATGTAATAGTATGGAATATTTAAGTCTTTTATCCTGATTAAATGCATGTTTCTGATAAATCCTGATTTCAACAGTAAAACAGTGAATACATCAATAAAATAAATAAAATGAACGAATTATATCAATATATACCTAACGCTTTTGTGACATATTGATATGCTACTTTTCTAAGAAAAATGGGATAAACTGTTGAGCTGGGATCAACTGTAGTAAGAGACATTTTGTTTCAGAGGTTGTAAATAATATGATATGCCTCTGATGTATCTATGTTTATTAGCCTTCGGAAGTGCCTGTATTACCACAGACTCTTTGATATGATAGCCAAGTTATTTGGACGAGTGCGATTTGTGAGTGTATTTATAAGGTGGAGTAAGAGTACAAGATGATACAGTATTAAAACTTGGAACATGAAGCCAGTGTTTATGTGAGTGTTTGTAAATCAGGTTGAATTGTGATTTTAGATATCAGCATGTTCGTTGATAATATTGATTTTTTCTCTGGTATAAATATTTCATTTTAATTCTTATTCAATTGTGGAATATTTGTACTATATCTGTCAGTTTATCTTACATTCACTGCCTGGCGCCAGAACAATGATTGTTTTCTTGCACCTTATACAGAGTTTTAACAATAAAACAATTAGGTGATTAACGTAATGGCAACACTAAAGAGATAGTTATATTACTCTATTCACTTACATAAATATAACAGAAAGATTGTGCTAATACACAATGCAGTCAAAACAATTATTTGCAGTCAAGACGGCGGGTTTTAAACTCGAGAAACTGTCTTCTAGAAATCACTTATGTAATATAAACAATTTGCACATCATTAACTTTCCTTTATAAGTAAACTTCATTGAAGAAGAATGGAGTATTATAGTGATTACGTGGTTTGTACACAGCAGAAATTATGATAATTGGACATCAGGAAAAGCATAACTAATTAGGTTTATGCGTAGTTTCTCACGTCACCTGTCTATTTCAATTATCTGTCTTTTATTATCTTCGTGTTAATGACAATGACAATGTTTAGATTAAAACCTGTGATAACGAAGTACAATGGCATCTTTCAACAAGTAAATCAGATATCCAGACTTTCTATTTTTCTCTAGGGACCTGAACAATGATATTAGTGTACCTTGATATTTCGACACCGCGATATGATGAAAATCGACTGTCAAAAGTTACGTGTATTTGATCTGCCCATGTTATTTGTTTTATCATTGATAAACACTATACTGCCTAAAATGTGTTAATCAACATTGCATTGCAATGAACTTTGATTATGTTTAGGATTATTATAAATAAGTAGTTATTAGTGTACATATTTAATTTATTTTCCATACACACGTGTTTCCTAAAGTACACACTTAATAGTGTTCATACGCGTCCACATTGTATGACATTTATAACCTCATTATCAAATTGTGGCAATTCCATAGATTAGGTTTGACTTATTTGATTCAATTGATATGGTGCTTTGTATTTATATATTATTGTCAAAGTTATTACTTTAGATAGGTGTGTGCATTTCTGTGTTGAAGTGATCTTGTCAAATTGTTTAGTCTAACTTATAAATCGTATAATAGGGCTTTTGTAGTAGTCAATTTTCAGACCAATTTTGTCTATGCTTTTTAACTGCAAATATAAAATACGAAAAAAACAAAACAAAAAGCTAAAAGAAGAAAAACTACAATGATACCATTATTTAGGAAAGTGACTCTGTTCAATGTATTCAACTAGTAAACATTGCATTCGTAATCTCAGAAAATCAGGATCAATTTTCAAAATTGTTTGGATTTTATTACAAAACTAAAGCGAAATAACACTCGTAAACAGATTTTTTTTATTAACAGACTTATTGAAAACACCCTTATCTTAGCTGTAATTGGCTGTATATTCCCATCGTTTCAATCGTGTTTCATAGCATCATGTGCATTGTGACGTCACCAAAGAAAGATACATGGAGTAATATATCGCATTTTAGATTCTATTTCAGATTGGAAATACTTTTTTCTTTCGAATGTCTGCAAACATATGCTTACTATGTGATGAATCCGTCACACCAACAACTCGTCATGAATCTTTCATTTAATCTCGTCAGAAGCTACGAAAATGTTAAAAGACGTTGCCAGAATAAATTGTAAAGTAAATATAGATGTACATTCGATTAATAAATGATAATACAAATTGCCATTCATTATATTTTCAAGAGAATGGGTATATCAATTTTCTACTTAATGTGATTTTAAGGAAGTGTTGTGTTAATTTGTATAAAGTCCGTCCGTATTATTTATGATATATAATAGACACAATAGAAAACATAGTTAATATATATATATAATTAATATGAAATATGTTTTGCGACACCTGTTGATGTATATGCACAGTAGTTTATAACAAAAGTATTATATACCTCATGGTATTGTATAAACCAGCTGGATCTTTATAAAAAGTTACAGTTGCGATTTATTGTGGAATGAAAACATCGGTATCGTTTAACGGTGTTATTTATGGTGTTTTCAAAACAAGCATTATTTGCAAATTAATGGAAATGAAATTTGATCTACATAACTTATATGTTTTGTGCATAAAATACAAAGCTAAAGAGGAAATATTCAAGATTCAAGATTAAGATTCAAAGTGGAAAATAAAGTTGATATGAATTATTTTACCACGGACATATGTTTATTGCGATTCTTGTCATAACTATAGGTCCCTCCATAACAAGTTTAGATAATTTTAGGAAATATTATTTAGACACACCTATCAACCTGTTGTATTGTTATTCAGTAGTAACATCAGGAACGACAGAAATGCTTTCCAATCTTGACATTCTGTCGAACTGTTAAAATATTCATGGACCGATAATATGACGTAACATTGAAATTAATATGAAATTCGGACATTGATGCGATTTGCAGTTTTGTCGGATGGAACTATGGATTATTTCACAGAAAATGCGTCATTAAGTCCGCATAAATAGCTCTATTTGATTGTACAACTTTTTTTTTAGAATGAACATTAAAACAGACAGATCACTTGTATATCCGTTTTGAAACCCATTCTTTCTAAATGAAAGTTAAGTAGCAAATATCCTTCAGGTAACTGGGAGATGATATCACGGAAATTATTTTATTTGTCATTCTGTGATGAAATATTTTCATATTTTTGTATACCAAGCATGTTTGAGTTTCATATATATATTACACAATAAATCATAAATAAAGTAATCATTTGTTGTTTGTATGTTCATCAATTTATAATGTACGCTGTTTTAATGTACAACGATCACACATCACAACACAAGTCTAAGGTTGGTAATGTTCAAGGGGTATTTAATTTCCTTATAATTCGCGTTCATGGAACTTAGCGCAAAAAGAAATCCTAGAAAATAATTGTACAGCAAATTATTTTTATTGATGTTATTTTTTTCATAAATCTGTATATGTACTCACAAAAATATCTAGAGGTGTCAATATATTGACTGAATTTCGATAAGATGATGTTTAATACCTGCGAAATTGATTCGACCGGGGCAACCCAAAAGTATTAACCCGGCGATATTTAACAGCTATATAGTATTTACCATTGGTTCACTCACATATTAAAGGGAGATCATCGTTAATTACATAAGCGCAATACACTTGATTTTTTGAGTTATCACTCTTGGGTTAATTTATATATCTATATTAATTTGTGATGTGTTCCGGTAAAAGATAACTTTAGGTAGCTCAAGATAAAAAGCCTCTTTGATTATGTTGCATGAATTCAAAACATCATATCTTAATCATACTTAAGGGGTAGACATTTAAATTTCAACAATATCTGTATCTAGATTTCAAAATATTTGAAAACATGACAAGGCAAGCAATAATCACATATATTAAGTTTCGATTTGGGCGCATTTTAGTCCAGCAAGTCATGTATAAATACATATATCTTTTTCACGAGATCAATTATATTTCTCCTTCCTTGGTCGCAGAAAACACATGGACCCTCCCTTAATACGTAGAGTCCCGCCATCAATAAAGCCCATGGGTTGACCCGGAACTAATTCGAAGTCGAAGTTTTGCATGATCTTAGCCATGATGATCTTTGTTTCTATCTGTAATGAAATAAAAATGAAGAAAAAACCCATACTCTAAATATATTGGTTTTCGTAATAGTTATATTTTCGCTGATTTCGAGGTAGCCTTAATCAGCAAAATACAAAATATCAATAAAAAGTAAATTACAGGCATTACGCAACAAAATAATAATAATAATAATAAAAAACAACATAAAAGAAATCAATGGATGTATATCAAAAGAGAATTGTTCAATGTCTTACTGAAGTGAAAGACATTTAATTTGCGTTCTTACTGCGACATACCTCTGCAAATTTTTTGCCAATGCAAGAATGTGGGCCAGCCGAAAAAGGGGTGGTTGCATATGCACTCACTCTGAAAAAAAAAAACAATATCAAAACACATTACAGAATGCATGTAGTATTGATAAAGAGGTGTTTTTAGCCTTGGCATAAAGTGGACATCTATATATGGAAACACACGTTAAGATGTTTGCTCTGTTTTCTTCATTTCAAGAGATACCTTTCGTTTGCCTTTGGATCAAATCGCTCCGGTACGAATTGATGAGGATTTCCGAAGTTCTTCTCAGATCTGCTCGTGGCGTAGAAACTAACCTGCAATGAGACATTCGGCATTTGTTTTCAAGAGCAAAAATCATTGTTTGCCTGAACCTATCAATTATTAAAATATACGAAAAATGCACGAATTACACGATCCCTCCCATATAGCAACAATGTATATATCAATTTTAATAGTAGCAATTGAAATGTAAAATATAATAAAATTGTTTATGTATCAAATGGATGAGTAAAGCCGTAGCACAATATCGAACTCAGGATCTCCGATATCAAATTTTCTGAGAAATTCTAGAGTCTTTGGTCATCACATCATGTCAGCCTCTAAAAGGACATTTTAATTTTGCAATCTATAACATCTCAGTATCATCAAGATCACAACAACTTATCGTCTACTGACAATGATGGAACCTGATCAGCTATATTGATCAAATGTGAACCTTTTGTGTTACCAAAGAAATCACTTTTTCTTTTTTTTTCTTTTTTTTCTGGTGTGTTAATTTAATATTTTAAATGACGAGCATTTATATTCACATATTGCTTAGACTTGCATCAATGTTTATCAAATATATATTTACTAAATGAAAAACTTCGAATTAACTGTGTATCACGACCTCACTCGCTGTTAACAATGACTTCCTACGCGCCAGAAGTGTAAACGTCAATTTCGTTCGTTAAAGAGATATAGCGAATACACAACACTGAAAATGTATAAATTGTTAAAGAAATTAAATATTCGTCTCCCAAATAGCGTTACGTAATTTTAATCACCTTATCTGACTAAGCTTATGTTACATTTTATATTTTCACCGGATATCGTGCTTACCATTATATCAGATCCAATAGGAATGTCATGTCCTTCCAGGCTACAATCGCGAACAGCTTCCCGGTAAGTTGCTTTTACTATTGGATAAAGTCGAAGTGTTTCCTTCATCACCATATCCAGGTAGGGTAAGTCATCAAGATCAGCAGGTGTTAGTACAGACATGGCAGCCACATTGGTATCAATTTCCTCCTGTAATCTGTATAGTAATAGAGCGTACTAATTGTATTGAAAATCAACATGAAGACTGTTTACATTTGAAGATATGAATTCAAGACATTGATACATATTGGCAGATCCTTGATAAGAATAATGTCTTTATCCAGCGATCACTAGATGTAATATATCCAATTTAATAAGTCAAAAAGTTTTGGATCATAACCGGTATTCGGGTAATCGTTTGAATTGTCCCAACCACAATGGTATTTCAACTCTTGATCCAAATGAAACCAAAGAGGTGTACAAAAGGCACTTCAGAGGGCCAAGCAATTATTAACTGCACTAGTTTAACCAAGTAACATATTCAAAGCAATAAAATTCATGAAAATGGACGCAACTGAAAATGATTGAGATGTAAAATGTATCAATATCTCATGTTATATTTAAGCATTCAAGTGAATACTTCTTTAATGGACACTTACAATAGTTTCTCTGTATTTGTAGTTTACGTGAATGACTTGTTTGTCCTTTTTTTTGCAGGATCTACTTTAGTTCGTTACCGGATTACATAATCTATTAGGAATTGAGTGACAGGTGACGTCGATGAAGCAAAAGACGAAGACATTTATTTGCCCTTTCGAAATACCAAGTCTTAATTTTTGTACTTTTTCTCTCTCAGTGTGTCTTCATGCAGATCGATATATTGTTGATATTTTCCTTTTTTCCAATACAAATGAATTTCATTACCAATTCTGCAGATATGGCAAACTTTGACACGTTTTATATCACTTCATGTATTTTTATGTGAAACCACAATGGTAACCTTGGAGTTATACCAACAAATAAACAATTTGATGTGTCTCCTATGATAAATGATTAACATGAGCATGTGTTTAAGATAAGCAGTGTAAGAATTTGAACCCGAAACAGAGACAGGTAATTCATTTAAACTTCATGGCAAGTTGTATATAGGAACAGACACCTCTCCCTGACCAGTCTGATTATAGATTAATCATATAAGTCAAATTAATACATTTGAAAAGTGAAACCTTTTGGGTTGGATTTTTTTTTTTTTTTTTTTTTGAGATTGTATTCATGTTACCCTTAAACATGCGAGAGTACTAATGTAAAATAAAACATATTGAATCTTGATCTTTGAAATTCTCACCCAGCGGTCCCTGCATTTAATAATGAAAAATAAACATACTTTTTGTAACAATCCGGGTTCCGAGACAATAAAGATACCATAAAACTGAGAGTATTGGCTGTAGTTTCTTGGCCTGTAAAATGTAAAATTAACATTGCGTGAAATTACAATCATCATATATCAATAGTAGTAACACGATATCAAATTTTCCATCATCATATGAAGACATACTTGTTATTTAGTTTAGGTACTCAATCTAAGCTGTAATTGCTATAAGGGGCAATGAAGTTACATATACATGTATCAAATTGTAAATGTTGAAATGGAAAAGAAAGATGATATTAATTCAGTATAACTGATGGATGGAAAATGGGTGGGTCCGTTCGCCTGTGTCTTTATTTTTGTTCGGGGCTGAATATTCTCGCTTATATCCAGGGTTCTATTAGGACGAAGCTATGATGAAATGTACAGATAATAAGGAAGGACAAAAGAGAAAGAATAATAATAATAATAAAAACAATGACTGGTTAGAAAAAGACCGCATTGATAGCATTCTTAAGGATAAAATAAATATGTATTGAATGATAAAACGGATGATAGAAGTGACACATTTGAAAGTGAAACGATAACAACATAGAATATAATGTGTGAGATACCATGCAACTCTAAAGTATTTTAGTGTGTTATATACGTACCCCCAATGAAAAATGTGATGATCTCGTCCAACAAAACGTCATCTGTTATTTCTGAAGGATTTTTCTCTGGAAATTAAGTCTATACATCATGAGCATTTAGTAATTAGCATGTTCTTTTGTTACAAAGATTATGATATAGAACTGCCTAAAGTACCTATATGAAGAAAGTTGGTATTTCAACCTAAGATCATCGACTGGAAACGAGCTCACGAAGTATTAGTTTAGTATGTTGTTGCCATTATTACCATATCTTTCAATTTGATATCTGATAGTTAATGCTATTTGTGGAGTATCCGTATCACAGATCGACCATGTCTGCCAAATATGCGCGTTAAGTGTCAATTCACATTTTGTGCTATATCCGGGCTTTTTCCGAAATTGTGCACGATTCTGTCTGATAGCTACATTATTTCAATACCACTAATATCATTTTGATGACATTGTACAAAGTTTTCCACACACATTTATATTTTTGCAAAATTAAATAGATTTTGAGTCAGAATTTTGATTCCCTTTACAAATCATTATGCTTTCGTTTTTGTTTAATTTTGACGTTATTCTTTTTATAGACTGTAGAAGATAAGGTTACGCTCTGGTCATTTTCGTGTCCTCTATATTAAGTTATGATGCCTATTAACCTTTCAGTCTTTGACCGCTCAGGCTGAAATAGACACATTATCAACTAAAGCAGAAGTGGTAAGTTCTGTATGTAATTAAACCAGTACTTTGATCACAATTGTTAATTACATATAAGATGATAGCTAGGTAGATGACGTTCTGGCGTAAGCTCTTTTGAAATAATACTACATTTGCATGGGTTTTATAGCATATTTGAGCTGCAGTATTATTTATCAAAGTAAATATGAAATGTCTAACGCAAACATTGAACTCTATATCAGTTTTGAAGATAACAGATCACCTGTTGAGCTGCCTGTGTAACTATTAAGGTCATGGGCATCTCCTGGGTCAAGCTAAGGCTTATGGGTTGGCGACCTAACAGTGATGTTGTACACATAAATGATAACAAAGCATACTGAAAGGTTCCAACGGGGCAACATAAAAAAGAGTGAGCGAACAAGAAAAGACAAAATGTGCAAAATATGCATGGCAGTAAATATGCTCAATTAAGAGTATGTTCATAAATCAGATGAAAACTCCGAATAAAAATGGTGGACGTATGTCCTTTTTGTGCTAGAGCTTTCATACGAATACATATTTAACAATGATTACCTTTCAGTTCGATGATCGATTGAAGAAGATCATACGGAACGTGGTCTCCCCTTAAGTTTGCTTTCCTTCTCTCAGTTAACCGGTCATGTGCATACAACCTAATCTTCGCTACAGCATTGCGAATTTGTTGGCAATATTTCCATGAGAAAGGGTTCAACTGCAGGTTTGTGGAGAGATTGATATATCATATCCCTTTTACTCTAGTTAAATCAAAGTATTCTTTAACAAACCAACACATCTCAGTTTGTATATGAAAATTTTCGTACAGAAGGTATCTTATATTCTATTTGACATCTTCTTTTCACATATGGTAAAGCAAATAAATACCAACGACATGACGAAACAACTTAGATATTCACATTCTCTGAATACATTGATAATTAACAACATGGAAAAATACTTTTAATAACAATGAAATAAAATGAAAACAAAGGTCTGCAACATCAATTATGTCATGGTAACCTTCTATCATTTTTTGGGGATAAACATATACTCACACTGAAAAATGGGTTGAAGACTACCTTTGGAAATGCATCTAATGTAAAGGTTAAACTACTTGCAAAAGGATGAGGTTTGCCGTCCAGTTTTCCCAGATCAAAGTTATATGCAACCTGCAAATAAGGGGTTCATATAAAGGAATTTAGTTATTATAAGAATCGACAAAAACTAGGAAAAAATATGAAGAATATGATCAGGTGGTCTGGATGAATAACTTCCCGATGCGACCAATGCCCATCGACCTTGATCAAAACTTCGTCATACACTTCCGTAACATCGTGTAAGAGCGATTTATATTTTACGTATTAGGCTCATACCCCTATATTTACATTTGCTCCGCATTTCCCCATTGACACAATGCTAAGAGGCAGTTGCCACCATACGCCTATAACGCCAAGTGCCCCAGTGGGTCATGTGACATTAAAAAAGGTGGGACTTTTTTGTGTTGGTTTACTTTTTTTTCAAAGTTGACGAAATTGGTAAGACAATATATACTGAAACGAAAAAGAAACGCAACTTCAAATTGTAGGTTTAATAAAATAATACTTGTGAGCATTATGTTTAAATTTCATATGTAATAGTTAATATTGAATATTGATGTAACATCCTTTAAATGTTTAGAGATTTTTAAGAACAGGTCACTTTGCTAGAAGGTCATGATTGGTAGTACCCTACGTGAATCCAAGTTGAAATGGCAGCAGTTTTGAAACCGTGCCCTAATATCGTGTGTGTCCTCCTCGAACAGTTATCACATCTCTAATTCTTTGTTGCATTGAGTTCATCAGGGCATTGACTTTCCGTATTGGAATGTTATTCCATTCTTGGACGAGTGCATTTGCTAACTGAGGGAGGGTATTTGGGGGGTTACGGCGATTTCGAATTCTTCTGTCTAATTCATCCCACAAATGCTCGATTGGGGACAGGTCGGGGCTATATGGAGGCCAATCTATAGGAACAATGTTCTGTGTCGCAAGAAAGTCTCTACAGACTCTTGCAACGTGTGGTCTCGCGTTATCTTGCTGAAAGGTTAGATGATGCTGCCTAACAAACGGCACAACATGGGGCCTAAGGATCTCATCCCGATAGCGTATGGCCGTTAAATTCCCATTGACTATCACCAAAGGCGTCTTCAAACCATGGGAGATTCCCGCCCAAACCATAACTGATCCACCCCAAAATCGGTCGTGTTCCAAAACACAGGCGTCAGCAAAACGTTCGCCTCGACGCCGGTACACACGTTGACGGCCATCTGCTCGAAATAACGTGAATCGAGATTCATCGGTGAAGAGCATAGACCTCCAACGTCTCATAGGAAAACGTCTGGGCATATGTGCCGTTGCCCATTGCATACGACGTGCTCGACGTTGCGGTGTTAGTGGTAAACCAACGTACTGTCGCCTTGCACGCAAATTAGCCTCACGCAGTCTGTTGATCACTGTTTGGGGATGAATTCGACGGTTATGATTACCAATCGTATTCCTTGCCGTTTCAGCGGCCGTTAATCTCCTGTTACGCAGGTGTGCCAACCTAAGAACCCGGTCTTGACGTCGCGACGTTACGCGTGGACGTCCTGATCTCGGCTGGTCATCGACTCTTCCTGTTGCGTTAAGACGTGAAACTAATCGACTAATAGTCGATTTGTGAACTCTGAATTGTCGAGCGACGTGAAGTTGCGTGTTCCCTGCCAGAAGCATCGCTATAGCACGTCCTCTATCAACCTTTGATAACCGTGGCATAATTGTAAAAGGAATTATTGTTTGCAAAAGTATTGGCGATGATGTGGCTCAATGTTAGTGATGAATTGATACTGGTTTGAATGAAAAAAGAACGCATATGTTTGTACAGGCACGGTTTTTGATGTTTTTACCGCGCCGGAAGTGCATAGGTCTCTAGTCACACTTGGGTGATTTTGAAGATTGGTATGGGTGTTAGGCAGGGTGCATGTTTATTTCCGCGATTTTTATACAGATATGTATATTTAATACAAAATTAATCACAATTTTCCATGTTGCGTTTCTTTTTCGTTTCAGTATAAATATAATTATTGAACAGTGGTTTTATTGTTGTTATAGTCGATATGGCAGCAAGATGTATGAGTAGCAAATGTAACATGGGAACCCTAACGGGGTTCCCATGCCATTTGCCCACCATACATCTTGGTACTATATCGACTATAACAACATTAAAAACACTGTTTATTGCTTAAATATAGACAACACTCGACGGATACAAATATGAACTTCACTGTAAGATGTTTACCTTTGACAAAAGATGCATTGCAACTTTATGAAAAAAATTCTCCATATGTACATGTTTTTTCCCGTCCGCATGCTGTTCCAGTGTCTGTACAAGATTGTCGGCAAACTCATTATAGTCGGGGGTGAATTGCCGTAAGTGACTGTAAACACATTGTTGTTTTACCAGTGAATACATTATAAATTTGCTGCTTGCTAACATCTATAAAATTTCTTAAGAGCTTCTTAGTTATTTTAAAGTGACGTTGTTAATGCAAAGACAAACATTTAACGCTACACCCCAGCTCCTCCCCAATACATATATTATACACTAACTCATGAATGTTTATCATATGGATTTGTCATGCAAAATGACAATGATGGACATTTATGGTAAACCGACCTTGCATGATTTTTATTCAAATATAACGTTAAAAAAGAAATAGTGCAGCTACCTGTTTGATTTCAAGGTATAAATCAGAAATGAAACATTTTCAATAATTCAAAAACGTTTTTGTTTCATGTATTATTTATGACTCACTGAGGTTTAAACCACTGATTAAAGTGTACACGATGTATGATCCATTTCTTTTTGTCAGTTTCACTTTCAAGCCCTTCTCCGACATATCTGAAACAAGAAAGAAATGGTACAGACACGTCCAAATATCGTTTGTGCACAAAGATAAATGTAATACTTTTGCTATAATGATCACTACAGTTTTAGCACAAAAAGTCAAACCTATCACATTATGTATGCATATTTTGTTGCTGAAATGTTTTAGTTAATGTGATTAATATTGTTTCCCAAATTCTTAATAGTACGCACCTGACACCAAGTATGTGTGTTAGTTTGGAGTACACTGTTTTTGATTTAGGAAGATTTCCCGTCACGAGGACTTCCTGAAATAGCAACATAAGACTCTACTTTATGTTATGCTACCATTACATCCTATGTTATAGAAGTTTTACTATTTGGTGTAGTCACCTAGATAATGACTCTTGTAATTAGCTTCAGAAATCTATCTTATATAAGATATATGGTCCTCGTGGTAGCAAGCCATTAAAAGGTATTTCAAATATCTCGACCTATGTTTGCTGTAACTAGTACACTATATTCCAAGTGGAAGGAGAACAGGATTGGACTTTCTCTTATACTAATTGCAATTAATCACCTGTCTCAAAGGTACTTGACTTAATTACTAGATATTTTCTATTGTTACTTTAAGGTGATTTTAAATTACATTATTATACAACATTATCAAAACGTTCTAAGGTGATAAGGTCCGAGCACATAGTAAATGTCAGGTGTTATGGATACAACATATTCGACATGATATTCATATTGTTTTATTCTTGATAATGCAAGCTTTATAAAAAGGCTTTGGTTAGAAGGACCATTTCACTTTGATCATGGCGTCGTATTCTCTACACATCCATGTTTAGAAAGTGTCAAAATGAACGCCACATAGCTTTGGCATTTTTGCCCCACTGGCGGAATAAGGAAAATACAGGAATCAAACAATTTTCCTTCGAGTGACATTCTCTTTATCAAATGACATGCATGTTCCATCCAAGAGAAACAATTGAAGTGATACCTTTATGAGCTCAGGTCCCGTCACTACCACAAAAGTCTGGTTCCACAGGCATATCCGGAATAATGCACCATATGTTTTTGTTCTGAAGATATCAACAGGCTTTTAAAAAATATAATGGTGTTAACTGTTATATACATCTGGTATTAGAACGAAATCTCACTTTATTGACAAAATCTTAGTCAAAAGGTCGCATCCGTATCAGACAATGCCGAATGACTAAGGAAAATAAATCAAGATAATATATTGTATCGATTTCAACATTTCCAAACTACCTACCAATATCATTGTTAGTGAGATCGTTGATGTAAATAAGCACATAAAATTAGCATTGAATTGTCTTTTGAGGTAATAATGATTTAATATATTTTTTATTATATACGTCACCTTGACACAATCTATAAAGGCTGCTTCTACTTACAGGTCCAGAATATAATCTCCTAGTGTTCCACCTTTTGATACCACTTTCCTGATGGACGGCAGGTGGCCACTCCAGAAACTGACAACAAAGCAAAATTATTCTTTAGTTATCAAAATGAGAAATTGTAGAACTCAGCTGGACGTAGATTTTGAACGAACATCTAAATATGGTTTCTGTTCATAATCGATCGATCTACAATACTAATATTTGAGGCATAATACCGTAAACACAATCTAGATTGAATACCAATGTAGTAATATCATCTATTGAGTTGACTATGTGAAATAAACATTTGTACGTATGCGTGCCATTTTCCGTGCTAAACATTGCATTAAAGCTATGCTAATTTTTTCAAACCTTAAATTTTTTCTATTGAAATTAGATTTTACGCAGAAAATTCATAGTGACAAAATAAGAACATCTTATAGAGAAAGCAATAAATGTGAATTTAATGATAATCCAATGTATCAATATTTGTTACATACAAGTTAAGGATTAATATAATCTTATATGGGACTGTTCTTTGGACAGGGATATCTAAACCTGAGTATAAGGGTTTGGCTACTCAGAACGACGTGTGTCGGGTTAGCTAACTTCTTATATATGATATATCCCAGTCATTGAATCAAACCATGTTCGATTATTTTCCTCTCATATATACAAATAAACAAATCGTAGTCAGAATAAACATCGATCTAGTACAATGACATCACGTGGAAAATTCGTTGGTCGTAATGACTTCATAGCGCGTGTCAGCTGACCCTTGTAAAGCTATATTTGTATTTGCCCTACCAAAACGGAAGTATGGGAGAAATAAATATGAACTATAATATCATATATACCTACTATTAGCGGTATACGTACACAGAGAGGAAACCTTTTCAAACCTTTTATTTACGTTTCTTCACCTTCGTTTTTACGTTTCTTTACGTTTCTTTCACAATTAGACAAAAAAAACCAACCCAACAAAACAAAACAAAAGACGCATGAAAAAAAACACAATAAGAAGACCACGTGTTTCGGGAGGGTAAAGATCTTCTGCTTTATCAATGATACCCGCCATGCAAATCTAGGTTAGATGGTAGGTATTGACAAAGGGAACAATATACATATCAATGAACATCAGACACGTCTGACGTCAATATCAAACGAGTCAATAGTCTAACTAATAAGATCATGATGTTGATCTTATCTTCGTATAACGTTTACTCTGATCAACCATGAGGTAAACACCCAAACTGTTGTATTGTATAGATCACAGATAATACTGCAGCGTTATTAAGATAATATGAATATATTTTCCTGATATTTACTGCATAAGTTTACATACTTACAAATAAGCTTTGAATACTTTTAAGCTAATATTTATTTGTTTTTACACTATATTTAGTACTCGCACCTAAGTGGTGATATTGTTTATATGAACAAATCCAGTTTCAAACCCTATTTTGCCCGGAGTACAAATGAAAGCACGATGTGTGAACGCTGAAACTTCAATGTGATATTTGATTGAAAAATACATTTTATATGAATATGTAGGGTCATTTTTATGCGGGGCCGCCTTAAAGTAGATGGTGACTACCTTTACATGACATCCAGAACTATAAGAGATGGGTCGGTCACTCAAAGCTTCTCGAGAAACACAAACTGTCACTATTAGAGATTGTCGAACCACGTACCTCAGATCTTCCCCAGAGATTACTGTACGCCGGCAGATTGGGGTATCACAACCTTTCTGCAGTAGAACTGAGGTCATTGTCTAATTTACATTACAAATTAAGATGGCAATATTATATTGAGATTAAAATCATACACATATGATTACGAAATAATGATTTAGAATATATGGTGACTGATTTTCGGTCATGTAGCACTGTCACATTGGCGCAACGGTCATGTGAAGAGCGACAGCACGCGCACGACAAATGAATATGCCATGCGATAAAATTACGCGACAGTGCGGCAGAAAAATTCGTTTGTCGCATGGGGATTGTTGTTCTTCGCATGGCGTACTGTTGTGCCTTGCGATGAGCGACATTGTGTCAAGAGAAGAGCGATAGTGTGCCAATCGACAAAACTAAATTTGTATGTCCAATTGAGATTATGATTCGGCCATCAAGTTTTCGTATGATCTCCATCAACCCGCTTCTTTCGAAACGAAACGATTGGGAAATTGAAATCTCTGTCCCTGCCTGTTTTTCTTTAATATACATGACACATTCATTAAAAAAAATACCAGGTCCTTTATGTGGAACTCTTGATGAATGGAGCGAATATACATATATAAAAAAGAAGTAAACTCAAATCATATCTATTATATCCTGAGCGATTTCGCAGCTGTTCGAATGGTGCTCTTCATGGAAACTAAATTTTATTACATATATATGCACGTATATTGCGTGTGCATCCGCCAACGCTCTCATTTTTGGACTGGTAGTTTGTTGTATTACTAAACACAAAATAACATACAATGACGATGATTATCTATTCCTGCCTTATACAATTGATAAAGGTCAATATTTGATTTGTGGTGATAATTCAAAACTTCATAAATGCGTTGTACATGAAAAATATTACAACATGATAACGTATTAGTATATGATTTATCGCTGTTGGTTACGCTGTAAGTAGAGATCGAGGTAAGCGGCTGATGTTGAATCTTGATTTCAAGTTCTACAGAGCGTAACAAATAATATATGGTCAATTTTTCCTATCTAAATGTAACATATCGTCCAATATGTGAAATTAGAGGACTTTGCAAGGTCTCTGTTATCAGTTGTCATAAACTCTTCAATATACTCAGTCTTGCATGAAAAAAGAAAAGAAAAGTCGAACAACGGGGGATAACAAGCTTGTTACATGGGCATTCCAATAGTCTGTTGGAAGATCTGGTCACTTAACTCAACAAAGATGTTGCTGATCATATATTTGATAATTCTAACGATTTTTTCTTCGGTGAATTTCCATGAGTCATAGCCATATGTTTAACGAAATAAGCTTTCGTATACTTCACAACTATGTACTTATATCGCCGATCAACTTCCACGAAAACGAAAGCTCTAGCCACAAGGGAAGATTGAAATATGAAATGATGGTATAAAGACGAAAAAAAAAAAGTAAATAAATAAACGTGACGATTGAAGAAACTTCTTTCGGAGCAGTTGTTCAAGGTTAATCAAAAGATCGTTGGGAATTTCAAAATTAAACACATTAAGTTTAATTCCAGTTCCGGAGTAAACAGTATTTCAATGGTACTACGCCCGACATAGAACGGCAATAAGAAGTTAGGTTGAACATCTACTCGAGCCAGCAATAAATCATTGTTAACGAGGACTCATATGATAATTAGGAATCCAATATAAATGAGGAAATCCAAATCCTTCTTACTATTAGGAATCTTAAAATATCGCAATACTGAAGAATTATTGAACATTATGTCGTCTTCAGAAAAGAAACAAGACAATGAAGGGTTGCGCTGACTGTCAACCAAGCCTAGCAACAACATCTTGCCCCTACGAACAAGAATGTATGCTACTTTAAAAGTTCGTATTTTAGGACGAGCAATAGTTATAATGCAACTGTAGTTTGGTACCCCATGCTGTTTATAGTTAAATTCTCTGGCGTAGCTATTGTTTATAATATTAACAGAACCAATGTCTCGTGCTATATAATTATAAGTATCTACCCAATGTACTCAAATGATCATTTCTCGCTTTTATTCTTATTGATTCTAATTATTAAGAGTATGGATATTGAAAACAATCCAGGTCTTCTATGCAGTCTTGATATTGGTCATGTAAATATCCGTTCAGTTAGAAATAAACTAGATATAGTTGAAGCTGAATTGAGTGACAAAGACATAGTATGTTTAACTGAAAGTCATCTTAATGACACTATACCTGATAATGAATTGTTAATTGAATATTTTTCTAAACAACATTTCAGAAAAGACCGTTGTCTGCGACCTGGGGGAGGCATTATAATTTATTATAAAGATAACATCAGTATGAGGAGAAGACTGGATCTTGATGTGCCTGATTTAGAATTATTATGGTCAGAAATAACTGTTGGTAATAATAAAATCTTATTAGGTTGCATATATAGACCTCCTGACAGTAACATTGACTATTGGAACAGACTCATAACTCCCTACATTATGTAACTGACAATTCTAGACAATCAAATGCAGACATAATTATTACAGGTGACATAAATGTAAATATGAGCAATATCCAACCAAACTCTCGCTTAAGTAGACTTCTTGTAAAATATGGTATGTCTAGTTATGTAAAAGATCCCACTAGAATCACTCCAGATTCTTCTACCTCAATTGATGTTATCTTCTCCAACAATGACAATATTGTGAGAAATGTAAGTGTTACTCCTCCAATATGTAGTGACCATTCTGTGATCAATTTTAGCATTGCCTACTCTATATTTAAACAACATGCATACAGTAAATATGTTCTAGAATATAATAATGCTGATGTCATTAAAATGAACCAAATACTTGATGATATGAACTGGGTAAGTATAAGTGATGAGCAGGATGTTGATGATCTTAACACTATACTTGTTGAAACTATTAACAAAGCTGTAGATGACTGTATACCAAGGAAAAAATATTTATCCGTCCTAATGATAAGCCATGGATGTCGAACGAGATAAGGCTAAAGTTAAGACAGAGGAATAGAATCCATAAAAAAGCACTTCATACCAATAGTCCAAATCACTGTGCCAGCTTCAGAAATATAAGAAATGAAACTATCAGATTGATACGTGATTCTAAATCCTTATACATTGAAAAATTAGAAAACGAAAACTCTCTGAATGACTCAAATCTCATCATCAAAATGGTGGAAAACTGCTAAATCTATTCTTAAAATCAACAACAAATCAATTACTATTCCACCATTAAACTACAATAACACATCTCTGTTTCACCCATTTGATAAAGCTGAATGCCTTGTTGACTATTTTTATCTATTTCTACATCTTCTGATAATATTGATCCTTTGCCGCCTGTTCCTGAGTCTCCAAATATACTTAACAACATTTTATTTCATGAACAGGATGTGAGAGATCAACTTTCAGTTCTTAATGCTAGGAAGCCTGCAGGGCCTGATGAAATAATACCTAAAGTTATAAAACTCCTTACACCATCTTTAGTAACTACGTTATTTAATAAAACCATGTCAACTGGTTCTGTTCCTCTGTCTTGGAAATTGGCTAATATTAATGCTATATATAAAGGCAAAGGTGATAAAAATGATGTTTCAAACTATCGCCCAATTTCTATCACTTCCTGTTTCAGTAAAATCTTAGAAAAAATAATTTTCAAACATTTATATAATCATTTATTAGAGTTTGAATTATTAACAAAATACCAGTCTGGGTTCATTCCAGGTGACTCAACTGTTTATCAGTTATTATCCATGTATGATACAATTATTAACAAACTTGATAAAGGAATGGAAATTAGGTCAATATTTTGTGATGTGAGCAAAGCGTTTGATCGTGTCTGGCATCCTGGCTTGTTATTTAAACTTGAAATGTATGGCATTAAAGGTAAGTTACTTAATTGGTTCAAGAGTTATTTAAGTAATCGCAAACATAGAGTGATGACAGCTCCACGCATAGACAGGTAAGTGCCGGTGTCCCCCAGGGATCAGTCCTCGGTCCTTTTCTGTTTCTAATTTATATAAATGATATTGTTGAATGTATAACAAATGAGAAACGGCTATTTGCTGATGATACTTCAATTTCTAAGGTAATACAAACCAATTCACTTGATGAAGCTAATAGTTTAGCTAGTGATCTTGAAAACATAAATATATGGTCCAAAAAGTGGGATATTAAATTCAATCCTTCTAAGACAGAATCAGTAACCTTTAGCAGGAAAAGGGATATAGTATGTCCAGATATCATATTTCAAAATGAAACAATATCAAATGTGCCAAATCATAAGCATCTTGGAGTATTCTTATCGCAAGATGGTAAATGGCATCACCATATTAACTATATTTATACAAAAGCTTATAAATGTATAAACTTATTGAAATCTGCAAAATATAAAATGAACCGTAAAACACTTAACACTATATATACAGCCTATATTCGGCCTATATTGGAATATGGTGATATCATTTTTGATAATTGTACTCAGCAAGAGGCTACTCTACTTGAATCTATTCAATTAGAAGCGGCTCGAACCATTACCGGACTGCGTAGAGGAACCTCGCATTATAAATTATATAATGAACTTGGTTGGGACACTCTTGCTGCAAGGAGGAAAAAACATAGACTGATTCTTCTTTACAAAATTCTTACAGGCACTGCCCCAAATTATTTAAATGAATTAGTAGAACCACACTATAACAATATGAATGACTTGTACATGTTACGAAATCAAAGAGTCTTCACTACTCCTATGAGTAGAACAAATGTATATGTCAAAAGCTTTATTCCAGCAACACTTAATGACTATAATAAACTTGCAGCAAGGGTTGACTTGCCACATATCACATCGCTGTACCAATTTAAACAAATTTTATCGAACACAGTAAGTGATATACCACTCGACATTGCTCGAAACCTTGCTTATATTAATGCAGGTAATAGAAAATATAATATCTTACTCTGTCAGCTTCGAAACTCGTCTAGCAATATAAACTCTGATCTTTACAGAGATCATCTTATTGATTCGCCATCATGTACATGTGGGAATGAATATGAAACTGTTTTTCACTTTTTTATGAGTTGTAGGAACTACAGTGAACCTCGAGATATCCTTAAAGAAAAGTTGTTTGATGTAGATCACAGTGACTTTAGCCTTGACATACTCTTATCAGGCTGTGGTGAGTGTGATCATCAAACTAATTTATCTATCTTTGAAGCTACTACTGAATATATCAGAGATACTAATAGATTCTGAACCCTAAAATGAAAATACTTGTCTTTTCATCCATATATACACATTTATCCTGCAAGCAAGTATATAGTTATAGCTATTTACTGCATGCCCCCCTCCCCTCCCCCCCCCATCCGATGGACGTATATTATTCTATTTTATATAATAATTATGATAGTATGAATGTTATGAATTAGTACACTTATTAATTTAAATATAATATGGACAACCTTATTAATTAGTGGATTAAAATTGGTTGCATATTTACTGCTTACATATTTCTATTGCTCATAGTCGTGCCCTACATTAATTATTTTTCTTATAATCATTTCTCAATCATACTTCTATCAAATTCAAGTAATCACTCTCCAACTATGCAACCTTACGGAATCCACTAAATATATTATCTAACTAATTTTGCCTTTCTTAACTGTCATTATCAAATTAAAACTCAGAATGTTGTATCCATGACTGGTCCCCAAAGCTTATGGGTGTATGACCAGCAGCTACCTAGCTGTTATGGACTTTATTGGTCGGTATCCCATAGGCGGAGGGAATCCTGTTTTGGTTACAGGATTTTAAAATTTTCTAAAAATAAACTGGATGAAATACATTAAATAAAATCGACTAATTATACTCGACTCAGAGTTGTCCCTACTTAACTGATATCTCACTATATTATATATTATATGAATGATGTTAACATGTATATACTCATTGTTACTAAATGGAGAGAACTTACATAGGCTATGCCTGTTGTTCAATCCTTTTTCTTTCAGAATTATTTTCTTTGAGAAATAAAATTTGTTGAAATACGAAATACGAACCAAACCTAGCTGGTTTTGTGAAAGCAGTATCAACCACAAACCTGTCATGTAAACCTTTTAGTGGTGTTTTGTATATAATATATATTGATATAAAATATTAAATATGATTGAACTTCATTAGAATTTATTGCAAATCATTGGAAATTGATTAGACTCGAGAGACAAATGGGATAGTTACAATAGGACGTTCTCGAACACACATGATCTCACTCATGTCAATATTTGCTGTCTATTAATCTCCTATGCCGTATCGTACATTGTGTGTAAAATATGATGGTGAGAACCTGACGTACTTCATGTTACATCGTATGTTGTTCAGTTTTCCTATTAAATCATACAAATAGTGAGCTCCATTTGATGTTTCATTAGCAACTTGGTCATTGTCCTTCTGGCATTGGCACGTGAAGACATTCATAGTTTTGTTTTATCAAGATCGAAATGTTTTTGCTTTTACCTGTCTCGTGGAGGTCCAGGTAGATGGTCATACTTCAGGTGCTGTTGATGTAAATACCAGGCCGCTGTTCCAATAACACACAGGAGAGTCGTAACGAATGCTCCAAGGATTTCTAGAGAAAACATGCTCAACAACATTGTCCTCGAACGCCACCGAAACTGCCAGAGACCGTATCTTTTGTATCTTGTTGATGGGCTGACTTGCTATGGTGATAATCTTTGTAATACACATATATATGGACGTATACTATCACGTTTAAAGTGTACATATTGACACATTACATACCCTCGTGTACAATGACCCCAACTTTAATCTGACCCGTATTTACATTTGGCACGACAGTTTCTCATTAATCCAATGCTAATCTTGACCGCATCCAAAGACACCAGGCACTTGTATCTTGTTATTAACACCCAGAGATAAAATGCAATTGGATTATAACACTGGTAAGAATTATGTCAATGTTGTTTTGTAAAATATTTTATAGAGATCATTTTGTTAACGAAAACAGAAAACTCGAACTACATTTTACATTTTATAGAAATATTTGCAATAAATGTTAATGAGTCGAACAAAGTTTGAATTAAATCTAACCAGCGAGATACATTATTACAGTCACGTAATACAGAACATATACTAGATGATAACTTGTGCTTTGGTAAGTATAAAAAAGATGTGTTCCAACCAGTTAAAAAACTAAATGAATATGCAATACAAAAAATCATGCAACCATATACTAAACCAAAAGCAGAAGAGAAATGGGAAATTTACTTACAACAAGAAATTTCTTGGGATCAAGTTTGGAAACAACTAAAGCAATTACCAATATCACTAAAAATGAAAGAATTTCAATGGAAGTGCTTGCACAGGATTATATACACAGAATATAAACTACAATTAATGAACCGTTCCGATGGAAAATGTCACCTATGCAACAATGAAATAGAAACACTAACCCACCTTTTTTATCACTGCACGTTCACTAAACAACTAATCCAACTCGTTAAGTGCAATATTATCGACAAAATTCACGATATCAGAATATTACTAAATGAAGAAAAGATGATAACCGGTGAATTGAACGATAAAGAAAGTGAGATGCACAGAATAACAAACTTAATAATTATCTGTGTCAAATGGACAATATGGAAAGTACGAAATATAATAAAATACCAACACAAACAAACGTCTGCTAATTCTGCTTTTCATATCCTAAAAAACATAATCCACAGCGAATTACAGACCCATGGTAGAAACCTGAAACCTATTTTTAGACTACTCGCGAACAATATTTAACATACTTTATATACCTCCAGGAAATATACAAGTCTAGATTTGATAAGTTAGAGCAAGTTTATATTACATAGTATCGGTACAATGACGATAATTAACTCAAAACTTACTTCATGTCCAATTTAATACACAGCCACATGTCGGTAAGCACAACCGGAAGTTACTTTACAAATATTGGGTACTACTAATTACTCCAGCGAGACTATCTACTCCGACAACACGATAAAAGAACCAAAACACACATACACACTCTCACCGATCAATCTAACGTAGCTAAACAAATAGTAATGCCATTAATGATAATAATAATAATAAAAGACTAACGTAATAATGCCATTTAAATATATATTTATTTATATACTGTGTGTATTTATATATTATTATGTAGTAATACGTTGTGTAATGTACTGTGAATACCTCCAAATAGTGGTAAGTGTGGATTCACAAGTGATTATAATTGGTGTGAAAATTAGAGCGGTGTCGAAAGTAAAGGAGATTGAAAGTTGTGATATATTTGGTGAATATACTCAACACGTATGTTTATTGTATAATTGTGTAGGTACATTTGTATGATGTATGTATGTGTGCATGTATTGTGTATGTATGTGTGATATGGGTCAATCAAGTGCGATTACAGGTTGTGAGTCAGTAATGGTAAGTGTGGATTTCCACGCTAGACCATAACACGACTGGCTCACAGCTGGTGATCATGATTGACCTATCCAACTATCATGAAGTGTATGTATATAAGTATGTATGTATGTATGTATGTATGTATGTATGTATGTACATGTGTGGTATGTATGTAATTATGTATGTGTGATATGGGTCAATCAAGTGTGATTACAGGTTGTGGGTCAGTAATGGTAAGTGTGGATTTCCACGCTAGACCATAACTAGACTGACTCACAGCTGGTGATCATGATTGAAGTTTCCAAATATCATACGGTGTATGTATGTATGTATGTATGTATGTATGTATGTATGTATGTATGTATGTATGTATGTATGTATGTATGTATGTATGTATGTATGTATGTATGTATGTATGTATGTATGTATGTATGTATGTATGTATGTATGTATGTATGTATGTATGTATGTATGTATGTATGTATGTATGTATGTATGTATGTATGTATGTATGTATGTATGTATGTATGTATGTATGTATGTATGTATGTATGTATGTATGTATGTATGTATGTATGTATGTATGTATGTATGTATGTATGTATGTATGTATGTATGTATGTATGTATGTATGTATGTATGTATGTATGTATGTATGTATGTATGTATGTATGTATGTATGTATGTATGTATGTATGTATGTATGTATGTATGTATGTATGTATGTATGTATGTATGTATGTATGTATGTATGTATGTATGTATGTATGTATGTGCGAAATCAATGTGCGAGATGCAATCAAGTGAGTGACGTAATAATTAAATATGTATATATGGTGAGTGAAATTATTTAGGAAGTAATGAATCCAGTATATGAATGTGTGTAATACAATGAAAGAAAAAAGGAATGAAATGTGTAAATGAATGTAAGGTGATGAATGAGAGCCCTCTTGTATGAGGATATATTTGTCAGGATACTGAATCCAGGGCCTCAACCCTGGCAGCAGTCCAAATTTTTAAATGATGTCATCAATTTAATTAGTTGTCTAACGCCTTATCTGGGAAGCTCGTTCTTGTGCTGGTAATGACGCCATTTTTTAATTTGGAAGCTTCGCAAAGTGCACAAGTTGCGGGAAGTGGCTCTTGTACTGATATTTCTCATTTCTGAAGGTTGACTAGCTCTATAAATAACTTTGCTGACTGCTGCTTGCCTCTAAACATTATTTAATTTTTGATGGTATAAAGATTGTTTATTTAACCGTGCACAAAATGTCAGGAGGATACCAAAAACTTTAAGCAGCAAAAACGTATTGATAAGAAAAAAATTAAATGGAACACACCTTCCCATATTGAATTGTAATCAAGGCACATGACTTAAACGTTTGCTTACTATCGCTATCCTCCGAAAGGTTGGCTGACTAATATTACCCTCCGAAGATCAGCTGACTGTTACTACACTCTGAGGAATTGCTGAATGTTGTTACCTTGGAGAGGTTGACTATCGAAGGTTAGCTGGTTATTGCTACATCACGAATGTTAACTGATTGTTGCTATCCTCCTAAGGTTGGCTGTCTGTTGCTTCATTCCAAAGATTGACTTACTGTAGCTACATGTATCATCTGAAAGTTAGCTGGCTGTTGATATGTTCCGAAAGTTCGTTAACTGTTGCTGCCCTCCGAAGGTTGGCTGACTAATATTGTCCTCCGAAAGTGGCTGACCGTTTCTACATTTCGAATGTTGACTGACCGTTGCTATCCTCCGAAGGTTGGTTGAATGTTTCTATCTTCCGAAAGTCCGTTAACTGCTGCTACCCTTGGAATGTTGGCTGACTGCTGGTACTCACCGAAGGTCGACTGGTGGTTGCTACCTTCCGCAGATAGGCTGACTATTGATATCTTCTAAAGGTCCGCGAATTGTTGCTACCCTCTGAAGGCAGACAATTGCTACTTTGTGAAAGTTGACGGAGTGTTGGTTACATCCAGTTACTGATAGTGTAAACATTAAGAGCTTCACGTACTTTCCAAATCCAGAAGCGTTATTACTACAAATGACCTATTTACTCAATAGATATTTACCATTATCACATTTAGTACAGTTAATATAAAGTGACTGTTAATGCATTGCTATAAAGTCCGCCGTGTGATGAGTAAAAAAACAGGACAGGGAGTTCAAGTTATGATGTTTTGGATGATTTACAGAATTAGATAATAGAAACACTGTAGAATCATTTACTTTGAATTTGGTAATTAGATACACTGATTTACTCCAGAAATATGTATAAATTGCAAAACGTGATATCATTAGTGTTTTATGTCAATTGTCGTTTTGGAATGCCAATAAAACTATAGTAGTTGTTCGTTCATAAAAAAAAAAAAAAAAAAAAAAATCTAACCAAATATTTTCACGGAAATTACCAAATAATGTTAAAAAATATGTATTTCTGCATAAAGTATAATGAACTATATATATTCACTTTGATAAAGTATTTTTTTTTACATGAGAGGTATAATATATAATCTATATAGGACGTTTGGCGAGAAATAGTGCGTAAAAAGTACGCTGCGCCCAGTCTGTCTAAATTGTTGCAACGGGACACTGTGTCATAAAGAGTTCCAGTCATCGGCTATGCTAACGTGCACGCTTACTCCTACGTTTATAATCAACAGTTACGATGTTTCACAAGAAAATGAATTTAAGAACAAACATCTCACTTATATCTTGATTCGTAGTATGTCAAATATTATACAATATTATCAATATTATATCGCATTAACCTAAACAAAGTCAAGAACTGTTGTGTTTTCTTTTGTTATGAAACGATACCTTTTCAGACATGTGTGCAGGTATGTGTGGTTGTGTGTGGAAGTTATACATGTTTATCTGCTTTGCAGAAATACTCATGGCTGTCCATATGTTCCTTACACCACAAACATCATATGTCTGTTTGTTTTTGATTTTTTGTTTTTATTATTTTACTCATGACATGCGAACTTGTGCTGATTTTGATGATGACAAGGATTGAAAAAAACATGATTATGATAGTAATGATTAGGATGAAGGATTGTGATGATTATGATGATGTGATGATGATTGATGATGAGACAAATTATGATATATTATGAATGATTATGATGATGATGATGATGATAGAGTTCATGATGATGATCATGATGATGATGAGACAATAATTATGATAATTATTATGAATGATTATGATTGATGATAATGATGATGATGATGATGATGATGATAGAACTCATGATGATGATGATGATGATGATGATGATAGAACTCATGATGATGATGATGATGATAATGATGATGATGATTGTGAAAATGTTGAATGTGATGATGATGATGATGATGATGATGATGATGATGATGATTGTGAAAATGTTGAATGTGATGATGATGAATAATGATGATGATGATATGCTCTAGTTAATATTAAACAAATAATAGACGATTAACGAGAAAGATGATGATTTTGATGAAGGATGGGAATGATAATGGAATGAATTGTTTACTTGCATGTGAGTGGATATAACATGTATATGTCTTTATTATCAAATGCTTTTGAAAATAAAAAAATTATAAAAAAAAATAAATTAACTGTTGTGTTTTCTTTTGTTATGAAACGATACCTTTTCAGACCTTTTGTTTTCTTTGTTTTTTTTGTTTTTGTTTTTGTTTTCAAAATAAATTCTGAATTAAACACAAGACGTGATCAAGATTAATAATATTCATTTTTATTAGAAAAGTTAAATATCAAATAAAACATTAACAAACATGAGAATTGAATAATTATTGGCATTAACTGGAAGTTTTTCAATTACCGTTACAGAATTGACTGTTGTAATAGTACATGTAACAGTTTTCACATTCCCCAGCTAAACTGAAAGGGCTGCGGCTTTTACCAGTGATATTTGCATAGTTAACGTCGTGACCTATATTTTCGAAGCTAACATCAGGAACTAGAATTTCAAAGTTAAAGTCATGACCTAGTTTTTAAAATGTTATCAACGGTTATTGTTAGGTTATCAATGTGCATGAATGCACCAGTTTCAGGTTAACATAGCATTTTGTCAATACCTGTCGGAGAGGCCCCGACCAATCAGAAAACGGCAAAAATCACCGTCATATAACAAAAAAAAAAACAAAAAAAAATTGAATATACACTTCTAATATCAATGAAAGTTACGCAGTCACCTGCACTTACGCTGACACATACAGATTTCGGGGGTCATCTCCAAACTTTATTGATTCAGTTTTAAATATTTTTTCTCTTTCGTTAATTTCATTGTTGTTTGTTTTATTTCGTTTAATTTGTTTAAGTGTACAATGAGATGATTCTTCTATTTTCATGTTTGTGTGTTTTCATATTGTATTGGAAAAACATGTATGACAGTCCAGACGTCTATTTCATATTAATTTGATTTAACTTGACTCCCGAAAAAAGCCAAGAAATTATGTTGGAATTATCATTCGGGTAAAATGAAGACCATCAGGAGACACGTAACGAAGAAAGCAGAGAAAGAAAACTACAAATAAGTTTTTATTTTCTTTGGCGTTAATAAACAACATCATTATGATAAATTCATTACCAAAAAGGTACTGACATTAATGAAGGCGTTTGTTGTATCAGATATATTTGATTCTGAATGATTTGAAATACTTAATGAAATTTTAAAAAGACGAAAAAAAAGAGAGAACTGATATCATTAAAGTTTTGCTGTTTTTTCTCGATCTTTACATGCTTAAATGATTTGTGAAGAAAATGTTTGTGGTTATTTTAGGACGGTGACTTCGGCACGAATTCTCGTTCCACGTTCATCCATTCATGTATTATATAGATATTCAATAATTCAAAAACTTGTGTATTAGACGTTCTTTGGGGAATTTACATAGATATACATGCACAATAAATTATATTTACATTGGTATCATGTGTTTTGGAGAGTATTTGTTACAGGTGTGGGTATATATAATCCAATGCCACTTTGTTGTTCATGGTAGTTTTATTATCCATTAATAAAACCCTACAATTACAAGAAATACTAATCATACACACATACATACTAAACTACAGACATGACAATCAAGGGACATAACTCTTACATGTAACATATTTGAACCGATAACAAAGAGATGGCACAATTTCTGTTATAAATACGTTAACAGAACCAAATACTAATACATTTATGTTTTTAGAATACACATATCGATAACTAGAATATATCAAACTAGTTATTCACTATTTAGACACAATAGATACACAAATATCAAATTAGGAAATTATCCCTACCTTTATCACTTACATTACTATTAATATATATAAAACATTGGTAATTTTCCTATAGACAAAATCACCATGTACATAATGTACTATACAATTAAAACAACCAGAACTACAACTCACCCCACATATCATGCGGAGGTTTCCGGAACATTATTCATTACCACCAACCAGATTCACAAGTAATCACCAGCTGTAATCAATGAATAATCTGGTCTAATATATATACAAATAAAAAGGTCATATACAAAATATATTGTATTATGATATCTATCAATTCCAATTAAACATACATGAAGCACATAACTTCTGACAAAGTACCAGATATGCTTTCTACACAGATCTTTTCAAAATACTTATTAAAACACAATATTATATGTTGTTTTATAATACAACATTAATATATACTTAGTTACAAAATAGTATCAAATGAAAGTAAAAACTCACCAGATCTTCAATATAATTTAGGCTCTGACTTCTACAGATTGTTTTCAGCTAGAGCGCCAGAAGAGAAGTGATTTGAAATACTAAGAGGATTAAAAACATGCAATACAGGTAAAAACTGTCCAATGAAATTGTCCATGTCAGGTCACATGTCATACATACTCACATTCCTTTCATTCCTATTAAGGTTTCTCACACCAAACAAATACCAACAGTACATTAAAGATGCACACTCCTTGAAATATAACATACAATGATTTTACATAAAATATAACCCTGTGACACACTCCCCCTCACAGATGAATGACCTCCGTGTCATTGTTGTGACGGAGATATCAATGTTGCACACCTACAAGAAAATGGATAAAAACAACATACATGTACTACTAAAATAACAAATAAAACATCATGTTGACCCACTTACAATGGTCAAAAGAGAATCCAATATTCTCTCTGGCATTCTGTCCAGATTCCCTTCCTTGGCCAATTCCTGCAGGTAGCTTGCCCTTGACATCCAATCTGGTGTCACTGGGGTCTGGCGCATAGCAAATTCACCCGAGGTTTGCCAAGTCGGGGGTTGATGTCTTCTGATAGTTTTCCTGGGAACAGGTACTGGTCTCTCATGATCAGGTCCTCGGTGCTTGGCACTGACAGGTGCCACTTCCTCCCCCTCCGAAGAGTTGAGGACCCTCCTGGGCGACATCTGGTGATCCTCTGCAGTAGAGTTCTGATCGTCATCAGCACCACTGCCACCCTCAGTTTCATCTGGCAATGGGTCGTCATCCACGTCAGAAGAAACTCCAGTGTCCATGCCAACGTCTCTAGCCCCCTCAGCACTGGATGAAGTGCTAACTAGATCAGCTGCTGGACCATGATCATCTCCATTGATGACTACCTTCTCCACGGTATCCCTAGATCTGTTCCGTCTGAGTCTTGGCTTCGGAATCACAGGATCAGGGTCCACATCTCCGCTCTCCTGAGAGAATAACTCCCCTACTGGTAGTAGCAGGTTCCTGTGGAGCTTCCTGGTACGACCTGTTCCTGTTTCCGGCCTGACAGTGAATACCGGGATTTCGTTGTTCTCCTGTTTTTCCACTACATACACTGTATCTTCCCATTTGTTGTCAAGCTTATGCTTTCCTTCATGTACCAGCTTCTTAACCAACACCCTATCACCACACAATATGCTTGAACCGCGTATCCGTCTGTCATAGTTTTCCTTTTGTCTCCCCCGAGCTTTATCTGCACTCCTTGTGGCAACATCATAAGCAGACTTTAGTCTGGTTCGCAGCTCATCCACATACTTACACGGGCTTGAACTCTTCTCCTTTCTCTCAATCCCAAAAGCTAAGTCCACTGGTAACCGTGGCCTCCTCCCAAACATAAGGTAGAATGGACTGTAGCCAGTCTGTTCATGCCGTGTACTGTTGTAAGCATGTACCAAGGGTCCTACATGTTTCTTCCAATCACCCTTCAGGTCCGGATCCAATGTTCCCAACATGTTCAGTACAGTTCTATTGAACCGTTCACACATCCCATTGCAGCTCGGATGGTAGGGTGAAGTCCTTGATTTCCTGATTCCTGCAACATGGCACAGCTCTGTAAAAAGGTCATATACAAAATATATTGTATTATGATATCTATCAATTCCAATTAAACATACATGAAGCACATAACTTCTGACAAAGTACCAGATATGCTTTCTACACAGATCTTTTCAAAATACTTATTAAAACACAATATTATATGTTGTTTTATAATACAACATTAATATATACTTAGTTACAAAATAGTATCAAATGAAAGTAAAAACTCACCAGATCTTCAATATAATTTAGGCTCTGACTTCTACAGATTGTTTTCAGCTAGAGCGCCAGAAGAGAAGTGATTTGAAATACTAAGAGGATTAAAAACATGCAATACAGGTAAAAACTGTCCAATGAAATTGTCCATGTCAGGTCACATGTCATACATACTCACATTCCTTTCATTCCTATTAAGGTTTCTCACACCAAACAAATACCAACAGTACATTAAAGATGCACACTCCTTGAAATATAACATACAATGATTTTACATAAAATATAACCCTGTGACATATTTATGGGCCAGGTGCTCGAAATTTGTGTCAAGCCCCTGTGTGTTATAAAAATACATTCTGACTAATTTTAAATAAATTCCCACACCTGATTCTCAGATGAGTCTTAACGTTTGTATCAGCATCGGGGCAGATTTCAAAACCAGACGTATAATCTACATAATAAAAACATACTTATAAGTCAAAGATGTTAATTGTTATTTGTTCCGTTAAAAATAAATAGGTCGCACAAGATAAGTAACCTCCTAGATAAAATATGATGGAATTAAAAGCCATTGCTTAGTCAAAGTTAGGTAAAATGCACAATGTGATTATACGTTAAGTGAAAAAAACTTAATGAACGTTTGTGTATATTGAACAAACATATAAGTAGTACGTGCGAATTTAACAATCAGTTACTTGAAAAGCAATGCCAGTAAAAACTACTGCGTGTTGCAAGATTTAATAATGCAAATAATTGAATTTGCATACACAGACAAATCTGGTCTCTGAATCGAAAAACCAATGGCTAGGGCTTACTTAAGTGCAAGTCTGAATCCCACGGATGTGAGGTTGTTATAAACCGAAGTCTTTAAATTCAAATTTGACTAAACAGTATAATTTCTTTGATGTAAATGATACACTTTCAAATAAAGAATAAAGGTAAAACTGCTGTCTACACAAAGTATGATTTCATCAATATGATTTATACACAACAGCAAACAGACTATCTTTATGATATAGTCCATAGTTATCCATTTCTATTTTCTTCGTTGTTAGTTGCATTTTTCCTCCCTTGGTCGCAGAAAACACATGCAACTTCCCACAATACGTAGAGTGCCGCTATCAATAACGCCCATGGGTTGACCCGGAACTAGTTCGAAGTCGAAGTTTTGCATGATCGTAGCTATGATGATCTTTGTTTCTATCTGTAATGAGTTAAAAATACATATTAATGCTTAAAATCATAACAAAACTGTTAACTTTTTGCTTATTGAGTCGAAGCCTTATTCAGCAAAGTTCTTAAGATTAATAAAAATTAATTATTGTAAATATTGCTTTACAATAAACGAAAAAAGGAAAAGAATTCAATGAATATATAGTATGCATATAAAAATAAAGTTGTACAGCGAAACAAACCTATCTATCGTTTTACTGCGACATACCTCGGCAAATGTTTTGCCAATGCAAGAGTGAGGGCCCACTGAAAAAGGGGTTGATGCATATACATTCACTCTGAAAATATAATATTAAAACACATTACAGAAGTTTTATTGATAATGAGATGTTTTCGGCATTGTTTTAAAATGCAAATATACATATGTATATGGCAATATACGGATACCTTTCGTTTGCCTTAGGATCAAATCGCTCCGGTATGAATTGAAGAGGATTTGTAAAGTTCTTCGCAGATCTGCTCGTGGCGTAGAAACTAACCTATAATGAGACATTCGGCATTTGATAACATTTTTTTAATCAAATATGATAAAATAATAATTATTTCAATCAAACTAAAAAAAAGAATAAACAAAAAAAAATATATAAATGAAAGAGCATTCAGTGAAATAATCATAGCTACCCTTACCTTAATATATCAGTTATTCAAATGTATGAATTACACGACCCCCCCCCCCCCCCCCCCCCCCTTAATTGGAGAGAAACAACATCATATATGGATCAAACGAATGACCCCGAGATCGAACTCACGACCTTAACCATAAAATTTTCTCAGAAATCGGTTATTGACAACAATGGCACCAGATCATTTGCATTTGGCAGATATTGGCTAAGTTTGCGTTATCATTGAATAATAAAAATGAAGGATTGACTGTACTCATATTAGATTTGATATCTTATCGGATGTTGTATCTACCAGTAAATTAGATCCAATAGGAATGGCATGACCTCCCAGGTTACAATTGATGACAGTTTCCCGGTATATTGCTTTTACTATTGGATAAAGTCGAAGTGTTTCCTTCATCAGCATATCCAGGTAAGGTAATTCATCAAGCTCAGCAGGTGTTATTACAGACACGGCAGCCACATTAGTATCGATTTCATCCTGTAATCTATATAAAAAAAATCTGAGATGGTGCATTAAGTTTTAGCATGTTATGAGTATGTTTGTCAAAATACTTCTGCTATGGGGTTAAAGATTTTGGAAGCAAAGCACATTTCTTACACAGGTGGCTGTTACTATTTATAGTATCTCTTGGATTCGAGATAAAATGTTGACAATAGTTTGTTTGATATATCCAACAACAGGAATTCATTTACAAAGAATAAAAAAACCTTATTAGCATATTACAGCACATTTCCAATTCAAATTTACAGAGAACACATGGGCACTCTCACCCACCGGTTCCTGCATTTGGTTGATGTTTAGCGGGAAAATAAACATACTTTTTGTAACATTCCGGGTTCCAAGACAATAAGGATACCATAAAACTGAGAGTATTGGCTGTAGTTTCTTGTCCTGTAAAATGTTAAAAGTAACATTGCGTAAAATGACAATTATTATGCATCAATTACAGTAACACGATATACAAATGTTTCATCATATTATGAACACATGGTTTTTATCGAAAGCTTGGATATTCCATTTATGCTGTAACTGCTTGTAACTATTAGTGGCAATGTAGATTGTCATATATACAAGTATCATATTTTAAATACTGGTTGTCATATATGCAAGTATCGTATTGTAAATACTGATTGTCATATATGCATGTATCGTATTGTAAATACTGATTGCCACATATATATATATATGTATCGTATTGTAAATACTGATTGTCATATATACATGTATCGTATTGTAAATACTGATTGTCATAGATTTTTATATTGTCAGTTGAGGTGATATTCGTGTCACCATTGCAAAGTATATTTACATTAACAGGACCGTACCAGGTTAAATCAGCAATAAGAGTTCCTCTTAAGTTGTTGTACAGAGGACAGTTAAGGAAAAAATGATGGGAATCTTCACAGGGATGTCCACATTGACAAGCAGGTGAATCAACGAGATTGGCTTTAAAAAGATCATAGCTTAGTGCACTTGCTCGATTTCTTATTCTGTTGTGTAGAATATTTAGTTTTCGAGGACCATAACTGATAAAATACTTGTCATATATAATGTTTACTGTCATAGATTTTTTTAGATAAGATGTGAAGGAACTTAAAGTAGGCGAGTTTCTGATATTGTTATGTAAGTCATTCCAAAGTTTTGAAGTAGAAGGAAAGAAAGAGGTTTTTGATAGTTGTAGACGAAAGTGTTGTTCCCTAAATAAATCTGCATTTCGTAAATTATAAGGAGCTATGTTGCCAATATACATTGGTAGTAGGTCGATAAGAAAAGTAGGTGCCAGATTATTTACTATAGAATAGAATAAGGAGACTTTCGAGCATCTCTTCTCTTCGAAAGGGGTAACCAACCGGTTTCCAGATATAAGAACTCTGTTTTTGTGAATAATGGCAGCCCTGTGACTATTCTTGCGGCCTCTAGATTTATCTTTTCTAATAACAATGAGTTTGTTGTACCGCAGTTGTCCCATACTTCGCATGCATATTCAAGTAATGGTCGTATATAGGTAAAGTACATTTTTCTAATGTGTTCCTGTTTAAGATAAGTTTTAATTTACGGAGGGTGGCTATATATTTAGTTACTTTATTGACTATAGATTCTACATGTACGTTCCACTTACAATCATCAGAAAGAATGACTCCTAGGTGTTTATGGTGGTTTGTTATTTTAATCGGGGTATTGTCGAATGTAAAGGACGGAATAAAAGGAAGTTGTCTAGTTGATATTACGAGGGCCTTGGTTTTATTAGGATTAAAGGACATAAGCCATTCATTGGACCAAATTTCAAGTTTTAATACGTCGCGTTTAGCCTCCGTCTCAATAAGATAGAGAAGTATCGTCAGCGAAAAGCCTAGATAGAGATGAAAGATTACAGGAAATCTAATTTATGTATAATAGAAAGAAAAGTGGACCAAGAACTGACCCTTTGGGACACCAGCATTTATAGGCTTAAGAGAGGAAAGTGAATCATTGATAAATAGTTTGTTTTCTTTTTGAAAGATAACTAGCCACCCATCGAAGAAGAGGTCCAGAGATACCATGATTGTCGAGTTTATGTAAGAGGCCTTTGTGCCACACGCGGTCAAATGTCTTAGAAAAATTACAAAACATTAAGATAGAATGTTCATAATTTTCTAAGGAAGAAATGACTGAAAGATATATTTCAATAAGTTGATGTGTTGTGGAGTGATTTGGTAGGAATCCAGACTGATACTTATAAATAAGGTGGTTTTCGATTAAAAAATGTAGATATGCTTATATACTACATGCTCAGAAAGTGTACCTATACAACTTAGCAGCGAGATAGGTCTGTAATTAGAGACAATGCTTGCATCATTGGCCTTAAATATAGGCATTACATGAGCAATTTTTCAGCTCTCATGAAATATACAAGAGGACAAAGAATAATTGAATATAAAAGAAAGTGGTATAGAAATTCCACTTGAGAGTAATTTTAGCATTCTGTGGCTAATACTGTCAGCACCTGACGCCTTTTTAACATCTAGATTTTTTATAATGTCTTCAACTTCACTGGAAACTATATGTATTTCTGATAAAATAGAATCTGTCCTCTTTTCAAAAAATGGTAATTCTTTATCTATGACATTTTCTAAGAATTTGCTAAAATAATTATTCAACAGTTCACATATCCTATTGTTGTCATATATAATTTCATTTGTAGTACTATCAAGTAGGGTAGATATATCTATGTTTTTTTTTTACCTCTGATAAGGTTTCCCAGAAGTTTCCAATACACTTTTGGGTTGTTATTACTATTGTCTATAACTGTGTTAATGTTTTCATAAAATATTTCTTTCACCTGTAATTAATAGATTGGGCGTTTCTTCGAGTGCTGTTTCAATGGAATGTCGTAAATGATGCCACAAACCAGTGCCATTATAAGAGGGTGGCCTGTATACGTTACAGATTAGATACAAAGTATTACGTAATTTGATTTGAGACCATATCATTTCATCATAACCAAATTCGAGATCAATTCTCCGTTTAGCTACAAGTGTTTCAGAAACGTATAGGGCAACACCTCCTCCAAACATGTTACGATCTTTGCGAAAGGGTTCCGAAAAACCATCGATTTGTATTGCAGAGTTGGGGATAGAGTTGTCGAGATGGGTCACAGTTATACATGCTATATCAATGTCGTCTATCAAAGAACTCAAATACTGAACCTTGTTACGCAAACTTCGAATGTTTAGATGGAGCAAAATAAGGACACTGGAAACCGAGCTTTCAGAATTGGGTCCTGGGTTTGGGTGAATATCCCCAGCTATTAATAAAATTATCAAGGTTGCGTTAAATGGATGCTGGATGTAGTGGGACAACTGCAGTAATAAAATATAGATCCTATGAAGACAGTTGAGATTGCAGATAACTCTTTTAAAAACTCTCAAGAAGTAATTGTTGAAAACAAAGGTGACTCGAATACAAGACAACTTACAATAGAAGCATCCTATGGGGTCGGGTAAGGAGAAGATATAGAGGAGAAAGAACGGAATGAATGCTTTAGAAAGAAGACAGAAAAAAGTATAAAATAATACAGGTAAATTACAGCTTATTTTCAGCATATACTCGATTGAGTATCGGGATTGAGTTGTGGGTATTTATATTTTATGTATAGAAAGAAGACAGAAAAAAGTATAAAATAATACAGATAAATTACAGCTTATTTTCAGCATATACTCGATTGAGTATCGGGATTGAGTTGTGGGTATTTATATTTTATGTATTGATACAGATGTACTATGGATATTGTAGATAAGTTCATTATTTATACAGAATATACTGATTACAACAATCACTTGTATACTGAATATATATGATGAATCATGATGGATAATGAATAAGATATATATATATATATATATATATATATTATGAAAGGTATAAGCTACTAAACAGTTGCAAAGTAAAAGATTATTATATATACATGTATGTAGGGAACATAATGGTCTCACGTCTACTATATTGTGGTTTATATGTTATAAGTACTGATTTTGGCTAAAAGTATGCTTCTTTTGAAAGGTTTACACTACAGATAGAATATAAAACCATGGATAATTGGTTGGGATGAAAGATCTAAATAGCAAAACTATCAAGATTTCGAACTACACGTAATATTACTTTTACAAAAAATAATAATAATAATAAAAAAATAATAAGGTGTTATTACCATTATATTTTTTTCTTTTAATTTCTTGTTTGATAGTTAATGTTATTTATGCATTATCAGAATCTCAACACTGTCATGCCTGCTTTACCTTCAACTGCCAATCAAGCACATTTTGTGTCATATCCGGGCTGCTTCCAAACTTTTTACGATTCTGTCTGGTAGTTACATTTTTCAGCAATAACGCTCTCATTTAGTCACATGAAATTTCGACATTTTTTTTGTACATTTCTTTTACAATCACCCTACTAGAACAGTTGGTCTGATTCTAATTGTACAAGGCTCGCTATGGAAATTTATATCTGCCCCGTTTAATCCATTTCAAGTTAAAATTTCGATTTTGTTTACATATTCTCTCATTGTTAACGATATCATTTTCATTGACCGTGGTACATTAGGCTACGTTTTGATTATTTCCATATTTGGAGTGGGACGACTGGTTCACCCGTAGTCAGAATAATGAGACCGGATGGGGTGTGCTGCTGGGTGTCTTCGGCAGTATGCTTCAGTAAGGTAGCACTATAAATCGGCAAAAGTTCCGACCTATCACAAGGAGACTTAACACGATCATACCGCAGCCTCCCAAAACACACATACGCACTCAACACACGCATGCATGTCGTACGCACGGGAGGCTGTCCTTAAATGACCTTAGCTGTTACTAGGACGTTAAACAAAATAAACCAAACCAAACCAAACCGTGTCCTTACTCTATAACCAAGAACCCATCAACATTTGACCGCTCGGGCGAAAATAGACGTATGGGGCATTATCAGATATAGAATGCGTTAGCCTCAATGTGAGTACAATGAAAAAGTACAGCTGCTTGTTGTTAAATCAGTACTTTGATCAGGCATTTTAATCACATATTAAGTGACAGTTTAGTAGGTAGAGTTTTGGTTTAAACAGACTTTCAATTATACTGTGGTTTACTTATTATTTGTATATTTGAATTGCAGTATTATCTAATCAAAATAAATTTTGTCGAACGCAAACATCTGACTTGATATCAGTTTTGAAGATAAAAACATTGTGTAGACAAACATTTTTCATCTGTTGGACGCTTTCTATCTACTTGAGGAACTGCCAATCTCTTGGGTATCTACTAGGGCAAATCAATGTCTACGTGTAAGCAGCCCCTTACTTATAAAGTACATATAACCTTGCCATGATAGTATATAAGACTCTTTCATATGTGTATATGTAGGATAGGGATATTCCACCCGAGGGGTCACAAAATGTGTTTGGGATATAAATTCATAATAAAGTTAAGTGGACTGGTTTAGAAGATGGTGTTTGTTACATGTGTTTTACATTTTTAATACCTGCATGATTTGTGTAGGCGCTATACCACTGTCGTTCAACTTCTGGACAAGGTACTTCCTGGCCGAATGGTTGGTCAACCTTTTCCCAGTTTCCCCTTTTACTTTGAGGCCTATGAGAAAAGCGCATAAACTGAGTAACCATAGTGCATATTTAAATATAAAAATAAATATACGACAAACCGCGTGATATGAACGAAGGGAGACAACTCGTATTTATTTTTATATTAGTTGGCACCACAAAACAACAAATGGAACCTTACATACGTAGTTTAAGAGATATCCGGTGTGTAATAATAATAATAAAAAATATCTAAAAACTGTCAAAAAAATGGCCGTCTTCTTGTTTGTTTTTTTACCCCTATCGGACTCAAAATTTAATGGACACAAGTAAAGACCAACGGAAAACTATGTATTTTGTAGTTTTAGAAATATCTCTCCAGTTCTTCTCAACGAATATCGATAAGGTCCAAAATTGAATTGATACAACCAGGAATTAGTGGGATTCTTTACGGACGAACGACGGACGGAAGGCGATTTGAATAGCCCAAAATCTGATGACGGTGGACTAAAGATAAGTACAAACAAATAAAATAACTATTGCAAAGATAGCTGTTGATAACAAGATTTTAAAAAAATACCACCATACTCTAACTGAACCCCCCCTTAAAAAAACCCCAATGAAACGAGGGGGAAATGAAAACGGAAAATAAATGTAAGCGTATTGATGACAAATCAACATTGCAAATCCCGATTACGTCATATTGTTTGTATGTCTCATCTAGTGTTTGCACGCGAAGGCTATATTTAGCGGTTTTCAGAATTTTTCTTGCTTTTTCTCTGTTTGAATTGATGAGTGATCGTAAAACAACATCAAACAATACCAAATATGAATGTAGTTGTACATTAAACGGCCGGTTACGCATTAGACTTTCTTTTTATTTTGTAAACGCATGCCTGATCGCAGCTGGGATCAGCTGTCATTGCAATGTTTGTTTATTTGGGTTTTACGGCCCATCGACAACTAGGGTCACCTAGGGCCAAACACTAGTTGGCGATGGGCAATGATGAATATCACAATATTGAAACTACTAACGTTTACGTATTGCTGAAAACTTTCTACATGATACACAATCCTATGCATTAATTCATATACATGTATCAATATATACTACAGACACTGAATATCGGAATACGAACATTGTCATCGATAGCCATTCTCCCAAAAATGTAAGGTGGTATCCAACATAGAAATAATACAAAGAGGTATTTAGGATGAAAACAATCAATTAATCTAGATTTTGCAGTACACCTGAATGCAATCCTCAACAAATAGCCAAACGTTCGACCATAAACCAAACAATGCCGTATTTGGGCCATTTCTCCAATAAGACTTTTTTTTGAAGTAAAACGTCAAATTCGATCTGATGCACAGTACTTTCTGTGTTATAACTTATACTTTATAATTAGAAAGTAGGTGGTGACAGCGGGGAAAAAGTATAACAACAAGAATCAAAGACGTTTGACTTCAAATCACATAAGGAAATATATTATTGATAATGATATCGGGCATAAAACGTCCCCATGGTCTTCATCAATTAGCATTTCCCGAAAGGTTGTGTTTTACTTTTCGTCAGCAAGCGTCAAGGAAATCGTGACAAAGGGAACAAGCCCTTGATTATTGTAATAATAGGGACATCTGAATACTGAAGGTAGAGAAAGAAAGGACGTTACTATCTAGAAAAACAAAACTTAAGAATTGGGAAATCGTAGTCCTTACGCTTATCATACAGTTTGAGGGTATTCTTATAGTAAAGTAATTAAATGTTATAAATATTGAATGGTACATACCTGATACCAAACAAATGTGTTAACTTGGAGTATACCAATTTTGATTAAGGATGAGTTCCTGTAACAAGGACTTCCTGAAATAGTAATATAAGACTCGTATTCATGCTATGCAGCAAATATAAGCTATAGTTTTACTTGCAATGTATATAAAATATACTGAATATACTGTCTTCGCATAACATTTATTGGATCAATTAAAATCATTTCAAATATATCGTTTCGTGCTTGCTACAGATAGTACGCTAGATTCCGAGAAGAATTATAGCAGGATGGACTTCCTCTTTTGCCACACTAGAGGAATATGGCAAACAATGAATCTAACCAATTTCTTATGGATGACTTTCTGTATTAATTGATATATATTCCCTTCCGAGGGATACAATTTGAAGTGATACCTTGATGAGTTCAGGTTCCGTCACTACCACAAAGTCCGATTTAACATGCATATCCGGAATAAGGTGCCATATGTATTGGTGCTGAAAACGTCAATAAGATTCTTAAAGCATAATCTGATATAATCATCTGCTATATAAAGGTAGTACAGGAAAATCTGACTATACTGACAAAAAAGTAGTCAATAGGACGGATATGTTAGTATGAGGATAGAGTCCGTATCAGAATAAGGAAATGACGCATTAAGGAAACATCTAATTGTTTCTTATTATACTAATGATTTAATTTATTTTCGTTTTATACGTCAGCTCAACACCATCTATAAAAGTTGCCTCTACTTACAGATCCAGCATATAGTCACTAAGGGTTCCACCTTGTGAGATAACTTTCTTGATAGAAGGAAGGTGGCCACTCCAGAAACTAGAAACAATTGCAAAATCATAATCAAATACAAGGTATCTTCAATCATCAAAACTAGAAATTGAAGAACGTAGATCGACGTAGCGGAATATTGAAATTTTGATGTCTAAGGCGTGGGGTTGTGCTTATTACAAAGATCAACCAAATACAAGAAAATAATCAAATTGATCAAATTAAGATCTTAGATAATTTTGAATGATCATCCAAATATGATCTATGTTTCTAATCGTTGGATCTACTAATAATGTCTTAGGCATAACATCATATAAACAAACCATGATTCTAACTTAGTGTGGTATTATCATTCATTGTATTGAACATGTTTAGCATAATTTAGCATTTTTCGGATTAAAAACATAACAATATTGCGCTAAATTATTATTATGCTGATTTCATCAAAGTGTCAAAACAAGAATATCGTGTATATGAACACACTGTGTAAACATTTATTGTCAATATTATATTAATCATTTGTACGGAGCGATATTTGTCAAGGATTTGAATATGAACTTATGTCATATGTGATTCATTCATTAATTTTCTTATATGATATCAAACCTTGTTTTTTTTTTTTTACTTTTTTCTTTACATTCAAAATCAGCTTTGAATAAGTTTGTAATGAATTCATTTAGCCAAGTATGTGCGTTAAAATGAGAGAAGGGGAAAATACTGACGTGAAAGCAAAACAGTAATATCGGCGTTACTTGCTACGCAAATCTGGATCAAATGACAAAATGAGCAACAGCCCATATACATTGAGCATACATCACGCCTGATGTCATATCGTCCGGAATGCTTTTTTACATTAATACATAGTAATAATAAGTCTTGGCTGCCATTGTTTGAAATATGATATGTTAAGATAAATAACAGTACCAGTATAGCAAAAAACTGTAGTCAGTTTAATTACTGAGGTAGCAGTATACAGTAAAAAACGCCAAATTCTGAAAAATATGGCACATGTTTGATATATAAACATTGCCAGTTAACCCTACATATTACCTCTAATAAAGTATATATATTTATAATCTATTCAACATTTTCAATTTTAATACAGCTCTGAAGGATAAGTAAACTCTTTTTCTATGTCTCTCAGACCTGTGAATACCATGGTAACAACTTAAAAATAACTTAATAATTGCAAAATATTATGATATCTGACCCAAAATGGCACAATTCTCTACACAATTTTTTTTCTGAAACCTTTTGAAATATAATATCTCTACCCAAATACAGAATTAATCTTGTTTTGACATATGTTTTACATTAAGTTTTCCCGCGATCCTACCTTGATTATGAGCCTGCATTTTTCGCTAAACTAAATTTCCTGTGTAACCACACTTTCGGAAAATCGGGAACCAATTTATTTATTTTAAGTTTAGACAATGTGAAGCCTGTATGTATTACTTCATAATGAATATACCAATTATAGTGTACATTTATTTTTTAAATATTGTATGCATATCATTATGTTGGAGTTAATTGCTTAACAAAAAAAAAAAACCCCAAAAAACATAAAAAAAACATAACAAAAAACAAAAAACAAAAAAACATGCCCACCCAGTCTTTCTGTGTTGTGCTACCTGAAATATAGCGCATGGTATAAACGAATGAAAGATATAGATAAGTTAGCTCTATACAGAACACAATTGTGATACTATGTTTAACCTCTTTTTTAAGTATTCTACAATATTGCAGGTACAGTTTGTTTTTTCAACCATGATTACTATTTGTGATTGTGTGGTTTGTATGTCGATCACAAGAGTTATTTTATTATTTTCACAGTTTTTTTTTGTTTTTTTTTTTTCAATTTTTAAGCTGTTTAAACTTCCTACCAATAATGTCTAATTCGTCTTCGCTTCCCCTAGGAAAGTTCATACTTTTAGTTTATCGTTTATTTTTCGTTATATTTTTCGGCCGCCATGTGTATCAAAACAGTAAACAGAACACAGTATGTCATGATGTTATGGTTTGTAGACCAAAACGTGTGCATTTTATTCTAAGTTATGTATACCTGGAAGTTTTACTTCACCCGTGCACCTGTATAGACAATGAGATGATGTGCGATCGACAGCCGGAAACTAACAATAGGCTCTGTTAACACCGTTACGACCGATCGGTCACACTCGGTCAATCAAGCCGATGTCAGCAATTTTTACCCGAGATAGCATGACGCATTTGATGTTCGACACAAAAATGGCAATTTTGGTACAGTTAAGAAGGGAGGGTCCATAAGATATAATCGACACAACCGCAGTATTCGGTGGTTTCTGTAGTTTATTTGTGCTTTTTTGCCTTTTTGGTTAGTTTTTAAAGTTTAAAAAAAAAAAAAACTTTTTTTTTGCTTTAGTTTAATGGTGTTTTTTTTTGCATCTCTTAGCTCTATTAATTGCAGGTCTGTCATCTACCATCTAACTCATTATTTCTCTCTGTTGTTTAGGAATTTCTTGACCAGACCAGGCTTAATGAGTATTTACCTTAGGTATGCTCATTTATTTAAAAATAGAAAAGTGTATATGTGTACCTGTCTACTTGCCGGTATTACACTCATGCGTGTACAGTGATACAGTTTGATTGGTCAAACGGAACGGCCAGGTATGCTGTCAGAGATCTTTTCACATTTTTGAACATCAAAATTAATGTTAATCCAATGTTTTTGTTTCATTTAATTATTAAATTGCAATTACATGTAGCTCATATTTACGCTGTGGTCAATAATTCTCACGACATTTCTTCGATGTAGACAATCAGAATACATAGAAAGATATGAAACATAAATAAAGGGTGTGACTGTTTTGCCGCCATTTTGAATTGATATAATTCCTACTAGAGACTTCTACAGGAGAAAAAAACATGTAAATGATTGGAACGATGCTTCATATCATAAAGATAACTGTATGTGAAATGTTTATTACTCAAAAATAATGTTTCTATAGTAATAGAGATTTCTAATAAGTGCTTAGTTATTGTACTGGCATTGGTACGTTTAGACAGTCATAGTTCATTCATTTTGCTCTTACCTGTCTCGTGGAGGTCCAGGTAGATGGTCATACTTCAGGTGCTGTTGATGTAAATACCAGGCCGCTGTTCCAATAACACACAGGAGAGCCGTAACGAAAACTACAAGGCATTCTAGAGAAAACACGCTAAACAACATTGTCCTCGAACGTCATCGAAACTGCTTCAGAAGGTATCTTTTGTGTTGTGTTGGTAGAACTGGCTTGTGCTGGTGTTATATACTATGATTTGTACTTTGTTGCATGATTTGATTACAGGAAGATACACTCCATAGGATCGCTTGAACCTTTTGTGACGACGTTTTAACAATTTACATATGAAACCTCGACGTAATTTAATGCTTAAATGTTACGCAACATTCACTAAACAATTGCTGATATGTTGTTTAAATGATTACCAGCGGACGTACCACGATGATCTCAGCCTTCACACCAAACAAAGAAGCCCTGATGATCTAAATAAAACAGAGGATATGTTTATGTCAGCAAACCGTACGATAAGATCAAGCGAAATATGACCAACACTGTCAATTGCAATATTTAAGATGATAATTATTTTATTCTGCAGATAAATAGGTTAAATATCCTGAACAATAAAAATAAGTCGCATGTATCATTTGATGTGAAATATGAAATTGCCCATACACTTTGGCTTCGTTACCCTGACAGGCAAATTATGTAGGTAAAGTTTCGTGTTTGAGAGAATACATGGGATTAGCCAGTTAACAAGAGTAATTAATATACGTTTATGAATATTGATGATGTGTAGATAAAACTAGCAATGTCGTGACAGAAAAAGGGTGCAGTACGCCATCTCTGTACGGGAAGCCAATAAGATGTCATGACACAACATACATTTGACGTTCTAGATTTGCCAGTTTCAGTTCAGGTGACTTTTACTTTTTATTTTTTTTAAACATTATTTCCCCAATGAATTCCTGCATTTGAAAATATGTAGAAATTAATAGATTAAAGCATGTGAAGTGTCTATGTATATATTCATTTACTGCCTGTATTATTGTGATTATCAGTGATACAGTGGCATTTTACAGTACAGTGAATTCCACTTATGATGATGTCATACTTTCCACAGAAAAATATTACAGCAAAGACATAATCATGATAACCTAAACCAAGAAATTTTACCCCGTGAAATGGACATTAGACCCAATGCAATCATTAGACCTAATACTAAGTGTAGAAAGAGATGGGGAAAAATAAGCAATCTAAAGATAGTTGTGTAAAAACGTAATACATCTGGTTTATAGGTCTCTAAAAATGAACAAAAATAAATAAATGAAACAAACATTATTTACATTAATAAGTTGGTATTTTATCCCCTAAGATGAAGAACTTATGTTTGTCTATTTCAATTTATTTAATTTTAAATTCAATCATTTACATATATGCCGGATATCGGTTCCTTTATTAGAAAACCATCATGGCCACAGCATGGTTATCACGCTGCTGAATTTTATAACAGATTAACTTCACCAAGAATGTTATGCGAATTAAATTTATTTCATCGGCTACAAAGATTTGATAGTTGGTATCACTTTCGAGGCAATGATTGTTCTACAGTGTTTATTTGTTTACTCCCACCTCAATCAACAACAACTGTTACTAAAAATAGTGATGTTTTACAGTATCAATCAAACAGAAATAACTTAAATTAGACATCAATTATTCTGATGTACATGTTGAAGAGCGACTTTAAAGTTCATGGCAGCAGAGGAGTGGTTTTAACACGATACTTTAATATTTGTATACTTTCTGGGAAATTGAAACCCACATATTGAAATATGTTGACGTTCTGAGAACATCCCATTCAGTAAGTATTTTTGCATAAAGGTGAATTTAAAATAAAAAAAAAAAAAAAAATAATAATAATAATAAAACATTTTGCTGCTACTATCCTTAATTAATACAAAACAATAGAAGTAAAATTAATCGGATTTATTAACTATCAGATATTTATTTAGCTACATTACTTTGGCAATGTACGTGGCTACTCTGTAAATCTTGACACTTTGTCTAGGGCCTTTAATACCGGCACTATAAGGTTAGTCCAAAAACTAAGACATAGCACTTGAAGAGTGCCCGGCAGGTGTACCTATGAAGTAAAGCCTAATTATGAGAAGCTTAACAGTTGTACAGTAACCCAAAAATAAGTTGGGGATAAAAATCAAACTTACATTGAATTTATAAGGCCAACTAGGTGAAAGCTGCCATTGAGTGAAACATAAAATTACTCATGCGTACATGGGATAAAAGTTCAAAATAACAAAGTAATCATCAGTCGAAGATACACCATTATTTATTAGAAATTCAGGAAGTTGTCGTCCATAAAATGAGTAATTTTGCAAAACACACCCGTGCTGTTAATAGTGAACTCAGAAATGAATATCAATTGATGTGATAGCCCATAAATATACCGAATAGCTAGTTATTAATCTTAATCCATAGTGATCTAGTTTGTTTAATCATCAGAACTCCATGGAAAGATATCAACGAAAGACATCTGGCATGCTAAACGGATATATAGTGTTGCTTGTTAAAAAACCCAGGGAAGATTGTAAGATAACTGAGAATATGACACTCGAGGTGAGCCAGACAGGTGTATCTTAATACTGGACAAGTAAGTTAGTTCTACGTGAAGAGACACCAGGGAAGTCCGACGGATGTATCTTAAGACTAGACAAGTAAGATAAGTTCTACGTGAAGAGACACCAGGGAAGCCCGACGGATGTATCTTAAGACTAGACAAGTAAGATAAGTTCTACGTGAAGAGACACCAGGGAAGCCCGACGGATGTATCTTAAGACTAGACAAGTAAGTTAGTTCTACGTGAAGAGACACCAGGGCAGCCGAGCAGATTAAGCGTAAAACGAATGAAGCATCTTAAAACTAATCAAATAAGTTAAACATGAGGAGACAACCGAGGGGAGGGGTTTGTATGCAAGTGATCTATGAGAATGAAACGTATATAGGGCGACACCCGGCAGGTTGACAAATTGACAAGATCTTTGTTTAAACATGCTGCCCTTGGTATTCCTCTGATGCAGGTGCCAGTTTACGTACCGTATTAACCATCGAAACGTCAGTCGTGAGTCACGTATAAACATGAATTGGTTGTGTCACGCAAATCCTTACATATTCCACAACTAAATATGTTCGACACAATCGTCTTTGTACGAATATAATGATTTTAGATTTCACATGTGTATCGATTGGTCTGATACAAACATCACATGATTCCTAATGTGAAGATTGTTGATGATTATAATCTATACATGTACAGTTATTCCTATTCTTACATAAAAATTTGACGACATATTGGAATATGAATGTTCAAATAATCGTTGATGCGAGTCGGTTGGCACGGTGGTGACACACCTGTCTTTAACGAGGGTCCGGGGTTCGATTCCAAATACGGACGTGAAAGGATATGGAGTCACTTTCCCGAACAAATACGTTGTCCCAGGTTACCCCTCTTTTCTCTTACACTAAGACATGTATCGCTTAAATTTAAGAAAGACAAAAAAGTTGAAATGGGCAACATCAAAATTGATTTACGAGTGAGAGGTAATTAAGAAGTAAAACATGTGGGGGTGGTTCTATAAATCTATCCCATAAATACGATCACCGGTGAAATTATATTTGATTAATACCCGCAACTTGTTTTGACCTGGACGACCGCAAGTTATAAACACAGAGAAATTAACAGCTTTATAGTATTTTCCATTGGTTTATTCACAAATCAAACGCAGTTTGATCATTTAATTGATTACATATTTTCTTTACATTTCTATAGTTTTTGTACTATCAATCTGATTAAATATAACACACCTGCTACATGAGAGGCATTATCTCACCAGATTCCCGAACGAGGCTTAAAAGTAATATTATAAACGACTATCATATCCTTAACCATAACATTCAATCACTTCCTCTTATAAAAATATAGGGCACTCAAGTAACCTCCTTTATGATGAAACATGAAATGTTCCATTCAATCCTTTTAAAATCATGAGTAGTCCTATTTGATGAAGTTAAGTGCTGATAAGAGTATATAAACTGATTATAAACAGAATTCTCTATCCAGATTGTTTTCAGTTAAAACTATCATTTCGTTAAGGTTGTACATTTCCAATGTATTACGACGATCAAACTGATGTCTTTGAATATACCTTTTTAACTCAAACGATATTATTATATACCTTTTTAACTCAAACGATATTATTAATTTACAATTCAAGATATATGAATAAGGACAAGCAACATAATATATGTTATAAAGTCATATAGATGTATATCAGGACTGAAAACACGATGCATGATGTTAACAATGTGTTTTGATTTATCTGAATCAATTGTTTTTCTCATTCCTTGGTCGCAGCAAACACATGCAACCTCCCGCAATACGAAGAGTCCCGCCATCAATAACGCCCATTGGTTGACCCGGCACTAACTCGAAGTCGAAGTGTTGCATGATCTTAGCGATGATGATCTTTGTTTCTATCTGTAATAAGGTTCAAATAACGTTAAATACTTACTGTTAAGTTGCATTTTGTTTGTGATAGTTATCTAAACTTAAGAAGGATGCTATATTAAAATATACACCGAAATTATGTGCATTGTCTGTAAAGCTGAATACAGTTTTTGAAGTTAATTTCCAAATACTTAATTTTCTAAAAATACAGGTTTTAATATACAATGTTATAACCATGCCTAACACTATGCGTCGTAACAATTTAATATGACTCAATATAAGAGTTCAATTGCTATATTATTTATATTAAAGGATTATTGTTCAGCTTGCTATTTCAGCCGAATTTTATTTTACATATTGTTTTAACTTCGACATACCTCTGCAATCTTTTTTCCAATGCAAGAGTGAGGGCCCACAGAAAATGGGGTGGATGCATATACGCCTACTCTGTAAAAGGGAGTGTCAACACACATTGCATGATGATAATGGTAATGATATTTATCAGTTGGTTGATATTGGGTAATTTTGAAATCATTAGAAAATACAACTCTATATTTGAGAACCCATCATTTTAAATAATACCTTTCATTTGCGTTGGGACCAAATCGTTCCGGTATGAATTGAAGAGCATTTGTAAAGTTCTTCTCAGATCTGCTTGTAGCGTAGAAACTAACCTGTAAAGAGATATACGGCCTTTGTATTATGTACAGATACAAAAATACACACATTCACCGCACGCGCATGACCATATGACCATAGTTGTTGATAGGACGTTAATCAATACAACCTATAAAAGAAAATAAAATACTATACCGGATATCGTACCTACCAGTAACTCAGTTCCATCAGGTATTGGATTTCCCCCAATGCTAGTGTCGTGCTGAGTTTTCCGGTAAGTGGCTAAACCTATCGGATAAATCCGAAGTGTTTCCTTCATCACCATATCCAGGTAAGGTAAGTCGTCAAGCTCAGCAGGTGTTAAGACAGCCACAGCAGCCACATTGTCATCGATTTCCTTCTGAAGTCTGTATGAAATCATAACGTTTGTCCGAATTATATTTTGTATGTCGATGATGTTCTCTGCTGGTAATTGAATTAAATGAAATCATTCTTTATATCAATTGTTTGTTGAATATATAATATATAAAAAATCCCCACATTTTTTCAAAAGTTACCTTAATGTTTTCTAAAATATACATACTTTTTGTAACAATCCGGGTTCCGAGACAATAAGGATACCATAAAACTAAGGGTGTTTGCTGTAGTTTCTGATCCTGTAAGTATGATTAATTAAGTAAAGCATGTATGTTTATATATGTTTGTACATTCAACTTAAGCTCAAGTTTTGCATTAATGTAAGTGGTCATAATTATGTAACAGTATAAATTGCTAGGTTACGAATACTTCGTGATCCTCGAAATTAAAACCAAGGACATCTGAGGACGGGTCAAGTTGACACCTGCGGAAGTAATTGATAGTTTAGAAAAAAACTAAATGCAGTAAAAAGGATATGAAAGGAGACAAACATTGTATTCATGGGGATGCTGCCTCTACGGTAATAATACGGAGGAAAACATGATTCTGCAAGGGATCAAGGTCGCTTCAATATGCAGTAAGATATACCAGGCCTTATTCTATGCTTCTCCAATGACACTTCAACAGAAATCACTGGAGAATCCACCCCTAATCTTACAGGGTGGCCAACAATTAGTTGCCTGTTATTACATGAAGTGAGATATAACGGAAAAGCCGTTTCCCATTCATATACATGCTTTCTTGATCTATGCAGGAACATTTCTTTTTACGAATTTTCAGAAAAAATACTTTTCCGAATCTATTTCAGTGAAGAAATATCATAAAGAAACCATTGAATATTCATAATAGGTACTAACTTTTATACAATCATTTCAAAGAAAGGAAACATTTTGAAAGATTAATGCCAAAAATCATACTGTAATTACAATAAATAATAACATTGACTCTCAAGAAGCGACTAATCAGAAACTACATGTATAACAGAACATGTACCAGTGTACATCGTGAGATGACATACAAGTTTAAATGTTTAAGTGTATAAACATACCTCCTGTGTAGAATGTGATGATTTGGTCCAACAAAACTTCCTCTGTTATTTGTGGATTGGTTTCTGCAAATTAATATTGTGCATGTTTTGACTTTTGTTGATTAGTATAAACTTCTTCATGTATGGACACATCGAAAGTAATTGTGAGAGGGAATTCGGTATTTCTTTTTTAGAATTACGCTCTCATACGCGCACCAATTTTTGCTATTTGACAAATACATTTTGTATAACGGATACGTTTTCCTTTACTTTCTTTCTTTAAAATTAATACTAATCGCGCATTCACAAAGCAAATCAGTTCATTATTCGCCATATCTAATTATTTGCTTCCATACAACAATGATAATAATTATTATTACATTTTGTTTGCCTGGTTTTGTCACCATTCCCACCACCGTTGGTTTCATTTTGGTGACATCGCATCTCACACTAACATTATAAACATAAGGAATGATTTGGTTACGCAATTTGGTAGCTACGAAAAACAGAACAAATAAAATAATAATAACGAATACTCGAAACCTTGTGCCCTTAATCTCTCCGTGAGTAGTCTACAAGTATATGCTGCAATATTCCAGTTTACTGCATTGATATCACTATTTCGAAAGTGTGTCTCGGACTAGAGTGATACGTTAAGGGATTTGAAAACATAAACAAGTGAAACAAAACAGGTAAAACTCAAGTTAAGACCATTCTTAACTCGAACAACAAATTTGGTTCAGCGAGTAAAAATTAACAAGTCATAGATATACTCGGTTACCACAAATACTTGTGATATCACGAAGATTTTTCATGACACCACATTCGGGATAACGAGGTTCGACTGTAGTTGAAATTACGGCTGACAAAATCCTAATCATATGCCAGCATATTAATATCCTTAGGTTAACAAAGCCATCCATACATGAGGGTATGGATCTTTAATAAATCCACATATCCTATACACCTTTTATTCTAGTCGTTGCATGTGATAAAGCGGTATAGCAATGCTCGCCAATAATCTTATAATTACCTTTCAGGTGGTAGATAGATTGAAGAAGATCATCCGGAACGTGGTCTCCCCTTAGGTTTGCTTTTCTTCTCTCAGTTAACTGATCCTGTGCATACGACCTGATCTTTGCTACAGCACTCCGAACGTGTTGACAGTATTTCCAAGACAAGGGGTTCATCTGCAATTTACAGATTTGTGTAGGGATAGAGACGTGACATAAGACTTTATTAACGTCATCTAATGAAGTCAAATCGTGTATACTTTAATAAACAACTATAGATAGCAGGTCAGTTTGTGTAAATGTTTATCCAGCTCAGGTTGTATATGAGAACTTCTCTAAAGACCATCATCTGTATTTTCACAGATAACAAAACCTCTTAATATTGATTGTATAATAGAAGTGCTTACAGATGTTTATTTCCTGTAAAATATATTTTTATATGATTGGGCTGTCAAAAAAATTGTACATATCTTTTTTGATGTTTGTTAACTATTGAATCTAATATGCAATGTATCGGATACAAATGAAATAAAAAGCAAACATATTCTTACTACAGAAATTAACTCTTTTTTGTTACATCATCAGGACGCACCTTGAACATGAACGTGAATATACATACACTGAAAAATGGGTTGACAACTAGCTTTGAAAAGCCAGCTAAAGCAACTCTCAAATTGCTCGCAAAAGGATGAGGTTCGCCGTCCAGTTTTCCCAGGTCAAAGTTATATGCAACCTGAAAATAAGGGAATATTGGGAATATAAAGGAACAAAATTGTAATAAAAATCTACAGTACCAAGGCAAAATATGAACTACGGAAATTCCAACTGTGAGGCATAAAACGTACATGGAAAATCAAAGCGACTCGGATAAGATGGTCCAGGTAAGTCCGGGTAATGCATGTTATCAAGTGGTATTGACAAGGCAATTACACTGATTTATCTTCCCCTGTCGTATTTCTTTTGTCATCTGATTACTGATATATCTACCACAAAGCCTCTTCGCACACATTAAGTCACTCCTGGAACGGCATGCGTGTAAGAGATATCTGCATTTTCCATATGGGACCCTATATAGACAACAGTCGACATGACATCAGGTGAGGCGTTTACCTTAGACAGAAGATGCAGTATAACTTTATAAAACAACTCCTCCATATGTACATGTGTTTTCCCGTCCGCATGCTGTTCCAGCGTCTGTACAAGACTGTCTGCAAACTCATTATAGTCGGGGGTGAATTGCCGTAAGTGACTGTAAACACATTGTTGTTTTACCAGCGATTACGATAACATTTTACTGCTTGTGAATATCAAAGTATTTGAACGATACACTTTTTTTGTGGATGACATGTTTACATTTGTTGACTATCTAATAATGATTTACCATCCAAATTGCTTATGGAATCCATAGGAGTTAACCCAGTCATGCACTGTTTAATTTGATTTAAATTATTGTTTTTGGAAAGTTTCCAGAAGCAATACTTTTGACTTTTCTGAATTATATGAGAGTATATAGTTAAATAGTGACTTAGATAAAAAGTGCACAGTTATCTGTTTAATATTATCAGAAAAGAAAAAATGCAGCATTTTCAATATCCATCAACAATAATTTTCATGTAGTAGTACAAGGCATACTGAGGCTTAAACCAGTGATTAAAATGCATGCGATGAATTATCCATTCTTTCTGGTCAATTTCACTTTCAAGTCCTTGCCCGAGATATCTGAAATACAAAAGACATAACAGACGTTACCACCACCGTTGTTTGTAGAATCAAATAGTTCTATCTTAACAACAATTTGAGCACCGGAAAAAAACAAACACATTTGACATGCATTATAATAAACATAAAACAACATATTTATCTTCAGCGGAGCTAAATGCTGAAGTTGTTAAGAGTTTGAAAAAATGAATGAATTGAATATGTCAATATATAAATAAAGTCGTGAAAGACCGAAATAATAGAATATTGCAGAGATAGCTGCTCATCACAAAATTTAGAACTTGAAAAAACTTTTATATGAAATATGAACTAATTGAAATACAAGTTTTATAAATTTAACTTTAGCTGTTAATGCCACATACCTGGCACCAAACATTTGTGTTAAATTGGAGTAGATTGCTTTTGATTTTGGATGATTTCCTGTCACAAGGACGTCCTGAAATAGTAATTTAAGACTCTTAGTCATTCTGTGTCACAAGGTATCAGTATTTTAATTTATAACGGTTTCGAGTAATTTGAAAAATAGCACAATGAACGAACTGCTAAACTAACCGATTGGATACTTTCACTGATGGATAGTATGAATGTATCCAGTAACCAATTTGATCACTCAAACACTATTCAAATGTATTGATTTTTATTGTTAAAGAAGTGACATTAACATTTTGAGACCAGACCATCCTTAAATGGGACCAGACAAGGCAAGACAAAACCAAAATAGGGACCAGACCAATGAGACTGGACCAGGCAATTGTTTTATAGGATGCCATGTTATGTAAGTTTTACTCGAACTGCTTTGTTGCAGTCACTTGACCTCTTACTCTGATAACTATTGTCAGGGAAATGTCCTTGCCTAAGATATAAATACATGCATTTCTTGGCCAGATAGATTCATCAAGTTAAACGGTAACTGATTTATTCAATTCATATCATCTATCTTTCCAGTGATTTATATTGTAGATTGCATTGCATTGTAGATAGTTTCTAGGTATATAATTGAAATACTTATGTTTAACGAAACATCCAATTGCAGCTTTTGTTGTATTTAAATTGTTTGAAAATGTTCTAGACTAGTTGTACATGATGCTACCTTGATCTTAGATAGGTTTGAGTAATAAAACAACAATACACTATATATTATCATGACATCATATCAGTCATGATTTATGTGTTTATAATCGTTATATAAACGAAAACATCATCGTTTTAGGATTTTTTTAATGGAATACTGAGGAAGAACATGCGCCCGACAAATCCGAGAATTTCCCCTGTTAATGGATATGTATTTCTCTCATACCACGCAATGTTGGATAGAGTTTGTCCATGTAAAATAGCTAGGTAATATAAATCTATCTTACATACCATTTCACTCGCGCGGAGTAATATCTGCGTTCAACGGGGGACAACTCTTACAACGTCGTCTGATTGTGTTTACATATGACAGTCCCTATCGTCGGTGTCGGGTATAAAACGTTGGACTTAGCTATAAATGTACATGTATTCAGTAGCTACATGTTTCATTTCAGCAATGAACTCATAGGGTTACACGGTAAAACGATTAGACAATTCATCTGGGCGAAAATAACACTCCATTACTGTAAACTATACGTTTGTCATTTGCAAAGCAGAAGCATGAAAACACACACGATCACCTGGCAATGATAGGAAGCTGAATTAAAGCCATAAATAAATACGTTTTAAGAAAATGTCAAACACCACAACCGAAAAAACGGTTCCGACTACGTCAGCACAGGGGCCTGGAATTTTGTTTACTCAGTTGGTGTATTTGGACTTATCCTAGTGTGTACATGTAGCTCATTTTTATACTTTTTCTGGCTCTTAAATGAACGGACGCTCGGTAAAAAGGACAGCCCTCGATGTTCATTTCAGAAAATATTTGTTTTATTTATGTCTATATTTGTGTAGAGTAATAAAACTAACTGTCATCCTAGCCTTCCATTATGATAGCCGTTATTGACGGACCTACATTCGTCATTCCATAAAAAACAAATGTTGTAAACCACGTTTTGTGACCCATCGGGTGCATTATCCCTATCCTACAAACACTAATAATGAAGAGTTTTATAGGGAAACTATTTGAATAGATACCTTGATGAGTTCAGGTTCGGTGATTACCACAAAAGTCTGATTCCACATGCATATCCGGAATAATCCACCATACGTTTTAGATCTGAAAATATCACCGAGATTCTAAAAAATATCTTGTATCTGTTACATAACGGTAGTGTAGAGAAGCCTTACGTTTCATAGTCTATACCTCACTAAACAAAAATAGGTCAAAAGTTTGTTTAATATTCTTCTTTTTCAATACAGTTTTCATGTATATTTAAGAAGATCGTTAAAAATATTTCAATGGTTTACATCATATAACATTCTCTGGTAATGCAATATATTTTCATTATACGCGTCACCTTTACACAATATATACAGGATTTGCTAAAACTTACAGTTCGAGATAATAGTCACCTGGGATTCCACCTTTCGATATCATTTTCTTAATGGAAGGAAAATGGCCACTCCAGAAACTGAATAAAACGAATACAAAAATGAAAAAAGAGGGAGAGAAAAAACAGTTTTCTATAATTAGATAAACATGTGATTAAAAGGAGTGTTTTTACGTGAAATGATAAAGAACTGAATACTAAGAAGTGTTATATATAATCCCCCCCCCCCCCCCCCGTGGTTTTTTAGTCGATACATCACCGACAGGTCTTGACATAATACATAATACAATAATAACTTATAACTGGTGAATTCCCGGCTCGAGAGGTTAATATTCGTATTATTTACCTCAGCTATATATAGTAACAGGGAATTTACCGAGGGTTCAGAATTGTTGACCCATCACAAAAGAGATCATCGAGCTATAAGCGTTATAAACAAATCAGCAGTCGTAAGTACAGCTCAGCTGATAATAAACGTTTAACTAGACACTGACCTTCTAACCATTGAAAACCAGGAAAACGTACACATAAATTAGCAACAAAATCGCCATAGAGACACAGGTTTATTTTGCCTAAAAGGGCCATGACGTTACATTTGAAAATGCAGAGGCGCTTGACTTTGATTCGAGCTTAGGAATCACTCCAATATGAGTGATAGTCATTTGAGAACTAACGATAAATAGAAAGCTTAATCTTTTCAACTTAATGCCATTAAATATAACTCTATGATATTTGTGTTGTATTTATAGTATCAGACGTTTTACATAGCAAAGAAATATGGACAGTACTATAATAGGGGCCTTTTCATATACCAGAACAGTAATTGACTTTGTTAGGTTAACACTTTCTTGTTTTTACATAAATAAAATCAATAATTGTATATTATTGCACCCTACCAGTATCTCGAGATTGACCACAAGACAAGGCAATAATCAAAAAGAGATATTGAAGAGACGACGTAGATTAGATTAATGGTAACATTCTACATATCGTCATACAAGATTCAACATTGCTGTGGTATTACCATAGAAGATTCAACATTGATGTGGTATTACCATAGAAGATTCAACATTGCTGTGGTATCATCATACAATATTTACTATTGCTGTGGTATCACTATACAAGATTCAACATTACTTTTGTATCACCATACAAGATTCAACATTGCTGTTGCATCACTATACAATATTCAACATTGCTGTGGTATCATCATACAAGATTTATTAATGCTGTGGTATCACCATACACGATTCAACATTGGTGTTGCATCACCATAGAAGATTCAACATTGGTGTTGCACCACTATACAATATTCAACATTGCTGTGGTATCACCATACAAAATTCAACACTGCTTTTGTATCACCATACAAGATTAAACATTGCTGTGGTATCACCATACAAGATTCAACATTGGTGTTGCATCACCATACAAGATTCAACATTGGTGTGGTATATAAATTGAAAGATTTAATATTGCGGTGATATTGTCATACAAGATTCAACAAAAATAAGTGAACGCATTGAAGAAACATTCAATGTCATTATAATATCAATTAAGATATTGGACACATACCGGTCAATGATAGGTTCGTATTGGACGGAGAGGGACCATCATTCATAATCGTTGTACCATATCTCAAAAATTAATTACCCCAAGAGGTGTGTCGTGAAATTAAAGTAAAAAAAAAAAAAAAAAAATCAATACAATATTTCAAAATAAGGATTTACACGGAGACTATTGGAAAATTACAAGTAGAATAAAACAATGCTTTCTCTCATATGTCGACATGTTGGATAGAGTTTCCAATGTAATATAGCTATGTAAGACAAATCAATCTTACATAGCATTTCACGCGCGCGGAGTGATCTGCGTTCAAGGGGGACGACTCTGACAACGTCGTCTGCTTGTGTTTACAAATCTGACAGTCCTTCTCGTCGGTACAAGTTTAAAAAGTTGTACTATAAAATACATACATTAAGTAGATAAATATATATCATACCAACAATAAACCGATAGGGCTACGCGGCTAAACGATTAGACATTTCATCTGAGCGAAAATATCAGTCCGTCACTGTACTGTCGACTAAGCCTACATGCCTATTGTAACAGTACAGTAGACTGGCCTACCCTACAGGTTTGGCATTTGCCATTAAAACATGCAAACATGATCACCGGGCAATGACAGGAAGTTGAATAAAAGCAATAAATAAAACAGTTTGAAGAAAATGTCAAACACCACAACCGATGAAATTATTCTGTCTGCGTCAGAACAAGGGCCCAAAATTTTGTTTAGGCTTTCTCAGTAACCTGGGTATTTGAATTATTTTGACGTTTTCTGGCTCTTAACTGAACGAACATTCGGTAAAAATGACACACCTCGATGTTCATATAAGAAAATATTTATTTTAATTGTAACACAGAGTCTATATTTGTGTAGAGTAACCAGAAAAAAAACTAACTAATCATCCTAGCCTTTCAATATGATCGTCGTTATCGACGGACCTTCCTTTGTCATTCAATAAAAAACCCCGGTTAAACTCATATGCCTTATGTCACAGAAAAGATCGAGTCACAGTTCGCTGATTCACACAATCATCCTAACATCGCCATGTCATGCGCTCCTAATAGCCTTGAACAATGAAAGAAATTCCAATAACCGTCTTGACATCATGCTGTGACGAAGTGTTTTTTTTTTTTTTAAAAGATGTGACTTGGCAATACAAAGCACAGTGTGCTCCGTAAAATGATGAAATATGTCGAGGTGCAAATCAAATTAAATGTGAAATCGGAAAACTCCTTTCTTCGTTGATTTTTCCAAGTAACCTCTTTTCTCGGATTTTCACTGCACCATAACAGTAATGAAATTTGTGTCAAACTTACAGTTTGCCAGAATTGTGTATGATCTTTCAGTATTCTTTTCAGTATTTTTGTAAAAAACGAAAAATAAAGAAATTAAAAAATGAAGAAAATGGATGGCTGAGAGACGCTTTTGCCAGAAATTTAGTAGTGATATGAAAGAAAAAAGACTTCAATTATATGTGTATATAGGACAGGGATATTCTACCCTCACGATCACAAAATGCGGTAAACCCCTCGGCATGCCTCGGTTTTCACCACGTTTTGTGACCCCTCGGGTGGAATATCCCTATCCTACATACACATATAAAAGAGTCATATGTTCCAGAGAAGGCAGCGACTTCTGCTTTATCGAAGACTCCTGTCATGGTAACGCATGTGGGTTAATATTGCGTCCCATCCTGCTATGTAAATGTAAACTTTATTTATTTTACAACAATTGCGAAACCAGTTATATCAACTTATATTAATCACGCTTGTTGGCTCGGATGGAAGCGCGCGAGGGGTCTTACTGTGGGAGGAAACCGGAGTACCCGGGGAAAACCAACATGGTCGGACTGGTGACCCCATACCTTTTCACGTCCGATCGGGGAATCAAACCCCGACCGCCTAGGTGAAAGTCAAGTGTGTTACCACTGTGCCACCCATACTGTTGCTCATTGATATATTCATGTGAAATATACATTGTTGTGAATTGTGGCAACTTGCGCATTCTGAAGGCTGCATTACGTACTTGTATTGTATTGTTTTTTCCCCCTCAATTTCTTATATTTCAATTGATCATATATGATAAAACAACATCAACCAATTCGTGGTACGAATGTAGCTTTACTAGAAAACGGCATGTTGCGCACAAGACTTCAGCTTTCACTTTCTCGGGACATCCGTGATCACAGCTTGGATTGGCTGCCATGGCAACAACGGGGACGGTGGTTTTACCACAGTGTTGAATCTACAAACTTGTATGCACAACCGAAAACTTCTAACTATAGCTCGTGTCTTTTGAAATCATCTTAAAACAAATGAGTTGATACCGATCCATTGCACTCGTCTATCAACAATTGTCCTTTTCTATATGCCGATTTCGATACTTAAATCACTGAAGAGTTCCAATACCAAAGTATGAACATTAATACTTGCTGTATAAATCGTCCTAGATCACCCGATTGCCCAAACTCAATACTCATAAAATAGATACGAGCGTGAAGGTATTTGTACGTTAACAACGAAAAGTGCTGTACA